>NW_006442207.1:6913209-6934670 GCF_000325575.1 Pteropus alecto | reverse complement strand
CTAGACCAGTTGGATGAAAACCTAGAGGAGGTAGGCTCCTGATCGTTGTTAATTCTAAAGTTCCCCCGGGTGTTCTGACCCCCGGTGAGGGTTAGAATCTCTACTTTTTAACTCCATATAACTTTCCTTTAAAAATTAAGATGGCAATGCCTTTAATAGAATTTGAGGAGGTAGCTTTAAGAGTATCTAAGAACATTTAAGCCAAAAAATTAAGCCATACAGTTTCCTTGTTCTTCTGGATAAGTAGTTTTAGAAAACATTGTTATGGAAACATTGGTTTTTTTTTTCCTCAGGTGAGGTCTTTGTTGTTTATTGTTTTAAAAATTGCTTCATTGACATAATTCACGCATAAAATCCACCCATTAAAATTATACAATTCAGTACTTGTGCATTTTTAGGATATTCACAGAATTATGCAACCATCTCTATAGTCTTAATTTTATTACCCTAGAAAAGAAACCCTGTACCTGTCAGTGGTCACACTGCATTCCCTCTTCCCTCATCCCCTGGCAATCCCAAATCTTTCTGTCTCATGCTGTGAGTTTGCCAGTTCTGGACATTTCATATAAATAGAATCAGACAATATGGGTCCTTTTGTAACTGGTTTCTTTTTCTAAGCATATTTTCAAGATTCATTCTTGTTGTAGCACATATATATCTGTGTGCTGAGTAATATCTCGTTGTACAACTATCTACCATGATTTTTTTATCCATTCATTATTCAAACATTTGAGTGGTTTCTACCTTTTGGGGTATTGTAAATAGTGCTGCTATGGATATTCGTGAACAAGTTTTGTGTGGATATGTTTTTATTTGGTGGGATGTCTACACCTAGGACTGGAAATGTTGGATCACATATGGTAACTGTTTTAATATTTAGAGAAACTGCCAAACTTTCCCAAAGAAGCTACAACATTTTACATTCCCCCCAGCGATCTATGAGGATTTTTTTTTTTTTTTTTTTTTTTTTTTAACTATAGCTTCTGAGTATGGAGTGGTCTCTTATGGTTTTAATTTGCGTTTTCCTGATGACCAAAGATGTTAAGCAACTTTTTATGTACTTATTGGTCACTTGTATCTCTCTTTTTGGTGAGATGTCTGTTCATATCTTTTGCCCATGTTTAAATTCTGTTATTTGTATTCTTACTATAAATCTTAGAATTTGTGTTCTTAGAATACAGATAACAAGTTGTAAAAGTTCTTTGTATATTCTAGATACAAGTTCTTTATTAGGTATATGGCTTGGCAAATACTTTCTCCCAGCCTATGAATTGCCTTTTTACTTTTTTAACGGTAAAAATTTTGCAAAAAAAAAAAATCCATGTCCAATTTCCTCCTAATAAGGATATCAGATTGGATTAGGGCCCACTCTACAGTTTCAGGGCCTCCTTAAAGGCCCTGTGTTCAAGTGGAGGTAGAAATGGTTGGTGTATAGTTGATGATCTATAGCTTTGCTCTGATATAACCAACCCTCCATAATACAGAATTTGGTGAGGGATGTTATATGCATAGCATCATTCCAGAACTTAATATTCCTGAGAGTCTCCTGAGGGTATCAGTATAATGAAACTTCAGTAAATTTGTAACAGTAAGCACCTGAATGATGAAACATAGAACATAAATATAAAACCCATATTCTTTGCCGTATCTTAGACATAAATTAATAATTTGAAAATTTTAAAAATGAAAATTCTGGGCATACTTGGTCAGCCCAGAAATTAGAGAAAAGATAGAAATTGACCCCAGGAATTAGCCAGTGATTGATTCATAAGAAAATCTAAATCTGCTTCTCTCTGGCTGGATAGTCCAGTCCTAATATTGCAACAAAGTATTAGTACATTTGAAGTATATGTATTAGAATTGAAGAATATATATTTTTAAATCACCTTACCAGCTAGACTGCTACTATATTAACATTTTGAGGCATTTCCTTCAAATCTTCAAAGTTTTATGGTTATTTTTTATGTTTATACTAGATATGTAATTTCATATCCTAAACTTTTCACTTAGTAATACAATATAAAATATTCCTGTTTAATCTCTTTTGAAACAAATTTTAGTAGGAATAAAATTCTGTCAAGTAGCCTAATTTACTTAAATATCTCCTGTTGGATGCTTAGTTTGTTTTGTCTATATTACCAAAACCAACCAACCCCAAAACTGAACATTTTAATACATAAAACTCTTTGGAAATTTAGGTTATTATTTTTGCAAGATACATTTCCTAGAAGTCAGAGTGAACATGCATAAAGCTTTCTGTATAATTTTTGCACCTTTTTCAAAAATATAAATTTGGAATGATTAGCCTAAATGTGTTAAGGATCTGTCTACTCGAAATAAGTCAGAGAGCACTAACTTTTAAAGACAGTGATACAATTTATAGAAACTGCATTTACTATGAATAGTTGTATAATAGTCATAAAATAGAAGTATAGAAAAAGGTTAAAGATGAGTTTGGAAGATTTTTTTTTTTTTTTTTTTTTTAAAGTGAGCATTAACAACCCTGTATTTGAAAACATTTAGTTAATTCTTAAAAGGAGTTCCTAACAACTTGAGATGGGGGATGCACTTTCATTCAGCTCCCCACAAAGGGAGAATACCAGTGCTGAGGAAAAGAACAGGTTAAGATTTCTGTCACCCAGCAAATGGTCACCTTACACAGGGAGCAGCATCATGCTGCTGGGATACTTGCCAGAGAGAGGTGCAGACAGTGCGTGCTGTCAAGGATTTCCTATAGTAGGAATAGTATTCATCTTTCTTCACCTTTTACTTATGTACATCTGTCTCCTTAACCTGGATCACTAATAAGTAATCCGAAACTGCATGTTTATGCCGGGTCTGAAATGTTCAATGGGAAGAGTAAATGGAAAACATGACCATTAATGCAGTTAAAACTGGTGACAGCAAAGTGGTAACCTACTACCAAGAAACTAGGAAGGTCTTTCTTTACTTGAGGATATATATATTTTTTTCATTTTAAATTTTATATAATTAGGCAGAAATTATCCTCTACTTTTGTATGAATATTAAGGACTAGTAATACTCTTGTTCCCTAGATTTCATACTTTGGGAGAGACAAGTAGCTCTTTTCTTCCAGGAAAAATAATGACAATCTATTTTAATCGTCAGTTGCCTAGAGGTGCGGTGTGGCCTTTATTTTGGTCACAGTAAGTAATTCTTGACAAAATGGGTTGGTTCAGTTACATTTCTAGAAGGAATCAATTTGGGAGGAACTCAGATTTTGTAAAGCATTTCCTCTTAAATCTGGGTTTTTTGGTCAATACTTTCTCTAAGCTACAAATAGCAGGATCTTACACGTAGGATACATTTAGATCCAGAGATATAAGATCTTAGTTTAATACCTTCAGTTTATAGCTGAGGAAATTCGAAGCCTAGGTTAATGCCCAGGCAATGACCCTACTGATTGAGCACTACACACAGCGTCGTAACTAACAGCTGGAACCAAAGCCTGGCTTTCCTGCCCAGGGACAGCGTAATTTCTAGGGCACTAGCGCTCTGTTCTCCCCGGTTAACTATGGAAATGGGGGAGGTGTTGTATCATATTTGCAGCGTTGATTGATCTTCTACGTTAAAGTAACAGATTTTATGGGCGACTCACCACCCTTTTACTTTACTTTTTCCCTCCCCATCTTCTCGCTTTGTCATTAGACCTCATCTACTCAGGTACACTCTGATCTCTTGTCTCACTTAATATCCTAAGGGGACTGGATTACTCCTGGCTCCCAGTCTTCTGCATGAAAGATGCCAGCGTTGCTCCATAAATCTGCCACCATGTGGCACTCAGTCTCCCCTTCCTAGAGACAGAGAGTCTCCTGGGTGTAAGAGCCCTTGTGGCAGCCAGTAACTGCCCAGGGAGACGAGGGAGCATCGAGATTAGGTTTGTAAGGAGAACATGGATATATTTACTCTCTCGAGTTATTATATTGGTTGGTATAACTCCATTGCAAAGAGAACATTAACATTTGAATGTTACCTTTTAGGGATTTTGTGTGGTTCAGACCAGGGCCTGGCATGTTGATTATGAAGTACACATTCAAGTGTACAGAAGTAGCAAGTCCTGTTTAGCCTCATAAGTCAAATTATTCAGCCATTAAAAATGATGGTTATAAAAACTGGAAACATGGAAGTATATATAGGAGAGAGAGAAAAACCACAATAGAAAATTGAACTTGGAGGATATGGGTGTAAAGCAAAATCATTTGGGTTTAAGGTCACAGAATCAGTTAATGTGTAACATAGTAAAGAACTATGCCACTTCTAAAGCACAAGCCTTTGCTGGAAGAGGTTTTTCAAATAGGAAGTCTCTTATACCACCTCAGGATTAGAAATGATGACTGCAAAGATTGGTAAGGGTGACGATTTCCTCAGCTTTATGCCGCTATTTTTTCTCTCACTACCCTAAATCTCAAGTTACTTCATTTACTTCCAGGACCGCTAGAGGGGGCCCTTGACACATGCCAAGCCCTCCTCCATTTTTTTCCCGTTTAGTTTTCAAACTCGTTTCTTCTCTAATTCCTTATTAAGTAGAGTAACAGGAGCAATGAGAAGGTCGACGTGTGATAATCCTGAGATTTCTTTGTTGTAGGAGTTTATGGGCTAAGTGTTAACTGCTTGCAGTTCAATGATAAATTAGATGCTTTGAGTCAAGATTCCTAGTGCTTGAAACAGGTTATATTACTATTTAGAAAGCTAAGCAGCAGCTGTTTAATGGGGCTTGTTAACAAAATGGCAGCCCTTTCTGCTTATTTCTCTTTAGAGGAGTAGCTTTTCCTACCTGTGCCTGATTTAAACACATTTACTTTGTGTAAGTGACTTAATAGTTACTAATTACCTTCTGAAGTACCAGAGGCCCTCATTACCTCACATAGGGGCATCAGGTTTGAGGTGGATGGTGTTAATCCCAGTCTACAGAAGAGGAAATTGAGCTTCCGTGAGGGTGAAGTAACGTGCCTAAAAACTTCTGCCAGAAAGTGGTGGAGCTGAGAGAGTAGAACCTTGGTCTATCCTACTTTGCCAGACCTCTCTGGCTTCCTTTTTAAAACTCCAGACGAAGATGGCGCCAGCGCTTGCAGATCTACCAGCCACAATGCAGGGCGAAGGCACCTCTGACCAGTTGGTTTCCAAGCTGTGGACAAATCAGAAGTGTATCTGGAGCTTTGTTCTTTCCTGCAGCGCCCCCTCCCCAGTCCCTTACTCACCTATGTCAGGCCACAAAAGCAGAAGGTTTTGTTGTAACAAGATCCTAGGTTATGCAGGCTTTCTCAGATGGTGCCCAAGGAGTCCCAAGTCCTAACCGGGAGCCCCTTTTCCTCATTCTGTGTGACCCACATACTTCTTTGCAGAGTAAGATGCCGGTTGAGTGCTTTTGGGTCTGGAATTCTCTAGCACTTAACCTTCAGCTCCTCTCATGTCCCCCAACCCTCTTCTCTGCCCCCAGTTTTTAAAAAGGCGGAGGGTTGCACATGGAGCACTTGAACATGGAGTTCTGCCTTCCCTGAGGGGGGCCTGGGCTCAATTCTCATTCATCCCCTAGTTCTGAAGAACAGGACTGTGATCCTGTGCCCATCCTGACCACTCCTTTTCTCTTTTAGTCCTCAAATCCATTTAATTATTCTTCACTTCGTAGTTTGCAGGTACAAGAGCGTTTTAAAGTAGTAACAAGACATTTGAGAGAGAGAAGGGTATGGAAGTTGACGGAATTAATAGTTCCACATCACCAAGCTAATTGGACACATTCATGCAGGGGGAGGGGTAACAATTTTATTTGTTCTACAGGCTAAAGGCTCCGAGGTCTCCAATTCCTTACGGCAGACAGTAAGCCACACCCCTTTCCTGAGACCTCTACAATCTATTCCTCCAACCGACTGAAAGGGCAGGACTTTCATATTCTGAACCAAAACTGTTGCTTTCCGCCCCCGTAGTTCTTTTCCTCTGTCACCTTAAAAACAAAAACCTTTGTCTTCTTTTATTTACCTTAGAGTAAAATTCCTTTACGACCCTCTACCCTGTAAGCACTATGAACATTGGGACCACGTCTGTTTTTTGTTTTGTTCTGTTTTTTTGCCATTTTTATCTGGTGAGTGTTTGTTGAATGAATGATTGATCGATAATAGCTTACTACATAGTAAGTGCCAGGTCCTATGCTGAGTGATGTATATTCCTTATGGCATACAAGCCTCACAACAACCCTGAGAGAGGAACTATTTACCCACCCGTGGGCATGCAGCTCTAAGTGAGGGCAGCCAAACTCCAGCACAGGCCTGAGGTTCCCCTAAGTTCCACAGCAGCAGGGTACCTCCCTGTCTAGGAGCCTTCCACCTGCCAGTGGGCCATCTCCTGTGACACCCATGGCAACTTCTCCCACAGACTCTGCCTTGGCCATGGTTCTCTCTGGCCAGGTTCTCACCATAAAGACAGGGGAGTGGATGATAGAGAGAAACCGTGCTCTGTGGGGCTTACTTGGCCCCACTCTAGGGATGAACCTGGTGGCTTTGTAAGAAGACTCTGGAATAAGTTAGCCAGAACTTTATCTAAAAATGTATGTTGGACCCTTATACTATCTCATTAGCAAACCAGAGGGTTTCTAATCTACACCTGTGTCACCTAGGCCTTGCCTCACCATCAAATTCACTTGGAATGCTTGTTGAAGATGCAGTTTCTCCAGGTTTTCCCTCTCAAAATCCTAAACCAGCAAGTCTGGGGCAGGGCCCAGGAGGATCACATGTAATACCTATTAACCAGCAAAGTCTAGTGGCCCCAAAGAGTGGGGTCATGCCTACTGAAACCCTTGACTTTTGGAACAAAGGATGGTGAACCTGGGAGAAATCCTTTCTGAGACATCTATGCAAAGGAAGGCACCAGACTTTGGTTTTGGTTTTGTTCAAACAGAAAGTGAAACTTACATCTGAACTAAGGTAAACAGTGCAGCAGCTGGGTTGTGGGGGCGGTGGGTAGGGGCATGGGGGTGGGGCCATAACTGGCAGAACTTAAAACAGAATGTTCTCGGAGATATAGGACTGGATTACAGAGATGTGCAAACCAGAGTCACCTCCATCCTGGCCAGCCCTGGAAGTGCGCCACTCACCCCATTTTATGTGAGGGCTTTAAGCAAGCTCCTATCTTGAGCGGGGAGCAGTTTTAAATCTACTAGTTTGACTCACAGGCCTCAATTGAAGGGACCTAGAGGCTCCTGCCAGCAGTTCCGAGGGTGGGATCTGAGGCATAACCACAGCCTTGATGTTAAAGCATATGCAGCTGGAGGGCCTCACAGCCGCCCCCTGCTGCCCTGATATCTCCCGTGTACACCTGTGGTTTCTAGGGAGCTTTTGTTGAAAGCCAAGAGCCAAGATGAGTGATCAACTCAGTGGTTGTCTCCTCTAGCCCAGCCAGTGAGTCCGGCCACCAAGAAAACCCCCAATGGCTCTTGCTGAGCCGTCAGAATGCAGACCAGGAGCACCCCGACCTCTGATTCTGCAGCAGGCCCTGTTCTGGCAGGAAGTGGGAGGCCTGCCTCGTCTGTCTCGGGCCTGATTATGACTCAGCTTCCCTTCCAGATGGCTTCCTGCCCTCCGGCTGCCCTTATTCCTGGTCCTGAGGAGCAAGTCCTTGCAGTCTGCCATCTTCCATACTTGCCCCATCTCCTCTCAAAACCTCTTATATCGCTAAGCCTGCTGGAACCTTCAGCCTCAATCTCAACACCTGAAACCTTCCTTCTATCCCCTGAGAATTTCCTCTGAAATCTCTCATACCTGAGACCCTTTTGTTGGAGACCACGTTTTCTCACCTACCTCCTCTCTCAGGCTTAGGAAGAGAGACCAATAAGCTCCTGGCTCTCTCTTACTACTTTGCTTCTCCATTATGTTGTTCCGCAGTCACTTCTCTGTTGTTCTACACACACACACACACACACACACACACACACACACACACGCACACTAGCATTTCCATCAACATCCTAAGCATCGCTCAGGACACAGGTACACTTCCCTGCCTTAAGCTCCGCCTTCTTTTCCATCCTGTGGTCTATCATCATCAGCGGTGGCTTCAATCCTTCCCAGTTTCTACCTACCCCCCAGCTCCAACTCTGGCCTCATTCCAAAATATGAGACCTGTGTTGAAGCATAACTTTTGAAAAGTTGCAAACACGATTCTCATACACCATAGAATGAGCATATACCAGTATTATTTATCTCATTCACGAAGGGAATGGCAAGATAGCAAAAGTTCTGAAGATCAGTAAAACAATAATCTTTGAGGTTATCTTTCCAGCCTATAAGAATCATTTCCAACTTTCCAATCCTCTATTTCGTTGAAGTCAAACATCTAATTTTACAGAGTCTGGGCCCTAATCACTAGAATATTATGGGTCAGACAAAATGACCTTCTCTTAGAGAGTCTAACAGATGCCTGTTAGAGGCCTGTTGGATAGTGCTCTAGGGTGGCTTTGGAAAGAGCATCCAGAAGGCTTTTCGCCTTATTTCAGGTATCGGATACATTTTCTAAATATCTGAGGCTTGTCTGACCACCCACTCCAGCCCTCAGAAGTGCAAACATGAGGAAAGTAGCTCCTGAACTTTCGGGATTTGGAGGGGGAGGCCCAATAAAGAGCAACTCAGGTCAAGCCTCGCCAAGCAGGTGTAGGGAGGCGGGGGTTAGGGACCTGCACCATAGGAAATGGATGGATAGATTTAGGGAGTGACTCGTTTTATTCAACAAACATTTGGTGAGGACCTGAAACATAAAAACTCATGAGTCAGGTGCTATGATGAACCCATTTTCAAATGAGGACACTGAAGCTTAGATTAGGAGCAGGCCCAGAGTCACCAATAAACAGTGAAGCCCAGGGTTAATCCCAGCCTGGGGCTCCTGAGTCAGTAGTGTGTGGGAGGCCACTGGGTGGGAGCTGGAGGTGACTTCCTCTGGCTATGTGTGTGTGTGCGCATGTGCAAGGGTGCATGTGAGCGCGCCCCGGGTGGAAGGTAGGAGGCGACCTCCCCCGGCAGCAGGTGCAGAGCCTGGGCCTGTGCGGTATTACACGTCTAAACAAAGCCAACTGCAGGATTCCACACGTCCCCATCACAGGGCCTTCATTCCTGTCCCTCTTCAGCACCAGCCGCCTAAGACCCCAGGGAATGAGCTCCGAGAGCGGGGGCCACAGAGACGATGGCAGCTGGCAGTGCCTCTGACAGACGCGTCCTCCAGCTTTAGCATTGTTCCCAGGCTGGACGGGTCTCTGCCTTCCTGTGCCCTGGGAGGAGGAGGAGGCTGCTGTCAGGAGCTCTGGGGTCTGTAATCGGATCAGAGGCTGTGATGGTGACAGCTGTGGCAGGGGCCTGAGGAGGGGGCTTGGGCAGATGGAGAAAGGCTGGGTCTGGGGTTTGTGCTCATTTATCATCCTAGAGGCAGCTCTCCTGGGGAGCCGGGACCCTGACTCTAGCGTCTACCCCAGGGTCCCTAGTGCCACCAACACGGCCTGTCTGGCATGTTGTCTCATCTGTAGAGAGGGCCTCAGGGAAGCTCCATCCACCAAGGGAGGTGGTACGTGTAGAGAAAGCAGGGTTTCGAAATCCCACCCCTGCCTTTTGCTAGTTGTGTGGTCTCAGGCAAGTCTGTTGACTTCTATGTCCATTTCTTCTCTTGTAAAATGGAGATGCCACATGAAACTATCTTAACAGGTGGTTCTAGAATTAAACGACAACAGAGTACCTTGCCTACAGTGGTTGCTCCATAAGAATTAGGTTTAACTTTTCGTGCCATTTGGCATCCAGGTCACATTTGTAATATTTGCTGCCAGGAATAGTTTTAAGAAAAGCTCGAAAGAAATCCACACTCACAAAGCGTATAAAATTCCGGGACGCGTGTGCTCACTTTAGAAAGGACTCACCAGCCAGTTGCTCCATTCCCTGACGTGTTCAAGATGGAGAGTGATCATATAGTTATCTGTTCCCGTGTAACAAATGACACCAAAACTCAGTAGATTAAGACAACTACCAATTTATTATATTTCATGATTCTGTGGTTCCAGATTTCAGGCAGGGCTCAGCTAGGTGACCCTTTGCTCCACGTGGCATCAATGACAGCCACTTAAGTGGGATGAGATAACCTGAAGAGTCCAAGGTGGCTTCATTCCCATCCCTGGTATGATGTTAGGGAAACCAGCTGTGAGAGTCTCAGACATCAGTTTCACACCATTCAATTTGTCAAGCAAGTCATAAAGGCCAGCTCAGTTTCAAAGTGAGGGGAATTGGGGCTCACCTCTTCTTGGGAGGAATAGCCAAGATTTTTCAGCCATCTTTAATCTATCACCATTACCCTCAGATAGGATCTTACGAAGTATTTCTTTGTGTAAAACTTTTCCCGTGGCCTCTTGGGGGAGTAGAAAGAGACATGGGTTTGAGTCTAGCTCAGCATCACTTTGAGCCCTGTTACACCCGAGGGCTTGGATCCGATGCTGGGAACACAGACATAGGCGAGGGAGTGTTCCTGGCTTCGAGTCCTTAGCTTGGACATGCTTCTAAAGTGGGTGATCTCAGGCAATTCCTGTCTCTCGTCAGCACCTCACTCTACTGGTCAGTGGGATGAGAAGGAGGTTGGGCTTGCTGCCCAAAGAATCTTTCCCCAGGGTCAATGCCCCCGTGGGGCTAACTGGCACTGCTGGGGAAACCGAGGAGCCTGCCCAGCTTGATGCTGACTTTCCAGAGGTGGCTGTGAGCCTCTCATGGTTAGCAAAGTCACAGGAAAGCAGCTTTACAAAGCTCCGCAGAGAGGAGGTGGCTGGTCTGTTTAGAAATAGATTCACAGCAGGAGTCCTTTGAATTGCCAGCTCTCCCAAAGCTCAACAGGAAAGGGTGCACAAAAATGTGAATTCCTGGCTCCTTCTCAGAAAAGCTGAGGCCTAAAGTAAGCCACCTGCTCTGTGAGCTCCAGTGTGGGAGGGATTTGGCTAGGTCGTACATCTCTCTGCTCACCGGTTCTGGACCGATAGGTCTTACCTGGAGATGTCCCCAGGCAAGCAGTCCAGAGGGGTTCTCCAGAAAGTCTGCTGGGGGCCTAGCTTCTGCCCTGGACCCTTCTGGACCACTCTGGAGTCTCTGATGTTCTATGGCCTCCCAGGACCTGGGCATCCATGGGTTGGGCCATTTGAGGAAAGAATAAGACAGCAGGGCTCTGGCCACCAGTGGAAGAGGTGGGGGAGGGTGGGCAAGGAATGGTCTGGCTTGGGGCCAAGTCTGTGGGATTTATAATCATCCTGGGGCCTATAAATGCTTACAGCAACTTTTTTATTTTGAGGCCATGAGTAATTGAGGCAACTGTGTGCAGTATCCCACAGCCAGCCCTGCCTCCTCTCTCTCACAAACACACACATGTGTTTACACCTGTTACACACACACACCTGCACACACATCATATGAAGTCCTAGGAGAAGTATTTTGTATGGAGGGTTTGTACTCTGTGCTAGGCATGCGCCAAGTGCTTTTCATACCTATCTTACTTAATTCTGACAACTCTCTAAGTCAGGCCTCATCCCTATTTTGCAGATGAGGGAATTGCCTGAGCCCAGGTGAGATAAGGTAACTAGCTCAAGGATCCACAGCTAGTAAGTAGCAGAGAAAAGACTGGAACCTCCTGTCCCCTCCCTGACAGCTCAGGCCCTTCCCAGGACTGAGCCAACGCTGCTAGACCTTGCCTGAAATCATCTCTTTCTGGTGTCTAATGGGTAGATTGGACTTAAAAATGACTGTATATCATAAAAGAAAAGATTGATAAATTCAATTGCAAAAACAAAAAACAAAAGCTCCTGCATGGCCCCAAAATACACCATAAATAAAACCAGATGAATAACAAACTAGGGGGGAAATTGCTACTAATATTAAGACAAAAGAATAATCTCTATAATATATAAAGAGTTCCCAGTTATTTATAAGAAAAAAACCAAAACCTAATTTAAAAATAAGCAAAAGATGAAAATTATTCTCAGAAAAAAGGACAAATTGATATGGAAAGATGCTCAAGCTCACTTATAAAAAGAATAATACAAATTTAAGATATACTAACATTTATGTCCAACAAATGACTCAATTTCAATATAAAAAGAAATCCTACGGTATAATCAGAAAAAACAAACAACCCAATTTTCATTTTAAAAGTGAGCAAAGACTTCAACAGGCGTTTCACAAAATTCAATACACATTGAAAAGTCTTCAGGGAAAATGTAAATTAAAATCATTTAAGGAGTTACCACCACATACCCAGTAGTACGGCCGAAATGAAAACACAACACCCAAGAGCAACTGAGATGCTCATATATTGGGAGAGTAACTGGTGTACTCACTCTGGAAAAGGTCTGATGGTCTCATAAAACTACATATAAACCAGCCTGTGGGTAGCAATTCTACTCAAATGTATATATCTGAGAGAAATTAATACGTTTATATCATCCCCAGACTTCTCTCATGCCCCTTTGTAGTCAATCCTCCAAACCCTGGTCCCAGGAAACCACTCATCCGCTGTCACGATAAACTAGATTTGCCTTTTCCAGAATTTCAAATAAACAGAAGCATACTTTATGTATTCTTCTGTGTCTGGCTTCTTTTGCTCTACATAATGTTTTTGAAATTTACTTGTGCTGTCATTCTGTCTATTTATGTTCGTTCTCTATCTATCTATCTATCTATCTATCTATCTATCATCTATCTATCTATCTATCATCAATTTCTTTATTATTCCTGTTAGATTTTTATTAATTTTATCAATCCTTTCTAAGCAGTAGCTTTCGGTTTAGTTGATTTTTACCTATTTGCCCATTTATTTCTTTGACTTCTGCCTTTATCTTTATTATTTCCTTCCCTTGAATTTAATCTGTTCTTCTTTTAGTAGGTTCTTAAGATAAAAGCTTAGATTATTGATTTTAAATCTTTTTTCTAATATGAGCATTTTAAAGCTATAAATATCCCTCTAAACACTGCTTTAACTACATCCCACAAATGTTGATATGTGGTGCTTTTATTTTCATTCGGTTCCAAATATATCTTCATTTCCCTCGTAATGTCTGTTCTGACCCATGGATTATTTATAAATGTGTTGTTTAATTTCCAAATAAAATGAGCAGCCATCTTTAATTTACCATCATTACCCTCAGATAAGATCTGTATATTTTTAATATTTTCATACCGCATGAATATATTACCTATTCAAAAATTAAATTTCAAATAAATTTAAAGAATAATGACTCTCAGTTCAGGAGTGAGAACCTACCCACAGACTGAACTTTCCATCTTCCCCTGACTGCTGTCTCTCCTGTGTGCCATAGCTCACCTCCACCCACCAGAATACTCAGCATCATCATTAGCTTCTCCTCCCTCTCATTGCTCACATCTAAACAACTGCCCTGGCACATGGCGCTGATTTCCTGAGTTTTATAAACTATGCCCCTCTTCTTTGCCATATCTCAGTTGAATTCACCATTGACTCTAGTTTACACAAATGCAATAGCATCCTAATGGCCTCCCCACAAAATTCTTCTTAGTTACACAGGGAAAAAGAGTGACCATATAGTAGAAAAGCCTGGCAGATGCCACCTTCACCAAGTGATTAAAATGAAAAACTTTGTTAATGGGACAAATAGAAACCATGCACCACTTGATAAAATGCAATCTAAACATATCACTTAAACATTTTTTTTGTCAGACAATCCTAATATTTTAATTTAATCTGTATTAACTTTCTCTTTCTATTGTTTGAATTTATTAGCTTTCTTTCTTAGGGTTAGATTTCTTCCTATGCTTAAGAATCTTGGTTTTCAGGCTCATTTTGAGTAGTCCATGGTGATAGTCATTGTGTTTTTGAGCAAAGATTAATTTTTAAAATACTTGATCTCTTATTCTTAGGTGCTTGGAGCAGCAGTAGTGCCTTAAAGTATGAACTTACAGAGAATCTTTAAAATCCAGCAGCCGGTGTCTGCACTCTGGTGTAGGAGAAAGAGCCAAACTCTCAGCAGGCTAGAAGCCTCCTTTTGAATTCTGGCTCTGATGTGTGATTTTGTTCAGGTTTCTGCATTTCATTGAGACTCAGTTTTCTTGTCCAAAAAATGGGCATAATAACATCTACCCTGCAGAATTTTTGTGAGGATTAAGAGAAAGTGCCTGCCAGGGCTTCCCAAATGTTGTTGACTTTGTAATTGAAACTATAATGGACCTTCCCCTTCAGCATGAATGAAACAGAGAAAGTTGATATTCTGCCAACAGGTGCAAAGGAGGCTGCTGGACTTTTAAAAGAGAAGGACTCCAAATACATGTGACTGTTTACATTACGTGTGAGTGGTCCCTTGATCCAGTTTCTGTCAGTGTGCTCTCAGAGGGAGTAAGCAGAACCCACAGAGATTGGAATGTGTGGTATTTCTGGAGTCAGAAAGTGGCAAATCCAGTAGCAGGACTAATGGCTGATCAGCTGCTGGGGCTCTGATAACTTGCAAAAATTGACTAGGCGAGACCTATGTCTTTCTCAGCCTGGGAGTGACAGAATCAAAGGCTCCTGTCATTCAGATCTAAGTAGCCCACAGTAATAATGGGGGCGGTGGCGGGGGTCGGGGGGAGGCATGGGAGGCTCAGGGATGGGAGGAAACGCTAGAGCTATGCCTTTGTCTCCTCTTCCCTGTCATTCCAAGCTTCTTTCTGTGGGTCCCTTCTCCCCGGGTGTGCTCACGAGCTCCCCCAGCCTGACCCTGAAGTCACCGCCAGCCCCACACAGATTTTTACTTGAGTTACTGACTCTTCTTTCTTGTTCAGGGTCTTCCTCATGGCCAGTACACGCTTCACAAGGACACCAGAGAGGGAAATTAAGGCAAAAGACAAAGAACTGAAAAAGGTAGGTGACTGTACTCAAGATACTTTCCCATTTCGAAACTCATTTAATTCCCTGAAGTCCTATAAAACAAGTAGGGAATAATACTTATTTTTACTGTGTTAATGAGGCTCAGAGGGCTGGTAAGAAACCCAGGACCTTTTTCTCTAATCATAAAATTTTTGAAATTATAGAAAAAATAACATTATTTAGCTGTATTAAAAGAAATGGTTAAAATCTGTTGTTTTATTAGTCATAATTAGCCTAAAGGAGTTATTTTCATTCTGTTTTGTTTCTTTCACTATCACTATACATGATAATGACAACAAAGTGATTACCATTTATCAAACACATGTTTATAGTAGGAACTGCGCTAAACATTTTACCTATTTTGTCTCATTTGATCGTCACGACGAACCAATACAGTAGATGTTAATAGCCTCATTTTCCAGAGGAGGCCAAGAAGAATTTAACTTGTCCATCACTTAACATTCTCACCTAATTATTTTCCTAACTTTCCACATAACGTTCGCGATTATCATTTTTAATTGCTATACGCTAACAGTGTTTCCTAATTCGGCCCATCCCTTTTCCCTTGTTAGGTATGATGATTAAAAGATCTTGTGGGGGGGGGTGGGCATTATTCATTTTTTTATTGAACAAATACTTAATTAACACCTCCTATGTTGTCAGGTGCTATGTTAGGTCCAGGAGATACAATGGTGAGTAAGATATAAACACTTAGCCTTCACGGAGCAGCTCACAGCCTCCTAGGGGATGTAGCCGGCATGAGGCAATTGCAAGGTGAAGGGGGAAAGTTCTCGATGTTTTAGGAGCACAGAGCAGGGAGCCTAACCCCACCAGCAATGTCAGAAGAACAGCTGCCAATTAAGGTTAAGGACGGTCACTCCGGGAAGACTAGAATAAGTTGAATGGCCACCAATTTACCATCTGCAAAATGATGGCCACCACACTTGAGCCACTCATGGCCCTTTGATGGAACTTGGGAATTCAAGAGTTCCAGGGATTCAGACACTTTAAGATTTGGAGCCCCAGACTATTTTCATTCCATGGTAACCTTCTCAAAGGCATGTTTGTCATTCTTTAGGTCAAAGGGCCTAAAACAGCAATGTCCATGCTCTATTCCAAGTTCAGGACTCTGTTTGTCCTTGTGGTAACAATGTCGACGATGACGATGGTGGTGGCGCTGGTGCGGTTTTGACGGCTTTCGTTGACCGATCATGTCCATGCTCACTTTATGAATGTGATATTGTTACCTTCATTTGGGGGGGGGCGGGTTTCAGAAACTAAATCAGAGAGATTAGGCAGCTTGTTCAAGCTCAGGCCGCTAATAAACAAAAGGAGCCAGTTCTCTAACCACAATAGTTATACCATTTAGACTGTTCGGAGTAGTGAGAGAGTGCTGGTTTACCCTAAAGGTGAATGGGCGGGTTATTGTGTTTAATTTATATATATCCTGCCCCTTTTAATAAAGGGCTTGCGGTAGCTTACAATAAAGATATTACAATATGTCTTAAAAACAGGTACTATTGAGTGGGAATTAAAGCCAATATGCTACCTGTTGCTGTGATTGCTCAGGTAGGCGCTGAGCTTCCTGGCAGCCATGGTAAAAATGGAGGCATCGTAAGTTGCAAAGCTATTATTGTGGAGATACAGTGCCATGTTTTTCCTGGGACTGATTTAGAAAAGCACTAACTTATGTAAAGAATAATATCCTCAATAATTTTTTTGGAAAAGCAGATGACTCCCCATGTCTGTATTTTTCTACATATATTCTATAAAAACCAAACTCAAATATCTTCAGTTGGGTTTCCAGGAAGCAGACTCTAGGACAGAGATTTGTGTACAGGATGGTTCCTGGGAGTCCTCTCAGGGACATCTGTGAGGGGCGAGGAAAGCAGGCTTGTGTAGAGGGGAAGTTGAAGTGCAGTGTGGTTGCCGCAGAGGCCTTATCCTCCTGATCCTACTGGTGTCTCTGGAGCTTGGGTGGCCCTTCAGAGACATCCCACCCTAAGTCAAGGGGGCTGGGACTTTATACTCCTCCATCAATCATTTATTGGATGTGGCTTCGCCAGGCGAGGACACTCCCGTCAGTTGAGGGCAATTTCCAGAAAGGGAATCAGCTGTGAGCCATCAGAAGCCAATGCCACTGGCAGCTGAGGGAATGCACATGTTGGTCCTGAGAAAGACACTTGGGTGGTTACCATAGCAACCTTACAGTTCATCCCTTGCACCTATCAGTTCCAATTGCTTTGTCTAATAAACTTATCCCATCATGGAAGAGCTCCTCCAAGATTCTGGTGGTTTCTTTTAGGGAAAAAAGGACGAGAGAAAGGTAGGTTAGACAAATTACAGATCCCACTGCTGGAACTGGTCTTAAAGCTGCAACTGACACTCATCATTCATGGGAGGCAGAATAATGGACACCCAAAGATGATTTGCCTACAATCGATGGTGCTATCTCAGGGACTCAGCATTGGCCTCTGTTTTTGGCTGACGGGATATTCAGCAGTGCAGGAGGTAGAGCAGCCTTAATGATGGGGAGCCTGTGCTATTGTTTGTAAATGTCCTCCAATCTTGGTACTTTGAATATTTCATTGACATACTCATTGTGATAGTACCAGGGGGGCTGATGACAGAGGCTGACTGAGGTCAACTGGCTGAGTCATTCTGGATGCTTGGCTGTTCAGTGCCTCTTCCACGGTGATCGCTTTTTGGTGAGCACTTAGGTGTGACACAGTGGTCAGCACACTTCATGTCTGCTTCCACAGGTTTCCTGATATTCCAGTCTTTCCCTTTCCATAACCCTGTCAAATCAGCCAAGTCAACTCACCAGTGCCCATGAGTCTGTGCATATTCCTATCTTGGGCTACTGTTTTCACACAAAGTGGACGACCCATTGTGGCACTCGCAGCTCTCTCGATTGGGAGGATTTCCCCTCACCATTCTTGCAGTGTGCTAACCAGAGCGAGGCTGCACGCAGCAGCAGTTAATTTGGCTCCATGTGCTGCATGACCCATCCCCAGAGCGAGGCTGCACGCAGCAGCAGTTAATTTGGTGCATGACCCATCTGTGAGGCCTTTTCTCCCTCTGTCAACTGGTCATAAAGGACCTTCCCTTGTAAACGTAGATATTAGCTGAGGGAGAAGCCCCAGTGATGGACGACAAGGGGCCTCAGCCACCTGCTAGGGCAAGTTTACTTGTGTGGCCTGGCCTTGCTCATGCCCAAACCCCATATCCTACTTCCATCTTGCAGTGGATTGCTGTTGGACCTACTTGAACTTATGACTGAGTGAGTCTAAGATAACTTAGTGGATCTAAGGTTCATGATGGGCAGCTATGGGAAGGATCATTTTTAAAATGGCTCCAAAACATCCTATCCTAATTCTCAGAACTGTGAATATGATGAGATAGCCCTCCTGTGATTCCGTTTCACTATGTGGCACATTTGACTCTAAGATTTTCTATGTGGCCCTGATCTAACCATGGGAGAGATTCAAAGTGGAGTGCTTTCTCTGGTTTGTAGCAAAAGAAGAAGTCAGAGAGATTTGAAGTATCAGGGGAAATTGACACACTGGTCCTGGCTTGAGGATGGTGGGGGCCGCCTGAGAAGGAATGGTTTTAAGGCACTGAGAAGGGCCCTCAATTGACAACCATTAAGAAAACAGGGACTTCAGTCCTGTAACTGCAAGGAACTGAATTTACCAACAGCCTGAATGAGGTTGGAAGCAGATTCCTACCTACAGCCTCTAGATAAGAGCTCAGACCAGCACCTTGATTTTGGCCTTGTGAGACCCCAAGCAGAGACCCCATTGGAGCCATTCTGGACTTCTGACTTATATAACTGTAAGCTAAAAATTTTGTGTTTTTTTAAGCTGTTACCTTTGTGGTAATTTGTTCCACATCAAAAGAAATATAATACAGCATTTCTGGCTGCATAGTCATTTGATGTTGCATGGTCAGCACCAACAGTTTTCTTAGCTTTTTTTTTTTTTTGTATGGTGTATAATTCTCTGCTGTGCATGTCACGGCTTGCTCCAGAACTCAGGTGTGTACATTGTGATTCTCCTACTGGCGTTTGTAATAAGTTCTACCCAGCATCTTCTCCTTCCATCAACCCCAATAATACTACAGGTCTTCTTCACCCCATGACCCAAATAGCAGTGATACTTGTACTAGAGTCCCAAAAGACTGCAGAATCCTTTCCTAGTCAGTGCTTCATTCAGAGCTGGCAGCCTTCTGTATCACTTGATAGATGGGTCAGAGCAGCATCCCACGTGTGAATAAATGCGCTGCCTTCAGAACCCAAAGAGGGCAACAAGCGTTCCGCTTCCTTTTCGGTGGTGGATGATGCCATGCCAGAGGCTCCGTGTTAACATCTTTTTCGGTTGCAAATGGACATTTGCCAGGCTTTCACTGTTCAGCAGCCATTAATTCCTGCCACCCTTAAATTTTCCACTAGGGAAATCACAGACTCTCCAGTTTTCAGGTGGAGTCGATGTCTATCTGGCACCAGGGTTCAGGATGTGACTCTGGATTAGCCAATGAGATTGTCACATTTTCTGGCCATAGATTGGTTCATAAAAGAGGTACATGATCCACTGAGAGCTAAAGAAATGTAATAAGCATTTTGTTAGGACCGTCGAAAGAGGCACACTCACTTTTCTATTAGACTTGAAACTGAGAGAATGTAGCCGTGGAAAAACTAAGAGCCATTTTGCCACTTCTAAAGGGTCAGCCCAGCTTCAGAATTTCTGTGGGGCTGGCTGAGGTCTCCACTGAGACTTTATCATGGCCCAACTTCTCTTTTTGCTCAATCCTACTTCCTTCCTTCTGATCCCAGGAGCAGCCTCTAAATAAATCCCATCTCTGTCTCAGAGTCTGCTTCCCAGGGAACCTAACTGGCAGGCGTGGTGCTCAACACTTACATAAATGATTCATTCCACAGATGAATTCCGAAGACGTGCTATGTGCCAAACACACAGCATTGTGACTTGCACAACAACCTACGAAACTCATTTAACAGGTGAGAAAAATGGAGGCACATAGTGGTTAGTTAACAACCCCACGTTACACAGCTATTAAGCAATAGAGTCAGGATTCAAACACAAGTCTGTCTGATTCTAATGTACTGCTACAGACAAACCAATGGCAGAACTAAACGCCATTCCCAATTTCCAGATCTTCGTAGCTAACATTCTTGCGCCAAATCAAATGAACTAAAATACATTCTACTGGCCAGATCTCAGAGTCCAATGATGAAAGGGCCGCTAAGAAAGGCCTGCCCAGTGTCTGCAGCTCAGGCATTCCTAACATGGTCAGGAGAACCAGACATAACACATGAAAAATTAAATCACGAAACAGTTAAAAGGAAGCAGCACATCGTCAAGTTTAAAAACGCGTGTGATTTACCAGTGAGTCCAGGATGAGCTGCCAGGGTGGTATGTGCAGACTAGCACGTAAGCTGGGATCGAAGTGGACTGAGACAGGCAGGGCCTGGAGAAAGCGGGGCATCCGGCAGAGGTCAAGGAGAGGAGGCACAGAGGGGCAAACACAGAAGGTGTTTTTGTAGGGCAGGGGAAGGGATTTGACCAGTCTGGCCAGAGTTTTAGTGTGCGAGGGGGCGTGCCCCGGAGGCTAGACCGGGGGAAGGCTGTGGAGGTGTATGGATGTCAGAGTCTGTCCCCCTTGGACCACGGATCTTTGCCTCCAGTTCCTCCCATACCTCCTATGCCCACTTGGTCCAAACGTCTTGCCTTCCTCAGTAGCCCTGGGATTGGAATTGAGTTTGAGCCCTTCCGGGGGAAGGGCTGGGGAGGTGTCCCTGAGGCCCCTCTGGCTGCATGTTCCTCACCTGGCTTCCTGGGCTTTCAGATCAAGGAGCAAAATCTCTTGACTCTTCTCTCATCCCCAGTCCCTTTCCACTCTGTATTAATTTCCTGGGGCTGCCAGTAATAAAGTGCCATGAACTAGGAGGTTTAAAACAACACAAAGTTATTCTCTCACGGGCTTGGGCCAGAAGACAGAAGCCCAGGTGTTGGCAGGGCTGTGTGAGACTCTGGGGAGACCCTTTCTTTACCTTTGTTCCTTGACCGGCACCTGCATCATGCCCGTCTCCGCCTCTATCATCAGATGGCATTCTCCCTTAGTGACCCACGTTTAAATTTCCCTCTTCTTGTAAGACATCAGTGATATTGGCTTAGAGCCCCACCCTGATGACCAGATCTTAATTCGATTACATCTACAGAAATCCTTTTTCCTAGTGAGGTCATATTCACAGGTGCCTGGGGGTAGGACTTCAACAGATCTTTTTTGGGGGTTGAGGGTGAACATAATTCAACCTATAACACTCCCTTAGGTGTTTTAGACATGCCGATTTACTCCTTCCTGGGGTGAGGGGAGGAGAGCGAAGCAGGCATGTGTTAAAAATGCTTATTCTTCCCCAATCCTAACAGGCCTTCTTTGGGATTCTTTAAATCATCAGAAGTCATTCCGATGGGGGTGGGGACAATCCCCCATTCCCAATGAGTCCCTCACCTCCAGAAACCAACCCACAGCACACCTTTCACATCCTTCCCTAC
>NW_006442207.1:6905406-6913195 GCF_000325575.1 Pteropus alecto | reverse complement strand
ACACTCTCGTGGGCGTCCTGCTGTCACTGGATTCAGAGTTTTCTGAGCTGTCTGGTGTCCCATGACTCAGCAGGTCATCATTACAGCCACTTGATTCTGGGCCAGCCTTGTGCTCAGCCTCGAAACGACGGGAAGGAAAGATTTGTTATCCCCATCTCATAGATGAGGAAACTGAGGGTGGGGAGCTTACAGAAGCAAGCCCAGGGGATCCAGGCTGACAAGGGGCAGAACCAGGAGCCCAAGTCAGGTTTGTGAGTCTCTTACCTGCGGTGTGTTCGTCTGACAATACTCCCCCCTTCCAGATGGTTCTTATAATTATTTCCTTTCCCTCTGGGGCTTTTACATGCAGAGAGTGATTGATATCCTAACTCAGAGTACCCCTCCCTCTATCAAGAGAAGATTCTGTTTTATGATTACTGATTCTCCAGTGGGAAGTCCAGTAATCATAATGTTAAAAGCAGCTGATGACAGCCTGCTGAGTCCCAATCATACGCCAGAATACACTGGCCTTGGTGGTTTACATGAAAAAAAAAAAAAATCAGCTTTATCGATGTATAACTGACATATAAAATCGTAGGATACTTAAAGTGTACATGGTAGTGATTTGATATCGTACATTTTGTGAAAGAATTCCCCCCATCTAGTTAATTAACTCATCCGTCACCAGACATATTTATCTTTTTTTTTTTGATTAAGGGACCAAAAGTTTTGCCTTTTGGGATATTGATTTTAAGACTTTTATTAAGAAACAAAAGACTGATAAAGAAACTTTGACCCTTCCCCCCACTTCCTACCTAAGAGATTCAGACAGAAAAATCTACTCCAGGAAGGCAATCTTAGGATGTTCACCTTAGCGTGATTTGAATTAAGTATGGTAGCTCAGAGGGCGTCAGGCTGGGGCCTGTTAGCTAGATATCCACTGTGTCCCATTTTTTTTTTTTAATTTTAATTTTCAATTAGAATTGGCATTCAAGATTATTTTATATCAGTTTCAGCAGCATAGTGGGTAGACATTTATATAATTTATGAAGTGATCTCCCTGATTAGTTTCGTACCTACCTGGCACTATACATAGTTATTACAATATTATTGACTATATTCCCTATGCTGTACTTTACATCCTCATGATTATTTTGTAACTACCCATTTGTACTTCTTAATTCCTTCCCGGTTTTCACCCAGCTTCCCCAACTCCCTTCCCATCTGGCAATCACCAGTTTGTTCTCTGCATCTATGAGTCTGTTTTCATTTTGTTTGTTTGTTTATTTTGTTCCTTAGATTCCACATGTAAGTGAAATCATATGGTATTTGTCTTTCTCTGTCTATTTCATTTAGCATAATACCCTCTAGGTCCATCCATGTTGTTGCAAATGGTAAGATTTCTTTTTTTTTAATAGCTGAGTGATATTTCATTGTATATACGTACCACAACTTCTTGAGTTGCCTAACAGGAATTTGCCTGCCATGGTGTTCTGCTCTTCCCCAACTACCTGTAAATTGTCCATTCTCACTTCTGAAATCTAATGCCCCATTCCTCCCCTTTTCTCCTTTGTCCAAAATGTCACATAAACCCAGTGTTGCCTGTCTTTGAAATTTTCATGCATATGTGAACTTCCCACGTGCATGTATTAAAAATTGATTTTCTCCTGTTAATCTGTCTCTTTTAATTTGTTTACTAGCCTGGCTAGAAGAACTCAGAATGTAGGAGAAAAAAATATTAATTTTTTTTAGCCCCCACAGTGAGAACATTTTTCTACTCTCAGCAAATTTCAATTATACAATACATTATTATCAACAGTAGTCACCACCGTGTTTTACGTTAGATCCCCGGTCCTATTTATTTTACGGCTGAAAATTTCTCTCCTTTTACCAACCTCCTAAGTGCTCTACATTTAATCCTCACAACAATCTTATAATGTGGCCACTACTAGTCCCAGATGAGAACACGGGCTCAGGAGGTAAAATAACTTGCCTAACTTCATGCAGCTAACAGGTCATGGAGCTGGGTTTCTAATGCAGCTATTCTGACTCCAAAGACTATGTCGAAAGGGGGCTAGGCAGGGGCTCCTGCACGGGGTGGCCCTGGATGACCAAAGGTGCTGCAAAAGGGAGTGGCATCAGTCTCTCCGCTCCAGGCCAGCTGCATGGGTGCCCACTCAGTGAGGTCAGCACATCACAGGCTCTGACTGTTCCTGGCGTCATGCTGGCATGCAAAAGCCTCCGGTGTTGCCTTCCATAATGGTCACCTGATCCCCAAGCTGGTGGGCAAATAGCCTGAGATGTTTATTTCCTAACGACCAACTGGCCTGACAGACAGACAGCCGGGTGATAAAGAAGACAGGGGAGGTAAGTGGGGGAGGGGCTGGATAAAGGAATCCTCTGCCTCTCAGAAGTCCTGTTTCGCTTGGCCGGGGCTGGAGTCACACTACCGCCTCTGAATGACGGTGACATTCCCCAGGGATTAAGCATTCAGTGTAGAAGCTGGGTCTCCATGGGGGTGCCGAGCTCCACGGAACTTAAATCATGCAATTAGCCACCAGCTAACATTTCCTTCACATTCATTTCATACCTCCATGGCTTTGCATCCCCCCTCCAAAAAAATTCAGCTGCAACTTGTTTTATAACACCCCTTATGGTACTCTGTTGATTTGCTTTCTCCTGGAAAAAGCAAAGGAGATAAAACCATTCTCTGATTCTTCAAAGCACAGCTTAAAATTCTTCTTTTCTAGGAAGCCATGCTATACCCTGCTCTGAAACCCTGGCATTCTGAACTCAATCCACAGTTGTTGGTTTGTCACCAGGTACTGAACAAGTAGTGGAAAGACAGAGCTCAAGCCACCTGGACTTGGGGCAGTGATGCTTCTAGGGGAGGCAAAGATACTGATATCACTCCCGGTTTGGGATAAGTTGTTCAGAGCTATTGGATATACCTGGTGATGCAGAACCTACTGCAACACCTGAACAGCTCATTAGAGGGCAAGGAGACTGGCTGATAAATCCACAATCAGAGAGATGGCGGCTAAGCCTTTCCCTGTGGCCAATGAGGGACGAGTTGTTAGGCAGAAAAGAACCTCATAGGTCATGTCCTCACTTTTCCTCAGCTAAAGTTCCCTGACTGTCTCCTTCAAATTCAAATGTGCATCCAGTTTCATGAGTAACCACATTATTTTTAAACAGCATCCTTCAGCCACTCTCTCTTCTGAGTTTTCAGAGAGGCAGTCCTTTGTGAAGCTAACACAGGACTTCATTTCATGATTGTTTTAGAACACCTACAGGGGTTCCCTTGCGTTCAAGTAAAGGGAACCCCTGTAGGTGTTCTAAAACAACATGTTGCTCTGAGAGAGGGGCCAGCATACACCTCACCTTGCGGGTAGGAAAGAGAGAAGCCAGGTGATGTGAAGAGTTAGGAAAACAAAGGGCGAGATATTAGAGACAGCAGAGAAGGTCAAACCAGCCCAGATTTAGCAGAGAAGCTTCTGTGTCAAAAGCCCAATGACTCCAAGAAACACCATGTGGAGTAGTTAAAAAACTCTGCCCTAATTGTAATAAAGACTGGGGTTACATCTGCAGTTACTCCGCTTAGTAGCTGGCCAGGTGAGTGAACTTCTTTGAGCCCTAGTTTCCTTATCTGTAAAACAGGCATAAAATAACCACCTAATAAGGTGGTTATGAGGATTAAATAAGAAATATTATGTGCTCAAGACTGCCTGGCACAAAGTAACAGTCAAGAAATGGTAACTATTATTATTAACACCCAGAAAACAGTCAATATGTTATGGCTAACTTGATAGGCTTCTTAATATTTATCCATAATTGTCAAAGTAATAGACTAACTGTATCAACATGACTGCTGGCAACTTAGCGAGTAATTACTTTACTGTCTTTATCGGAGTTACTAGTGTATGCAAGGGTAGTCTGGACAATGTATTATCCAGTGTGTTTCTCCTTCATTCTTCCAGAAGGATTTTTGCTTTAAAACCATCCTGTTAATTTGCTAAGTTTTGTTAAGAATGACTAGTAGAAGAAACAAGTTCTGTTGTTAATAAAAAAAAATGACACAGTTCATAGTAAAAAATTCAAACAATGCACGTATTTTGGTAAAATTTTATTTCAAATATTCGAACAATATAAAAGGTCAAAGTTTCTGCCCCATTCTTATTTCCAGAGGTAATTAATGTTAATAATTACTGGCACAATTTCCCAGAAATGTTTTAGGCTCTTTGGTTTAATTGTGCTGCAACACTCTTGGGGAACTTGCATTTTCTCCTTAATAATACATCTTGAAAATCTCTCCCCAACAGTGTATATAGATCTGCCTGCCTTAGATCTGCCTGCCTTTTTTTTTTTTTTTTTTTTAAGGGCTACATTGTATTCCCTTGTATGTAGGGACCATCCTGTATGTAATCAGTCCACCATTGCTTGGTACTTTGGTTGTTTCTAGTTTTGGCTGCCCATAAACCCATAGGATAAATTTCTAGAGGGGTAACTGCTAAGTCAGTTTCCTTTGTTTCAGTTTTACTAGATAGTGCCAACTCACTTCCAAAGAGGCTGCAGCAACTGACACTTTCCCCGAGGGCATGAGACTGTCTGTGTCCCACAGGTCACCAGCTCTAGATATTATCAAACTACGATTTACTAAGTAAATTGTTATTTAAAAAATAACAGTCATAATATACGTATGTGGAATAGCAGTGCATATCAAATGAGCTCATCTTCAGCGATAAATGCTCACAATCACCCTGTGAGGTGGGGTAGTTTCCCTTTGGACAGAGAGCATGGGTTGTCGGGAGTCAGACCACTATTTATAATCCCTGTGGCCTGGGGCAGGTTCCTCAAGCTTCTCTGTCTGCAAAATGGTGATATTAAATGAAAGAAGGCATGAGAGAACTGGAACTAGTACCTGGAACACAGTAAACATTTATCGATTTCGCACAACACGCCAGAGTGCCAGAGTCCCTGGCAAGTCTGAGAATGACCCTCGTAGTAACAGAGACCTGGGTTCTGTTTCCTGTTCCTTCCTACCATGTCCCACCAGCCTGCTTAATTTCTTTTTTGTAAGATATCAGTTTGGATCCTTTTTATAAATGTACTGATCTGGATAGAAATGAGTGGCAGAGTTGAGTCACTACGCAGGTGGCATTTTACCTCCACTGAGAGATGCAGATAGCATCACAGTAAAAGAAGACAGGTGGGATCGACTCCATATCTGCCACTGAGGCAGTGGAGACAGGTTTGGGGTCAGATTGACCCAACTGCAGTCCAGTCTTGCTTCTGCCCCTTAAAAGCCAGGTGACCTGGGGCAAGTTCTTATGGTTATCTAAGCCTTGATTTCCTCAACTCTAAAACATGGATAACAGTAGCTACCTCATGGGTTTATTGTGAGCAAGAAGTAAGTAATAATCTATGAAAGCGCAGAGCAGGTGACTCCTTTTTAATGGTCAGTATATTTATTCATAGACAGCAAAGCCTCACTGTCGACCACAGCCTGCTGGTAGGTCAGGAGGGATGGGGGCACTTACACAGAGTAGAGCAGGAAAGATATTACCAGTCCTCACTTCCCAGTCACACTCATTTGTTGAGTCAGGTGATTCACACTGCCTTTCTCTCACTTCTGTAACTGTGAAGGCACCCTGGGGTGGTGGGGGTGGTGAGGGTGCAGGGCAGAGAAAAGCAAGATGGCTACAGTTCTTAACTGGCTGCAACCCGATCTTGGGATCTTGTTCATTCTTCCTGGGAGGAAGTGAGGAAGCAAAAGTAGAAAAATATTTTTCATTGGAAATATTTAATACACTGAATGTCACACTTACAAAATGGAAATGCCTGTTCATTCTTATCCTTGGTGAAGTTTTGTGGGGATCTGAGGTAGGACATGGACTAGCCTGAAGTTTTTTACTGTAGCATCCCCCCTCCCTTTGCCACGTGCTTCCACTCAAATCTGAGTTAGTTATTACATAACACAGAAATTGCAGATATGAAGCTTTAACCATGGAAATGGGATCTCCGAAAAACACCTTGCGAATATTTTTTTTTTTCCATTTTTTTAGTTTGAAAATTTCAAACCTACAGAAGGGATGCAAGAAAAGCCCAGTGATTACCTAGATTTATCTAGTTATTATTTTGTCGCATATACTAATACATTATTTTTGAGATGTAGAGAGCCACATTCATATAATGTGGGCTGTTTTTTTCTTTTCCTAGTAAAAATGTTATGATTAATTCCATATCAACATTGTGACTTGCAGGCACTCAGCTTCCCGCAGTTTGAGATCTGTGGTTCTTTTTGGCTATAAGATTGGGATATAAGGAATTATGTTTGTAATAACTGCCAGATTGAATACCACCTGCACCATATACACATGATACATTTTTTTCTCATCCTAGCAGTGTTTGTGTAAGCCAGCCTCTCCTCATCCCAATTTAACTATCTGGTAACTGGCACTCACAGACGTTGAGTCACTCCATTGGTAAAACCAGATCTTGACAAAGCCCTTTCACAAAGGTTTTGGAGGATTGTCACAGGGAGATTTTAATGCAAGCATAGCCAGAAAGTTTTAGTTTTAGTATCTGGGAGAGTAGCAATGTTAATTTCAGGTAATTTCCCTCAACCAAGTTGGTTCCCGGCGGTGGAAGGTGCAGTTTTAGGAAAACCATAGTCAGGATTTTAGTGCTAGAAACTAAAAATTTTGAACTAACCATCCAGAGAGCCAGAGAAGACTCATTTTTAGGCAGCCTCTTAATAGCCACGGTGGGACAAATCACCCTGATGCCTCATTTGTGAAATGGGGACAACAGCCGATCTCTCTTTACCTGATTTTTTTGGTGAGACACAATTTTGCGAACTGCGACGATCTTTATGAATACAGGAACGGATGTATCATTTTATCTGTAGGAGGAAGGAAGGAGGGAGAGAAAGAGAGATTGAGGGGTGAGCACGGGAGGCGGGGGAGGGCTACGTAGGGTGACAGAAATCAAACGAGGCTTAGTCTCCTGAGGCTGGCGGGGAAGTCGATAGGAACTCACTGTCTGGAAGGAGAAAAAAGCACTTTTAAGGGAATTCAAAGCGTTGCCAAGTCCCAGAGAACCTATCTCCAGAATTTTCCTCCGCGGGAGGACTGGTGGCTCTCGGACGCTCAGCAAACTTTTCTGTTCAGGCCGGGAGGCACCGTGTGCTCTGGCTTCCAAGGCACCCAGGGGATTCTCTTCCTTGCTTCCCGAGGCTGCAGGTGTCAGGATTGAGAGAGTCGGTGAGCCCGATGATCTCTTGGGTGAGTTCTGTGGTCTTAGATGTTTCTTCGGTACCTGTGCGTCAGGACATTAAGTTGCCCCTTGCGGGGGGCGGTTCCTCAGCCCAGGATGCCCGCCGCGTCCACGACTGTGAAGCGGCGTGTGCAGGTGAACTGGCACACGTGGGCGCCCGGGCAAACGACAGAGCTCCAGAGGCAGGGAGGTGGCAGCGCGCGGTCGGAGAACTCTCTTCTTTCCATCCTTTACAATTTCCACTGAGATTTCGCCAATAAACAAGAATAAAACGTGTGCTTGGTTTTGTCTTTGCGCTCGCAGGATCGTGGCGGGTCTTTTAGAGAAGAGGGGATAAGAGATGAAGAGAAACCACGGCGGCCCCACCCGCTGCTTCTAGGTACCCCTGGAATCAGCAGCTGGAACAGCCGGCTGGGGAAGCCCTCGGGCCTGGTCATCTAAGACCTGGGGTTGTCAGTCCCACCGACCTCGGGGAGGGTCCGGGCTTTTCACGCGCGGGCTGCGGGCCCTCGGCAGGGAGTGGCGCTGGCAG
>NW_006442207.1:6900636-6904713 GCF_000325575.1 Pteropus alecto | reverse complement strand
CTCGGTGCCCGCAGCACCTCCCGGCCCGCGAGGGATGCAGCCGCCGCCTCCGCCCCCAGCCAGCCTGCCGCAGATCATCCAAAAGTAAGAGGGAGCGGGGGCTGGGGGGTGGGGGGTACGCTGGGGGGACACGCCCCAGGCGCCCGCGTCTGTGGCTTCATCTCTCCAGGTCCTGCTAAACTTTGCTCCGCCGCCTTGCGTTTGAAGTTTTCCTGCCCACTTTCCCCGCGGAGTTGGTGTCATTCTGGCTGTTCGTGAGGTTGGGGACAGGGAAGCCAAGTTATTCGGGGAAAGTAATTTTGGTTTCCCTTATCCCCTTTCTCTTCTCTTCAGGGATGTGACTGGATATTTTGAACTAAAATCGCTCAAACTGGGGGGAAATGGACCAGAGACTGTATTTCATCTTTCTGGTCCCAAGAGGCCGCTGGAATGTATGGAGAACCGTGCGTGAGTGTGTTTGCGCGCGCGTGAGGGTGTGTAAGCGAAATGCCGCCACCACGGAACCACCCTTAACGGTGCCCCTGAAGTCAGCCAGTGACATCGGGTGAAAAGAGTGGTGAGGGTTTATGAGCAACATGTTTTGCTTTGCCCTGAAAGACGTGTTTACACTTTTCAAGAAGGCTTTTGCGAGGAGTTCTCAGCCACGCAACTGTTTTCCATTAATGTCACCATCTCGCGATTCAGGAACCCGCGCGACTTGGTGGTTAATTTTCCAGCCCGCCTTCCCAACGCGTGAGTACGTTGGGGGTGGTCCACAGGCTCTGAGAAGCTCCTTTAGTCCACCCGGGGGGACTGAAAAGTAAAACTAAAAAGTAAAACGATGATGTTTTGCTTCTTCTTTCAAGATTTGTTTGACAGTTTGAGGCCTACAGGGTTGGTTTGTTTGAAGGATATTTATTCTCCTAAGAGTTTCCCTCTGCTTGTAATGAAGCCCCCAAAACTAGTTTAAGAAGTGTAGGAAAGTCTGGATGATGAGTGCGTGGGCGAAACTAGAGAAATACACACAAGTACAGCAAAATCGTATGGGACAGAGCCGAGACGTTTCTTCAGCGCTGCTGCATGGATGCTTTGAGTTACATAAACAGTAAAATGTAGTGAGAGAAATAAACAGCGGTGCGATGTAAATGGAAGTAAGTGGCACTTAAATGTTGTTATTAAGATTGATTTATGTAATAGGAAGAATAGTGAAAATTCAAATTTGACATCAAAGAATGCTAGTATCATATTTCAGAACAAAATGGTTCCCCTTTTTGGACGGACAGAATACTAAAACTCCATTTATGACAACTTTTTAAAACTTGTTTTTATATAACTTTCAACTGCTAGCAACTTTCGAACTATATGAAAATTAAAATATTTTATATTCTGTTCCTGTTTTGCAGAATATTTTAGTTAAGACATACTTAATATGATTGACACTTTATGTACATCATTATTTAAAATTTATCTTTAATCGAGAAAAAAATTTAAAATCTAAAGTTTATTTACTAAAAAACCCTGAATTGACCAGTTAAAAATTGGGAAACATCTAATGCGTTTCTTGCCCGGCCAGTGTCTTGTGGCTTGAAATTAGGCTGCACAATAAGTTTATTGAATTTGCTTTAGTATTCTAATCACCCTGTATTTTCCTATCATTTACTTTTAATTAGGAAAAAGCTAGGAAGTTTAGGTTCACAGAAAATCTCTGTAGATGGATGTATTATTATGAAATGTTGCCAGGTCAAAAATAAATGCCATTTTGTGGAAAATGGATAATTTAGAGTGTATTTTAGTTTCCTCATCTAATAACAATTTACCCTGTAAATCCATCCCTGTTTTGAAAATTTCATCTCCGGAACATCTTACTTTTAAAAGATAAGACTGAGCTTTTCAAAGATGGCCCCTTCTTCTAGTGTCCAGAATGGAAATCTCAAGAAGCGCCTGATAGCTCTGCCTTTGCATTGGTGACAGATTAGTGTTCAGGAGCCAGGTCCAAGGCCCATGGGATTTGTCGTTTATACGCTTTTATCTCTCAGTCTTTCTTTATAAGGAAGATTTGGGATTTGCATTCCCCCTAGTACCCACTAACGTTCTACTGGAACCAGGCATAACCTGCAAAGCATGTCCACCTTTAGTGTGCTGAAACTTGAGCATGTTATTTTGAAACTACGTTTGCATAATTTAATCTGAGCAACCATTTTTCTGTAGTTATGAGGTGCTGTTTACATCAGCCATCTTTGAGAAAATGTAGTGGGGGGGTTGCCTTCAGCCGCGAAATGAGCCGTCGGCCTCTTGATTTGGGAATTTTGTGAGCCAGAGCTTTGGAGGAGAGTCTCCTCTAGTGGACTGCCTATGGAATAAATTTTATCGGGGAACCTGTATTTTTTTCAAGTTATCGTAGTGAGGTTATTATGTAATTTATAAGGGGAGAAGTTTTGAACTCTTTCACAATGAAGAAGATATCAATCTTCATATGCATAGTGTTTAAGGATTACAAGAATATTTTTCACTTCGTAATGCCTGCATTTACTGATTTTCATTAATAATGGCTTTTATTTAGGATAAAGTCAATGACTTTGGTAAAATAATTGTCATGATCATAATAAAAACCGGTTTCTATTCACATACCTTATATTTGGTCTTGAGAGAACAGCCGTATACTACATTTATGTCAATAAACACCTGAGGTGTGATGATGAATAATGAAACTGATTTTCTTGTTTGTTTTATGGAAGCCAGTATCGGCACTTATGAAGACTGCATTGAAAGTTAATTTCTGTGGAGTACTTTTGTACTCCAGTACAAAATTCAGTCAAGAATTGTCCATGACCTTTCTGCTCTTGTTAACCCCTGACTCCTGGCCAATATTGGCATTACCTATAAAGACTAGTCAGCAGTGTTTAGACACATATTACTCCTATCTGCGTAAGATCTTTGTTTTAAATGTGCATTCTTTAAGTTGACCAATGTGGAGGTATTATTGGATAAAATATAAAGCATTATGTAAGCCACGTGGGCAACAAGAAATATAAATAACATCTTAAGAGGAGATTTGGGATGAGTTTAGTAAATCAGAATAATTTGAGGACTTAAAATATATCTTCCATATTAGCAGAAGTAAGAAAACATTGACGAGTGAGTGTCGGTGAATGTTTTATAAGGATTTATCTCCTCAAACATTCACAATATTTTATTTCCAAAAGTGTTTTGTATTTTAATTTTGTGCTTTGAAATCCACGCTGATTCTTGATTTATAAGAAGTTATTAACCGTGATGAACATCAGAAATTGAAATTTTAGGTTGTAAGTTTTAAAACTCTATACAAGATGAAAGCAGAGCCATTCAATACCGGGTGAAATGTCGAAGTCAGTTGTCAGATGCAACTACTACGTGTGCCACTAATAACGGCAAAAATTAACCAAACAAGCACACACACCTTCTACGAGGTGAACGCATAGGTGATTTTCTTAAATGACTTGATTTGCAGTAAAATATTCCTGGCTAATGCATGACCTTGGGCTGCATATCTAATCTGAATATAGATGACTTATTTTTTTCCTTCCCAAATTATTAGCCATGAATAAAAGTCAATTATAAAAATTGAAAAAGTTTTGGTCTAGCATTTGATAGCTAATGTGACCTGCATGTGTTTGTGACTTATGAAGATGTAAAGCCAGCTTTAATTTCTAAAGTTTTTCATCTTCTGCATGGCATTAGTGACGCTGGCCAATGATGTTTTGGCCGACTGTGTCTTCAGAGCAAACTGCTGCCCGATTCAGAGTAGAAAACGTGATAAGTAGTCACTACGATTGCAGATAACTCTATAGATGTTCTGCATTTGGAAAGATCTCCAAGTAACTCTTAGACAGTGATATGCAGGCAAGTTGTATGTGATGTCCACCTACCTTGACGGAGATGCTAACAGTTACCTCCAGAATTGGGGAGGAAATGAGAATTTGCCAAAAAGGGATATTACCTCACTCATACTCGGTCCTTTTTCTGGAAAGAGGATGGAATTTCTAACATACGTGCCAGTTTCTAACATGAATTTGAGGCCGTTTTTAGGGGAAACAGGGATACAATTGTAGAAGGAATTTT
>NW_006442207.1:6813689-6900178 GCF_000325575.1 Pteropus alecto | reverse complement strand
AACATCTGAGAGGATTAAGCATTTACCCTAAACAGGGAAGGAGTGAGGGTGGGCTCTTAGCATTTGGCAAAGTTTCTTTACTTCTCTAGAAAGCCTCTTAAGCGTATTTTTTTAAAAAAGGCAATTATGCTTGATGGTTTATTGTGATTAGTATTTTTAGGTAGTAAGTGTAGCCATCCAGTTATGAGTTTTTCTTAAATGTCCAAAGAGATCGGTATTATGAAATGTAGTACATTATTCCCATTAGTCATGGCAAATGACTATACATATGGTGTACACAGAGCTGTTCTAATGCCAGTGCTGTAGGGACGAGAAAAGAAGAAAAATCTTATCACCCATTTTATTCTTCTATCCACTTACACCTTTGCTACCTCCTGAGCAATTTATCAAATTAATAATTTTAAAAGGCCAAACCTGTCAGTTGGAATGTGAACGCTGATCCGTTAAGATCTCTTTGTCTTTCCTTATAGTTACTGGGAGAAAAAGAAATCCCACCAGGATTGACTCACAGTGAAATGATCCCACATTATCCAGTTTCTCTCTCTCTGATTTATTTTTCTTGCGGCTGTAGGCTCTTCTCTCATTAAACTAATATTTCTTCCGTGCGCCAACAGCTGATCCTCAAGTAGACAAACCGGTATAGCTCAATTTACATCTTTGATAAATAGGAATCCACAAAATCTTGGGAACTGGAGTCTAATCAAGGGATAGAATTAAAATGGACGGAACTAAACATGGAAAGCAAGAATGGAAGAACCTTGAGATGGTGGAGTTAAAACTCCAAAGAGAAATCCAGAGTCAGGGCTCCTTTTCCCCTTCATCACCATGGTCGCCCTGCCAGACAAAAGCTTGAAGGGGGTCTCCTGTGCCACAAAATCCCACTTAATCTGATTTTTTATTTCCTGCCACAGTAATTACCTTGTTTGGGATGGTCCGATAGGATTTTGTGTTATTTTAACAGGGAAAGTTGCTGCGGATCCACAGCTGGTGTGAGGGGCTGGTAGTGGTGCTTAGAATAGCGTGTTGAAAAGTTTTGCAGAAAGTAAAGTGATCCTGTATTCCAGAATCAGAGCAAAGACCACAATTAGTGATTTGTAGAAAGGAGTCCATGGCGATTCTCTTTCTGGTTAATGGACTTGGCTGGATCTTGGTGACATGTGTGTTATCCTGGGAACCTAATATTCCTTGTTCCCACCAGTGAGAAGACTGGGAAATCCTGACTTTAATTAAATGGACACATTTTTGGATCAAGAATGTGAATTTGTTTTCCAGTACCACTAAGGGGGTGCTGGCAGTGGGCTGATATTTTGCTCGGCTCAGTGGGTGGTCGCTGTTTAAATTCCACCCAACTAAGGTTTCAGTCGTTGACATTTACAGACAGCAAGTTTGGGGACAAGTCATCACTGCCAGCTGTTTGAGGAGGTGGAAGGGAAGGACCTCCTCATACCTCTAATATTTTGTTGTGTTTCGAATGTAAGACGTATTTCTATGAATATGATGCCTATTCTGATATGGTAAAGTCGTTACAGCCGCAGAAGTTACAGCCAAGTCCATCGATCCTCCTCTTTCCTTATATTCCACTGGATTTTATAAGATAAGTCCCATGATGATTTACAAGGCAACTTTTCCAACTCACTGACAGCAGATCTGTCAGGGAGATGGTACATACTGCTGTGAATGTATTTTATGAGCAAAAAGGGAGCCGTTAAGCAACTTGCATGAGGAGGTGTAAAGAACATGTAGCTGTTTGCCGAATAAATCTTTCCATATGTTCAGAAACAAAAGGCTGAGGGTCATGCATATGTTTGGGGGGTGGTTGTCACTCCATAAAGATAGTTTTCACGCCACTTTGCCCTTCTTTTAATGTGGGTATTTGCTTTAAGGATGCACGAGGCCATTTGCTGTTGCCTTTTCTTTGCACCTGCCTTCTCTCTATCACAGTAAAGACCCATCAGTTGTCAGTTGCCACTTCCCGCTCTAGCCCAAACCTGGAAACCTCTGTTCACGGCTGTCTGGACACTGAAGGAGTAGTCAAAGTAATACATGTATTAATTTCACCAAGTTACTTCTTTTGGTTTATTTTGAATTCATTATTGAAGAGAAGGATTTAGGATCTGCCTGGTGTTGTCAAGTGTAAAATGAACATCTTTGTTCTAAATTAATTATTGGGTTTCTGACAAAGAGGGTCAAGGAGGAAAAGAAAACCCTGGTTGGGAGTGGGTGACCCCGACAAGCCAATAAACCTTCCTAATCCAATCTCTCCAGGGGTTGGAAATGATCGATGGCAGTTCCTTCCAAGAATAAAATTATGTGAACCTCCAGGAATATTGCTGAGTGATCATCAGTGTAGAAGGCCGTCCATCTCCTGATGGAGAATATATTTCATATCAGTTACACTTTAGCAACGGGCACAGGTACATATTTGTGAGATTGATTACTCAAGAAAGAAGCAATAACCACAAAAAGACAATTAACTACTTTCTCCAGAATTTGCAAAGAATATTTGAATCAGTGCCATAATTTTAAAGTCAGAAAAGCAGACGCAAATGTCAGTTTGAAGGACATTTTATACTGTTTTCTAATGTCTAAACATTTTAATAAGTAACAATTATTTTGAAATGTTAAAATGAATACTTGAGTTTGCAAAAGGTTCTGTTTTCAATTCAGGAGAGACAAATCCGATACTTTTCATGTGTCTAAGTCAGTTTGTGTTTGAATAAGCAGGTGGGAGTGCGTTTGGTGATATCATTGTTTTTAGAGGCAAAAAACGTAAACACAGGACCTACAGGCGTCTTCTAGGAGCCTGGCTGCGGAGCGGTCTGGACCCGGTCAACCGTGACGGCGCAGGCAGTCGGCAGCGCGGGCTGCGGAGCCGGCCTGCCGCAGCGCTGGTGGCCTGAAATACACTTTGCAAAGAGATCGTGGTTGTCCAAAAGCTGGGCCTTAGGTTTCCCTGTGGCTCCTTGAACTGAAGAGCCCCAGTGTTGTTTCCTGAGCCTCTGAAGGACAGGGTCTCCTTGGGGCCCGCGCACCCCTGGGATGGCCTGGCAACAGGGAGAGCTTTTATTTGATATTTGAAAAGATTCATTTTTAACCTTCCGCATAACAAGGGAGAAGAGTAGTGTGATTAAAACTTGATTTATAGACTTTATACGTCATATACATAAGAATACTTACTGCAGCCTTGTCTAGTAGAGCAAGAATTAGAATCTAAATATTTCTCAGCTGAGAAAATAAATCATTTGCATGAATAACTGTGTACCATTCAACCATTAGAATGATGCTGTTATCTTATATTTATAAATATGGAATATAAACCATATAATAGTGTTAACTAGAAAGAAATTACACACAGCATGTGTACAGGGATCTTGTGTTTTTTAAAAAAATGTGTATGATTGTGCGAGTGCCTGCAAGCTTGGAAAAAACATCTGAATAACAAACACGAAGCTGTTAGCAGTGGTTCTAACTCTAGGTGGTGCAGTTATAGTGGTCTTTTTTTTTCTCTTTTATACTTTGTTTTTTGTTTTGTTTTGTTTTGTGTTTTTGTGAGCTTGTATATTGGTATTGCACTGTCTTTAAGACTGAACTGCCCATGAGCGTTTTAGATTTTAGATCTGGAAAGCATCTGAGAGCTGCCGAAGCCCAGCCCTCTTGTTTTCCTGGTAAGGCAAGTGAGCATCAGAGAAGTCAAGTGCATTAATGGTTCCAGGTCACACAGCAAGGCAGTGGGCAGGGTGGGATAGGAAGCCTCGTTTCTCTGTCTATTGTGTTTTCTGCTAGGCTACCCTTTTGTCTGCCTGGAAATGGGGGAAAGTGAAATGGAGAACATTTTGAAACTATTTTTCCACTGGTTTCAGTCCGTTTACATTCCCTCAGGGGATTTTGTAAAGCATCCTTGAATATGTTATCGCTGCCCCCCTACGTTATCTCCTCTCCACCCCCATAGGTTTCCGTGCATGGGGCAGTAACTGGGTCTCCCCTGAGCACCTCCCGCTCTGTTCTGTCCTGCCAAACAGAAGACCAGTGTCACATTCCCCCTGCCCCAAACTATTTGAAAGTAAGTGGCATAACCATAATTCTATTATCAAATCTAAGGAAATTAACCTTACTTAAATAATTTTTTCTAATAAACACTAGATTTCTAACTTTTTCCCATAATAAATAATAAAAATGCCTCCCTGGTTTTGCATTTGTTTATGATGCCTCTTTTCACTTAGCAGCGTACCTGCCTTTTTTTTTCTCTTCTTCATGGCTGTAGGTTGCAAGCTAGTTGTCTTGTAGAATGATCTGGATGCGTCTACCGTCTCATGACCAGATTCAGGTTAAGCATTTTGGCAAGAGTATGCCGTGGGTGATGTGTGTTCCACGAAGTTTGAGTCCCTTAGTTAGCTTGGTCACTGCCGGATCTCTGCATTGTAATGGGACATTTTTCTCTTCGTGACGAGTAACTGGTCTGTGGGAGAGATACACTGAGACCCTCTGAATATCCAGTTTCCCAAAAAACTTTCATCTAGTGGTTTTATTTTTTAATTTTAACGTATTCTAAAAAAGCCACTTCGGTGAAATACATGGAACTGAAACGATAACTAAATATCACTTTAGAATGGATATAGAGTTTAAATCTGACAGCCGTGCAAAAGTGTTTGTATTGTACCAGCCTGAACATATTATCTGGAGCTGCTGGATTTTTTTACTCCTGACTTGATAGGAACTTAACTGATGGGCCTGCCACTTCCTACTTCACCTCTACAGCAGGCATTCTGTCACAGGCTGTAATACTTTTTAATGTCCACACAAAGTGAGTATACCTGCCTTTTAATGCTAATGGTAATGACTGGATACTAATGTAATTTTTGCTGGCTCACACAATTTCTTGGCATCCTCTTGAAGCTATGTCAACTCTTTGCAAAAACCTCTTATCTTCCTTTTAAAATCACTATAAGAAGCCGACTTTAAAAATGACCGATGACTTGCCCTGGAGCCTAAACTGGGTGAGTCCTGGAGCCGGTCTGTGACTACCCGTTTGTTCATGCTTTTTAGATTGAAGTTAGATAGCTATTTTTGCCTCTTCCAGATTGGTACTCTTATTTTCATGCAGAAAATATGTACGGGTGGGGAAAGTTGTGTGGAGTCGTGAAAAGAATTAGGAGTAGGCTCTGTGTTCTAGAATCAGCTTTACCACCACTCACCCTGAACCTCAGTGCTCTCCTCTGTACAACGGAACAATAATATAAAGTGAATAACAATTAACATTCATTGAGTGCTGCCGGTGTGCCAGCTACTAGTCTAAGCACTTTCTGTATGTTTAATCCATTTAATCCAACAATAACCCTGAAGTAAGTGCTGTTATTTCCTCCATGTTACAGATGAGGAAATCAAGTCACAAACTTACAAGGACTCAGCAAAGCTAAGAAAAATAGTATTTATGAGAGAACTGAGGGGCTGGGGCTGGGACGGGAGAATGTTATCTAAATTCAGGTGATCATATCATCTCCATGTCAATATCGTGTCCTCCAAATAATTTCTAGAAAACCTGTCATTTACAAAGAACATATCACAGAAAAAAATTGCTGAAATAAATTTGAAAGTAGGTCAAATTTGAGATAAACTAAGCAAGCTAATCAAAACCAATTTTTTGGTCTTCCCCCCCTTTTTTTCTTGTAATTTAAGTATGCCTTTTGATTTAAAGTGAAATCCATATCCCAATTTAAATTCCACAAGCAAATCTGACTCTGGCATTGATTCATTGTCTTACTCTGTTACGCATGTTAGTCAAGATCTGAATGTGATGCTCACTGAGAGTATATAAACACTTATAATCCTCTCAGCATGTGCTAAAATAATAACAGATATGATAGTTTGATTTGCAAAGTGAGCGTCAGCCAAGTTCTACCAGACCCATTTCTGAACCAATTCAAAAAAAACAAAAACAAAAACAAAACCAGGATTCAGCAATGATTAAAGTATCCTAGGTTCCCATTAACAGTAAAAAGAATTCTCGACTTGAAATGTGGCCACATCAAGCTCGCTTAGTCTCCACTAGACGTATTTTTTGGACGGTCTTAGCAGACATTGTTACAGGTGTCCTTTTGCTTTAAGGAGCAATGATATGTAAAAACCAGACTTAATAGAACCAATAGGTCATGAAAAGATAGTTTAGTTTTGACTTGTGAAAGGGTTTACAGTAAAGATCCCTTAATCAGTGAGTTCCTTTCAAAGTGAAATTGAGTAAGCCTAAGAACTGAGAGGTCCACTGATAATTTTTAAAACATTTTTTATCTTTTTACAGAGGCATAATTGAAATATACTAAGCTGTACATGTTTAAAGCATCCTTCAGGCAATCAAGATAATAATATTATTATAACCCCCACCCAAGTTTCTTCATGCCTTTTATGATTTATCCTTTCTTTCCTTGAATCCCCTCCCCCTCAAGCAATTATTGATCAGTATAGGTGAGTTTGCATGTTTTAGAATTTTATGCGAATAGAATAACAATATATTTATTTTTTTTCTTTTTTTGGCCTGGCTTCTTTCCTTCAGCATAATGATATTTTTGGAAATAATATTTTTAAAAAGTGTGGTAAAATACACATAATGTAACATTTACCATGTTAACGGCTCTAAAGTGTAATTCAGTCGTATTAAGTACATTCACAGGGTTGTACAACCACCGCCACTGTCTAGTTCCAGAACATGTGCATCCCCCCAAAGGGAAACCTGCTCCCATACAGCAGTTATTCCTTATTCCTTTGATCCCCGCTCTCCAGGCCCCTGACAACTACTAGTCTGCTTTCTGTCTCTGTGGGTTTGCCCTTTCTGGACATTTCACATCAATGGAATCATACAATATGTGGCCTTTTGATTCAGGCTTTCTTTCACTTAGCGTACTGTTTCCAAGGTTTATTCATGTTGTAGCATGTGTCCATACTTCATTCCTTTTTTGTTGCTGAATGATGTTCCATTGTATGGATAGACAATATTTAGGTTATCTATTCATGAGTTGGTGGATTTGGGTTATTTCCACCTTCTGACTGTTGTGAATAGTGCTGCTCGAACATTTGTGTACAAGTTTTTGCTCGAACATCTGTTTTCAGTTCTTTTGGATATAGCATATCTTGGAATGAAATTGCTGAGTCATATGGTGACTCTGTACTTAATTTATTGAGGAAACTCCAAATGTTTTCCAAAGTGGCGGCACCATTTTACATTCCCACTAGCAGTGAGTGAGCATTCCAGTTGCACGCAACTTTGCCAACAGTTGTTATTATCTCTTTTTAAAAAAATTATGGCCACCCTAATGGGTATAAAGTGGTATCTCATTGTGGTTTTGGTTCGTATTTCTCTAATGACTAATGTCATTGAACATCTTTTCACATGCTTGTATTGGCCATTTGTATATCTTCTTTGGAGAAAATCTATTCGGATCCTTTGTCCATTTTTTAGTTATCTTTTTGTGTGAAATTGTAAGAGTTCTTTATAAATTCTGGATACTAAACCCTTATCAGAGATGTGATTTGCAGATATATTCTCCCATTCGGTGTGGTTTATTTCAGTGTAATGATTCTAAGGCTCATCTATTTTGTTACATATACCAGAAGTTGGGTCCTCAAACTTACCATAAACCTTTCAACTTCTCTGGATTGTTGGTTTTACGTGGTAAACACACTGCACTGATATTTAATCCTCTAAAGAATTCCTAAAGGAGTCTTTTGTCACATCATAGGGCAGTGTAAGGTAGCAATTTGAGAAGAAGGCATCTGTCAGTGTTGGGTCCCCAGCAGCCTGTGGAGCAGTGGACAGGATGGAACTGTCAGTTGGAGATGCCCTGTACACACCATCATCATCACTGTGCCAAGTGGTTAAAACATTCTTCCAAGTCGTCTGTTTTATCAGCCCAGCTGATTGGTTTGGGGACACAGGTGCTTCCTCCATCAGTCCCTCCATTCTCAGCCAGAAAGTCTGTTAGGGAGATAGTCTTCCCCTTCTCATTCTTCTCTTTTGCTGAGGCCGCCACATTGGGAGAGGAAGAGGGAATGCAAAGCCTCCTTTTATTTTTTTATTATTATTATTTTTTAATGTGGACGTATCTTTTAGTTTTCTTGGGTAAATATCTGGGCCAATGATACTTTAACCTTTTAGGAGCACAGATGCTATACATTAGAATCATTTTTGGGGGGTGAAAACACCTTTGAGTTTTTATTATTTTGTCTTTGAACACAGCATGTTAATATGACCCTTTAAGACATTTAAACATGCCTTTTCATTTTAGTTTTCAGCATTAGTCGCTGATTAGCTTAGTTTGTTTTTTCTTCTTTGGATGACTCTTCCCTCAATAATTTTTTATTTGACAAATCATTATTACCATGGAAATGGGACACACGATGAATAAGACGATGCAACTGTAGAACTTCAAGCTGGAAAGGACCCTAGAGATCATCTAATTCAATTTTATAGAAAAGAAAGTCAGGTCCAGAAGAAAGACCAGATTCACGAAAGGCCACTCAAACTATTAGAAAAGCTAAGTGAGCAGAGAAAACGTTCATGCCTGTAAGTGCCATTTTAAGTCTCCCAGCGATGAGGCGTCTACAGATGCAACAGTGCAGGGTGGGTGAATGAACAGCCCTGTATTCCTGCCATGCTGTATGGTTCATAGGCTACTCTTTTCCCTCCTAGGTTATCCCATTTAATCCTCCAACAACCCTGTGAAGTAGGTAGGGATTAAGTAACTATATCGGTAGTTCAGGGTCTCCTAGCCAATGACTGAAGAGCCCAGGCTCGGAGCCAGGCCTTCTGATCCGTTCCAACGTGTGCTCCCCGCTTCCATGCCCACTGCCACTGCCTCAGTTCAGGCCTCCCAGATCCTCTCCCTGCCTCCAGCTGGCCCTGTCCTCAGAGCTTTCTTTTCTCCACACCAGGGCAGCCTTAATCTTGTCATCCGCTTACTTATAGCCTTGCTGTAGCTTCCTATTGCCTGTAGGTTGAGATTCAGACTGTTTAGAAGCCCTTCTAGACCTGTCCCCACTTAGCTGTCCGGCCCTGAGCTGGTTGTCATGGCTGCCCTCAGGCTCTCTCTACTACACCACGTTCTCACCCCTCAACTCGAATATTTCTTTCATTTTTATGGATTCTGCTTAGACTTTACCTCTTCGTCATGCAGGAAGAGGGGTTGAGGGCCCCTTTCTTGTCATGCCTTGTTGGCCCCCACTGTAGCATTTACCTCACACTTATCTTTGTCTGTCTCCTCTCAAGATCCCATAAGGTCCTTGCAGGCAGGGCCAGTGTCTTTGATCTTGGTGCCCTCGGCATCTGGTAGGGTCCATGGTGCATAGTTTGTTGAATACATGCGAGAATGAGCAATGTAACTGCAACATGACTTGATCTAAGTGACTTTGCGATGAGAAAAACCACTCAGGATGGTCTCATGAGTGAGAACTGATGTGAGACCAAAGCTTGTTTTCTCCAACTTATGTTTTTTTCAGCCTGCCCATCTGAAAGGGATAGAGAGACACAAATACCTGCCTTCATGTTTGGAGAGGTAGTGTAAGCAGAAGGTACAGACCTAGGGAATGAGAAACCCAAGCAGAGGTAAGACACTTAGTCTCAGGTCTTACATTCGTTAGAACGGGAGTCAGGGTGTAGGCTTGTTATAGAATGTGGGGTCTGTCTTAACAATCAATGAGACCAAACACAAACATACTTTGATAGGACATGAAGTGCTGAATACATGTGTATTATAATGTAACCTTTTTTGTCTCACTCAATCATCTCCAGCCAGGGACCTGATTACACCTCTCCAGGTACAGGCAAATTCCAGATTGAATTTCTTCTGTGAGATTTGACCCAAGCAGGAGAAATGGTAGAAAGGAACACTTGGAACACCCCTTAAGTCTCATGCATCAGAAGTTTGAATGACAGGAATTTCTGGAACACTGCTTATTTCAAGGAATCGCTAAACACAATGCAAGGCAACTACAACAGCGGGAGACTAGATTATTATCTTGATATTTGCAAAAATGACAGTTGAATTGTGGCCATGATAACGACAGTTGACCTGTGGCAACTTCTTAAAGGAGTTGCACAGATAATAATATATTGCCCGTGATTTCTCAGCGAGACCTAATCTGACCGCCATATTTAAATTGCATCCTGCTCTTTCCCATCCAATCTCCCTTACCTTGTTCTGTTTTCCCCATAACACTTGTCATCTTTTAACAGAAGATGTAATTTACCTGTTTTACTTATTAAGTTTTTATCATCTGTTATAGCCCCTCCCACCCTGCCTGTGCCATGCAAGCTCTCCAAGAGCAGGGGAGTTTTATTTAGTGATTCCCACCGACCCCACCCGCCTCCCTCCAGTGCCTAAGAATAATATCTGGCACCTAGGAGCAGCTTGCTAAATATTTGTGGAAGGACTAGATGAACTGTTAATAAAAATGCCAAGCTTAAGCATTGTTACAGGGTGGCATTTGTTTCTCCTCTGGGCCCACCTAGGATGTGAATGATACGTGACTCCTGGATCTGAGTTTTGTGATTCAGGAAACGGAAATGAAAGTACAAGATGTTAGAAGATCGTAGCCTCTGCTCCTGTGTGATTCTTGGAAATAAAAGAAGGTGCAGAACTCGGGCTGCTCCCCCAGCCCAGGCGTCAATGACCCTTAAAGTGGCCTGGCTCCAGCAGTGGCCAGTCTCACTGAGCTCTCCTTGCAGACATCCAAGCTGTGTATTTAATGAGATCTTGGTGTTGGATGAAGAGTGAGAAGGGCTAGATTTCACTCAGTCCCTTGAAATCGAGGCCCAAAAGACTGGGACAATCCCTTGTCCAGTAACAGGGAATTAGTGAATACATTTGGCTATATCCTCCCCTACTATGAGGACCATCTCTGTGTGCTGGCACAGAGAAATCTCAAGGATATGGGGAAAAAGCAGGGTGCAGAAAGTGTGTACAGTTTCTACCTTTTGTGTAAGAAAAGGGGAGTGTAGGACTCTTTATATATTTCACATTCACCCTAGTTGCATAAAAATACTGGAAGGATAAACGAAAAGAAAACTAAATAAAATGATTACTTATGAGTGCAGGTAGAGAATGGGGTTGAGTGGGCTGAGGGTGTGGGGTGAGACTCATGTTACAGCAGGTGACGGAGGGTGAAGGAGGAGGCTCAGGGAGGACAGGCCTGCCGTCTGCGGAGGTCAACCTGAGCTGATTTCAAATCCATGCCTAAGGGCTTGCCAGGTGGATGGGGGAGGGCGAGTCTAGATGGAGGTGGGAGGAGAACATTCTAGGTAGTAAAGCATTTTCAGAGATGAGAAAGACCATGGTGACCTGGGAGCCTCATGAGTAATTCTACTTGACTGGAGGAGGTCAGAGTGTATTTTTAATTAAAGGACACTAACATGGGATGGGTAGCTGGGGAATGGTGAGAGCTGAGGATGTAAAATAAGGCAGGATGCTGGTGACACAGAACCATGTTTCTCAAGGTAAGGAGTTTGGATGTTATCTTTTGAGTAGCCATTTGTAAGCAGGGGTCTGATGTAATGAGATTGGTGTTCTGGAAGATTACATGGGTATTGGAGAAGAGAGGATAATTGCAAGGGGTGTGTGTGTGTGTGTGTGTGTGTGTGTGTGTGTGTGTGTGTGTACCTAAGAGGCCTCCTGCACTCAGGTGAATGAGCATCTGAAATGAGGGAGCACCACAGCATGACAGTTAAAGGTAGGTATTGGAGTTGGAATGCCTGGGTGTGTGTCCTGGCTGCCTACTTGCTTGCCAGCTGTGTAGCCTTGGACAAATTACTTAACCTCTGTGCACGTCCATTTCTTCGGGTGTTAAGTGGGGCTAATAGGGCATCTACCTCAGTGTTATTGTGAGGAGTAAATGAGATTTTATGTGATAAGTAGCCTTAAATGTTAGTCACTCGTATTAAGGTGGTGGCCGTGGTGATGGAGGGGAGGGGCCAGACTTGAGAGATGTTGGAAGGAGGGATGAGTAGGAAGAACCAACAGAGTCTCCATGCTGCCTAATCTCGGCTGCTGGGAGGATACAGTTGGGAAAGGGAAGCTCAGGGTGATGCTGATGGGTGGCGTGGGTGTGGACAGGAGCCAGCAGTTGGTCCACATCAGATCTGTGATTTGTTGAAGGGATGAAAGGGGATCAGGAAAGGAGAAAGCACTGAGAAGCCCCCCCACCCCCACACTTGGATTTTCCAATTCAGGGAACCGCTTGTAGTTCACATACATCCAGACTAACCCATGATATTTTCAATCTAAATATTTAATATTGTGCCTAACTTCTCTATTAGGAGAGAGAGAATTATGTATAAAGTGTGCATATAAGTCAGGAAAGGCTGGGGATAAAGGCATTTCCTTGAGCTTATTACTGCCTTTTCTCAAAAGAAATTTTCTTTGTTTAAAATGTAGAAAATTGAATTAGATAGTTTTAATCAAAATCCTTCTCAGGGATTGTTAATTAAGCCTCTGAGATTTCAGAGACTTGATTTTCCTTATTGAAGTCAGTATGTAAAACATATAACCTCATGGTGAGAATGTAAAAACGGTATCACTTCAAGGGAGGGGAATTTGGCACTATCTAGCAAAATTACATGTGCATTCTTTTTTGACCAAACAATCCTTTTTATGAGTTCTATCCCAAAGATACACAGGCAAAAATAAGAAAAGTCATGCACAAGGCTTTCCGTGGTGGCATTATTTGTAATAACAAAAGACTGGAAACAACCCAAATGTCCAGCGATAGGAAAAAACCTCAGGACATCCATACAGTGGGATTCTACACAGCTGCAAAAAGGAAGAAAGACTATCTCTATATACTGCTATGGGATGATCTCTATGATACACTGTTAAGTGAAAAATTTGGGGTGCAGAAAATATAGGTAGTATGTTTCCTTTTACCTGAGAAATACATATGCATTTGTTTATAATTAAAAGAAACGGAAGAGTAAACCAATAAAAATGATTACCTGTCGTACAAGGATGGAAGAAATGGATGATGGGTCAGGGATAGAAGCCAGACTTTTCTGAATGTATTTTGTTTTGTAGACTTGACTCTGGAACCCTGTAGATGTTTTTCTTTACTATAAACAAAAGTTAATTAAAAATTTAAAAAATTCCCCCAAATCAAGAGCAAAATGAAGCATATTTTATGTATCAAATTGGTAGTTTAACCACACAAAATTACTTCAGATGACTTTAAAACACAATAATATGATTATCTATAGTAGACTTTATCTTAAGGTCAAAACAAATTCCAAATAAATCTTAAGCTGTTTTCAATAATATTGTAATAATATTGATATTACTATTCTGAGTCATATATCTAAATTATGTTAAAATAATCAGAAACCAATGTTTTTCATATATAAAAAAAGAAGTTTATAATCAAAGATGTTAAGTAAAAATCTTATAAACTTAAATTTGAATTGGAAGTGTCAGTATGAACTCCTGATATATTTTCTCTTTAACAAATGAAGTATTTCTTAATTTTGTCCACTGAAATGCCAAGATAAAATAACCAACTCAGGAGAGGTAAGCACCTGTAACATCCAGATTGTGGCCTCTAAATAGAATTTCCTACTAAGAGATCTAAGATTTCTGAGAAAAATGGCTGATTGCAGGTCCAGAACAGGACATGTACAAAATGAGCTGGAATATCTTGTTACATGAGAAAGTGAAAAAGCTATCAAAGGCCACTTATGTCCTCTCAAAAGGACTCAGGAGCCAAGTTGAAGGGCTTCCCAGTGCCCAAATACGGAACGATTTAAGCATTAAGAAGAATAACTACAGTGGATTAATATACATCGTACATCAAATGTATTACAATGTACAAAAACCCTGAGTTAAACATTCAGCGGTCTCCCCTGGAAGATGTTGAGGACCCAACTCATTCTGAAAACTGGCCGAGGAAGGGAGGAATCACATTTATTCTGTCCTTTCTTATTGGTTACCTTAGGGTACTCAAATTGTTGATGAGGAAAAGTTCTATTTTTATAGAAGAATTCCATCTAGTAGATACAGAAGGAATTATAGAGATGGGACATCAACATTTTGCATCTCCTAGTGAAATAATGAATTTAGACAACATGGTTATTGAGTGGTTGCTAAAACACTAGGTGAAGCTGATGGGAAACTTTATAATGGTTGGATCAGGCTGATGACATTCAAACCCACTGATCAATCTTAATGTGACAGAAAAGAAAGACTCCAGGCATCACATGTGCCTATTAAGGTGATGTCGTAGGAGTGCACAGCACTATCAGAAATAGAACCTGAATCTTTGCCAAGCGCAAGATTTAACTACCAGTTTATTGAAAATACGGGGGGCAGAAGAACATGTCAGAATAATACCACGGAGGTAAAAGCTGACCAGCTGGACTTTGGGACATTATTCAGGCCAGAAAACCTGGTTTCTTCAACAAATAAATTTTTGCAAGAATAAGAGTAGCAGGAGGGGTTATCTATAGATTAAAAGAGACCTAAAAAACTTAACAGCAAAATGCAGTCTATCATCTTTGGATCCTCGATCAAACAAACTGACTAATAAAAATTATGAGATTAATTAGGACATTTGAACACCCTAGATAACTAGGCTAAAGAATTATTTGTTCATATATTAATTAATTTGTTATTTATTCATTTATAGTTGTGATGATATTGGATTATGTTAAAATTAAAAAGTTAATCTTTTTACAGCTATATATAAAAGTATTTATAGGTGAAATGATGTATCAGGGATTGGCTTCAAAATAATCGTGTGAAGGGCGAGAATGGGTAGCAGGTACAGAGAAACAAGATTGACCAAAATAAATAATTGTTGAAGTTGGGTAGTGGGTACATGGGACTTCATTATACTGTTCTCTTTACCTTTGTATAGTTAGAAAATGTCCGTAATAAAAGTAAAAAAATAAAACCGCCAGCTTAGTCAGTTGGACAGTCCTGATTTCATCTGTCCCTGAATTTAATTTTGGGCTGTGGAGTATCCTCTTGAAATCACCTGGGTGGCAATTAGAAGGACTAGGATGCGACTCGCATCTGCCTGGCCCCATAGCTCAAGGTCTTCCCATTTTACTCTATAGAATTGATGATCCTCTGTGGCTGAAACTATCGCGGGATTGTTTATCAGGTTTCACTAGCGGACATCATGTAAACTTGGGAAAATGGCGGCAAAAGCAAAACAAGAACCCCAAACCAGAACTAAAACATGAAAGTTGGTCTTCCTCCGAGGGAGAGAACTTTACCCAAGGTGGAAAGACTGCATACCTCCCACCCTGACCTGGTTGGGCTTCTCCTGTTGTACCACCTTGGGTCTGGGATTGAGAGACCTGGGTTAAGGTAGCATGGTCTGTCACTTACTAGCTATGTGACCTTACTGTCCTGTGCTTCAGTTTCTTCAACCTCACCTGGTTGTTTGTTGGGAGGATCACATGAGCTGGTAAGGCCTCAGAGTTTATTTAGAAGAGAAAGCGGAAGCACAGTTCACTTGGACACCCCTCCCCCCTTCCCCCCAGCTCTAGCACATTCTTCAGGACCTGGGGAGACAGCCTTGCCTAAGTTTGTAATTACCATTTAGGGGGCTCAGTGCTCTAAGGGTGATCGATTTTCCACATGGTCATGTTTTGTTATGTGGCTCGACAGCCAAGGGTGGCTGGAGAAGATCATTCTTAGGTGGGTCCACATAAAAGCTGGAGGCCAACTATAACTTCCCCATCTTTGAGATTGGGAGGAGAAGGTGAAATCGCTTGTCCTTTCTGAAGGATACACCACATTTTTTTCTACCCTTTTTATCTCTTATAGGCACAATCTGTCCAACTTTCCTCACTAAATTTCTTAACACACACGGCTCCATCCGGCAATGTGGATCTTTTCGCGAGCCCTTTAAGAGTTGCTGGCCAATGCCCTTGGTTGAGCCACTTGGTCACCTGGGAAATGTCCAGAAGCCATACCTTGTGGCCTTTGATCCCTGGGTGTCTGGTTCACTTTCCCCCACTGCATGTGGCCCGCCCACCACTTGCCAGGGCTTGGGTGTGAGAGAGCCACTGGCCTGGCTGAGGCAGCTCAGCCAGAGGGAGCCTTGATTTACGAACTGTCCATATTTAACCGAGGCTACAGCACTTTTATTAATAGAACATGCTGCATTTCCTTTTTATAAAAATATAAAGATCACTGCACTCAGGAAAATGCCTGGTGACTTTCTGTCTTTGGGGCATGTTCATCACCAGGCTAAAATTAAAAGTGAAGTCAGGCCCTTCTTGAGTCTATTTTTAACCGAGTTTAGCATATGAATGTGAACGTGAAGTCTTTCTTTAGATCTCTCTTAACTCAATTACTTACTTATGCCAAGCATCCCGCCTGGAATTCTGAACTGGTTGGGTCTACCTAGAGTAAGAGGCCCAAAGGGAAGTTAGGGACAACTAACCATATCCCCTGCTGAGTTTGTGTGTCTCTACCCATCCAGCTTCACTTATTCCAGAAGTTAAGGTGGAGCTAGTCATCATACTGAAAACAAACAAACAACAAACAAAAACACCTTCTGAGAGAAACCAACCAACTAACCAAACAACCAACCAACCAACCAACGTATGGCCATCCTCTGATGCCTAGATAGGTAACAGCCCCTAATTGGTACATATTTTTCTAAGGGCCCCAATTTAGAAACAGCCACTTGGGTTGAAGGAGAGACTTTGTCATTCAAGCAGAAAGTGCGAATGGCCCTGGCATCCCACAGGAGACTTGGGACAACAGGTGGAGGGAGGGAGAGGGGGAAAAAACATAGCAAGTGTCATTACTGTCCGAGTGTTCGCCATGAGTGATGAGAGTGCTAGGGAAAACTTTCAGAAACCCTCTTAAATTCCCTCTTTGAAATCTTTTTAATGTCTGCTCTTTGAGGCCTGTGAACAGAGGGGAGGGCAGAGGGCAGGCTTGATCCTAAATCTTAAGATTCTTTGGCCTAAAGTTTCACTTGAAGGCAGGGACTGACAAAGGCTCTTTTTTGAACTTCTGAGGGCGGTTCCCTGTGGACATTTTTCAAATAGAACACTTAAAAAAAAAAAAAAACAAACCCTGTCTATCATGATAAGTCCTCACCCTTGTTTTGTTTTTCTGAAAAGTGATTTTAAAAATGGTGATTTTATGTTTTATGTGTATTTCATGTATGAAAAAATATTGACAGTTTGTTCCAGTTGGTGTCACTTTTCTTCCCACTTTTACATGAATGTTTGTTTAGCTTACGTTGTCCTGAACTCCTTTAAGGCGTTGCCATTTTTAAGCAGGAGAAACCTCTTTCTATATTTTTGGTATGGCCCCAAAGCCATCACTGAGGACCAGTGGAAGATTAATTTAAAATGCCAGTTACTTTTGCTAATCTACTGATGGCGAGGTCGTTTATGGCTAGAAAACCTTGAAAATGTTGCCAGTTTGAGTCTGAGCAGGGAGCATGGAGAAGGTAGGGGTATGTGTGTGTGTGTGCGCATACACACACACACACACTCACAGGACCTGGCAAATGGGCAAACCCCTGATGAACAGAGTTGGTGAATTCAAAGCAATGAGCCATTTCTTTGAAAGCGTTCAGTTTCACTGGATTTAGTTGCTCAGATTTTTTGTCTTCGTTTTCATCTTGACTCTCCTGAGTGAATCTAATGATCCATCTCTTTGAAACCTTTTTGTTTCATCTTGTTGGGCTGTTCGTGCTAAGGAGAGCATTTTTGTCTTTTTTTTCCCCCCTTACCTTGGCTTGACCCTTTAGGGAGTCTAAGGATTTCACATCTTGGCATTTCAGAGTGGATCCAAGAAATGGTCAAGGTCACTCTTGTCTCTTTCTCAGAGGCTGTTGGGTGGCACCTGGCACAGATAGACAGATAAGGAAGTGAAGAATGTGGCACATCCTTAAATTGTCCTCTGAGGTGAGATCTGAGCCTAAATTTCTCATGACTGGGCTGAGTGAAAAGCCCCTGGCATTTGTCTCTGCGTCTTTCACTGCTTTATGATTTGTAGGACTGAGGCTGGGCCTGGAATCCCCAGTGTTCCTCTGGAGTTCCCTCGCACAGTACCGGCTGCTGGTGCTAATTCCAGCTGCCAGCATGACCCTCCTCCTCCCCTGGCAAGTCGGAACCGAGCTCAAAAAACATACCAATACACCAGCACCATCCCTGCTGCAGGTTTTCTTCAGAATGCTCTGAGCTTGTGAAAATATGGCTTATTCTCGTAAATCCTTTAAGATATTCTTCCCTTTCTCCAGGTTTTATTTATGAAAGCTCTACTGTAAAACAAAGGGAGATTTTTGAAAGAAAAAATAATGATCAATAATTCCTTTGTCAGACTCGATAATTTGCCTATTTTTATGTTCATTCCTTTTATGTTTGGACATGCACATATATTTTGAAGTTTACACGCCACTTTATATTCTGGTTTTCCTACTAAACAATGTATTGTAAAAATATTTTTTGCAGCTGCATCGTCTTCATAATTTTCTGATCACTTGATATTCTACTGTGCTGATCTACCAACATTAATCTAACTGCTTATCAACTGACGAACAATTTTGATTTCGGTTTTTCACTCTGATTAATGCTACGGTAGTGGATATCTTCATGTATGTAGCTTTGGAATTTCTCCCAGGAATGGGATAACTAGGTCAAAGCGTATGAATATTTTTATTGTTCTTGATATATTTGCCATATTGCTTTACAATAAAATTATACCAGTTTTAAAGTCAGCAATAACTTATGAGGGTTCAGGAGTTTCACTATGAAAATTGAGTTTCATGAGAGGATACGAGAACCACTTTCCCTGGTTTGAATCCCAGCTTTGCCACTTGCCACTTACCAGCTGTGTGCGACCTTGGAAAAGTTACTTAACCTCCCTGTGCCTCAGTTAATGCCTCTGTAAAATGGGGGTAACCATAGTATCACATAGATACTATGTGAGTTAATATTTGCATAGTGCCTATGCAGGTTATTTTGCACTGCGTGTAACACATTTCTCTAGTTCAAGAGTAAAAAGAATAATAGAGATAGCGACTTAAAAAACCTTTTTACATGTTTATTAACAGTATTTCTAAGACACTCCTTTTAAATCTCTTTTTTGGAAAAGGTGGATTCTAAATGTTAATTTACAGAACATCCATGCTGGTGGGGTTATTCATATTATTTAGGACTACTTCCTTAAACTTTTCAAACAGAGAGCCCCTACCCCTTTAGGCTTAGGTCTGAAGGTCTGGATCAGCTAGCCTGGAGGTGCCGAGGCTGACAACTGCTCATCTCTGAGGAATTCGAATGCTTAAATCTGGTCTCCCCCATCTCTCTGTGGGGCAAATGTGTGGGTACGTTAGGACTTTTATCAGGTGTTCTTCTACCTCTCTGGTTAGATACCTGTTCATGCAGAATCCCGGTTCGATGCTGAGATTGCTTTTACCCCGAGGGACCGCGGGGGACCACGCACGCTGCTTCCTGCGTTCCTCCGTGCACGTGGAGCGGGTTCTCCAAGCCTGGTGGCGATGCCCGGGACCCTGCGGGTGGGGGCAGTGGTGAGGCTTCAGTCGGCCAGGCAGCCGGGCCGGAGGGCGGGAGAGGTGGCAGCCCTAGTCACGTTATGGATCAATCAGCTTTTCTCTCCTTAATCCTCGTTGTTTCTGCAGAGCTCTCCGAATAATTCAATCCTCGTGTGCGTTTAAAAACTCTAGAAACCTGAGAAATCACAGCGAGCCGGGCTCGGGGGAGTCTCCCCGCGCGCCGTGTGTCCCCTGCGCAAAGACCCTGCGTCTCCACCTCGCGGAATCCGCCTCTGCTGAATGAATGGCTGTCGCCCTCTCTCGGACCCGCCGAGTTCCTGGGGTCGTGGGCCGAAAGCCCCGGGGCCGGTGAGCTGCGCCCCGGCGATCTTCCCGCAGGGCGTGGGGAGGCGTGAGCGTCCCCCCGCGCGCTGCGGTTCTCCCGCGTCTCCGAAACTGTGCCCTTGGTAGCTTCTGTCCTCGGCGTGCAGACTTTTCCAGGCCTGGGCCGTCACAGCGGCCCCTGGGGAGATGGTTGTCTCTCCAGAAGTGAGATAGCGGGCTGCTTCCTCTTGGAGCGCCAATGCCCCTAACGTGCTGGATGGACTGTGGACCGAACCTTCTCGGCTTTTCAGATAACGCTTCACACGTGCCTATTATAGGAAGTGGAAAAGTAGGAAAAACCTCTCATGGGTCCATTCTCCAAAGTCAGCTGCTGTTTGGGATGTCCCTTTGCCTTCTTTTTCTATACACTAATTTTTCTTTTCTTTTTTTCTAGTTTGCACAATAATGTTCAATTGTGAAGTCTTGTTTCATATTATTTTACAAACATACATACTGGCATAATATTTTATTAAGTGTACACAGCCATTCAGGGGAACGGATGTTTAGATGATTGGGTTTTTCTTCTTAAAAAAGAATTCTGGAGTAAACATCTTTTTGCCTAAAGCTTTTTCCATATTAGTCTCATTATTTGTGACAAAGTGTGGCTGATATTTTTATTTCATTTCTCTCTTTCTCTCTCTCACTCTCTCTTTGTCTCTCAGCTTTCCGAAAGGTTCGTACCAATTTTCACTCATGTTAACTATGCTCGAGTGTATATTTTGCGCCAGCCTCACCAGTGCTGGGTGTGGTCAGAACCCTGGTGAGGTACTGAGGCCACCTGGGTAGAGCTAGGAGGTACTGACTGTGGAAGCCTGAGTTCTGTAACCCATTATTTCCCACTCCCTGCCTTTTGAGCACAATGGCCTCTGTTGAAACTGGGGGAATGAAGTTTAGTTATGTTTCAGGAATTAGGGTGGTTCTAGACCAGTGGTCTCCAACCTTCTTGGTACCAGGGACTGGAGCTCCTATGAGAAGCTAATGCTTGATGATCTGAGGTGGAGCTGAGGCAGTGATGCTAGTGCTGGGGAGCGGCTGCAAATACAGAAGCTTCTACAGATGAAGCTTCACTTGCTCTCCCGCCACTCACCTCCTGCTGTGTGGCCCAGTTCCTAACAGACCACAGACCAGTACTAGTCCCTGGCCCGGGGCTTGGGGACCCCTCTGCTAGAGGTTATCTCGGATCAGTGTGTTTAGAGTAGAACACTCTCTGAAATTGTCATGCCTTTGTAACTCATGCGCTTGAGTCACACATAAAGAGAATGCCACTATCTCTGTGTAGTATACCTTTTTGGGGTTGGCTTCCGTTTTGAGGAGAGTGAGCCCATGAGGAGGAGTTTTTTCCTTGGCAGTTTGAAGATGTGTCTTCCTGGGCAGGGACTAAACCTGACGTTATTTTTTAGACTTCTCCTTCCCCCGTAACTTTTATATTGCAGTTGTTTGTTAGGGTTGTTGCCGGGAGAGACAGGGTCTTTCTTCAAAGGTGTGTTTCAGTCCCTTTGTGAGTCAGGTGGATGGGAAGGAATGCAAAAGTCACTCATTATTCTTAGTAGTAATTATTATTAGCAGTAGTCTGCAAATGTATTGGAAGGGTTGGGTTTTAAGAACAAGTGAACTGTGTAGGATGATACTCACGTTTGAGTTGTTCATCGTCAATTGTCGCGTTCTGTAGCTGTATCACCAGGTCTATTCTATGCCTGTCTCACGTTCCTGGGGCTTTGCTTACAATAGTGAGCTCTTCAATGCTAGGCTGCTGTCTTTGCATTGAAGAGCTCACTATTGTAAGAATTTTAATTTCAATCTCCTTCAATTTAAACAAGCTCTGAGAATCTCCTTAGAATTATTCTCAACTCTCAGCCCATTTCCAGAGGATGGGCAGGCTTGAATTACATAACCTGTAGCTGGACATTTGTGTCATGACTGCACCAGCTCAATAATGGCTTCCAAGTCTTTGCGGATCACTTAGAAGCTCACTGGATTAATAGTGTTGGAGCTTTTTAATCCAAATAATTTTAATTGCATTAAGAAGCCTGCATTTTAACAAGCTGGTAGTAGGTACAAGCATTAAGACTGATACTTCTTAAATCTTTGAGATCAAATCCATTGTCTGGTATTTTTGAGCATGTCGATGGACTGTATGCATTCTTTAGATTTTTTTCTTGAGTTCATTCTCCACTCTTGTAGATAATTTATCCCAAATAATTATTTTAAATATCTTAATAATATAAGCCAATTACTTTAGGATTCTTCCACCAGAGGATATGCCTATTTTATATGGCTCTGTGTGTGTGTGCATGCACACGCCAGCTCTGTGCCATTGCCTGTAGAGGATATAGAAATAGCTCACGTACTGTCCTCAAGGAGCTTGCAAGCAAATTGTGGGGAAAAGACAAACAAAGCTGAACTATCTAATGAATGTTTCAAGTCAGGATATAAGTCTGTATTCATGGTGTATTGCTGATTGCTGATGGTGTGTGAGGTGCCGGCCTTAGGCAAATGGTCTGGAAGGAGAGGACCAGTAGGGCCTCAGTGTTTAGGGAAGGCTTCATGGAGAGGGTAAGATTTGGAGGGGTCTTGAAGGAATTAGCAGGTTTAGTTGGAAATGAAGTTATTGAAGTTACACCCCGTGGAGACTCTGGAATAAAGGAGAAAGAGAGCCTGGTTAGAAGAATAAGATTTTTGTTGAATTATGTTGGGTAAAAGGTGAGATAGGATGGTGGGTCTAGGCTTGGGAGGAGCCCAAAGTCAGGAAGAGAGGCTGATCCTTGAAACCACCATCACCACCATCATCATCATCAACAGCCTATTGTTAGCAGCTAACCTTTATTGTGTGCTTACAGCATGGTTCTAAGGACTTCACATATGTTATCTTATTTCATCCTCCAACAACCTTATGAAACAGATAACAATTATTATGTCCTCTTTATAGCAGAGAAATTGAGTCATAAAGAAGTTAAATAGCTTTTAGCTGGTATGTGGGCAGAGCTGGGGTTCTTCAGATGGACTGAATTGGGGAATCTGGTGTCACAGTCTGTGTCCTTCACAGTGCGTTACTACCTGTTAGTCAACAGCTCTAGGAGAGTGACGTGGTCCCCCTTGGGTTCTGAAGGAGTCCAGCCTGTCAGATCAAACCTGGCTCACATTCTGGGTCTACCGTTCATTAACTATGACCTTGGAAGTTATTTCTCTGAACCTCAGTTTCATCATTTATGAAAAAAGGACAATAATAATACTTCAGGGTGTGTGGGAGAATTAAATGAAATACTATATATAAATCACCTAGTGAGATGCCCAGCAGGGAGTAAGCAGACAGGAAATGACAGCTCCTATGGGCTTAAATTTCTCTCATACACCCGGGACTATACATGGGGTCTCTGAGAAAGAGAAGGAATGAGGGTAAGACATAATTCGGGTAGAATTTATTTGGTGTCACTTGCAATAATAATTAGCCAACACAGATACCAGATGCTTGATTCCTTCTTCTGCAGCATTCCAGAAATGGGCTGTAAATTCCAGATGTGTTTCTGCATTGCTCCAAGAACTGGCTACACTCCTCTTTGTCCTCCAAAACGTGAAGGGTAAAACCAGGACATTGTCGTTGCACTGAAATTCGGTATCGGATCTGGTGCCAGTTTTACATTCCAGGGGCTAAAATCGGGATTGTTGCAATGATCAGTGTCCTCGCTTTGCTGTTTCCCACTTCCCAGTGGTGCCAGCCGGAGATAACTGCCCTGCATCTCAGAGAGAAAAATAGATCTTTGAAAGTAGCTTATTTAACTGTCTACAAAGTTAAACAATATTTGGAATAATTATGGCCAAGACAGACATTTAAACAAAACATTTAGAAGAAGAAAAAAAAAAATACAGTAGAAGAAAAACTGTGCTGAAATGCTAATTAGGAATACCACTCTCAGAATCTCTGGAGAAACAGCACTCAGTGCTTCTCACGCTTGAGTTCTTGCACATTTCAAACGGTTCACATGGTTGTTTTTCTCTGCGTGACGTTCTGTGGTTGTAGAGTGCTTCTTAACATTACTTCCTTCAAGAATTAAAAAAGCCACCGGGCATGTGTCTACAAAGAAGAACCATTTCTAGTCCTTTTCTGATTTTCAGTCTCCTTGGTCGTGATAACCTATTTGTTTCTGTCTTTGTGTCCTTGCTATAATCCAGCTTGGCTTCCTTGGAACCACCAAATGTTCTTTGTTCTTCTTAATCCAGTATTGGTTTTGAATTTGGGAATGTCAGAAGCTATATGGAAAAATAAAGGTTAAGAAAATATGTGTCTGAAAATGTGAAAATTTATTAAAATCCCAGAGTCACTGTAGAATTTTTAATTTTTCAAATAAGGGTAGAAACAGCTACTCACAGATCTATTTTGGTGCTGAGTGGTATTTTGGAAAAACTGGAGTGTTGTCCATTATTTCATTTTTCCAAAAGACTATCTTTCCAAATTGTTTTGCTTGAAGTAAAGAAGGTTTACATCCTCCAGAGCTTGCAGCTTCCTAGTCAGATACATGGGACACTTCAGTCTCAGTTCATTCAACTAAGAGAAGTTGAATTTATTGAACACCTACTATGTAGTAGGCGCCGTCCTAGGTGCTGAGTAATGAACAGAACTGGTATGATTCTTATGGGCGAAGCCTACCGTCTAGTGGTAAAAACCAAACACTAACCAAAAAACAAACATGTAACTAAAAACAGATATCGAGATAAATAATATGATGGGAAAGAAAGGATTTCTTGTGTGTAGGTGTCAAGGCATTTAAATACGTCAAGTGGCCACTAATTGTCCAATGAAGTGTCACTAAATGGAATTCTGTTTCAAGACACATCTGAGCTCACGGCCATGCTGAGACCATGAATAGTGCATCTTCTAGTAATTTGGTTCACTTTAAAGTATCATCATACCCACTGCAGTGTCACTGTAGAGTGGATTTCCTGAGTCAGGGCCACCTTGGAAGACGTCTGATTGGGTGACTCTTCCCTATTCCTCTTTTCCGGTAAGGTGCAGTTTGCTTCTGGAAAGCATCCTTGAGTGTGCAAGGCCAGCGGGATCTGGGTTCTACCCTGTGTTCTGCTGCCAGCCCCTTCAGTCAGCTCGGCTTCCTTGAGACTTGGGGAATTAAAATATGAAGGGGTTGAGCTTGATGACTTCAAACAGTTTTTCTAGGTCCAGATTTTATTTCAGAAGAAATGGCCAGTAGGAGAATGTCTGGAGTAGAATCACTTCATACTTAATCAAGACGTGACATTTTAATGGTGCAATAGAAGGAGCACTGGAGCAGGAGTCTGAAAGGCGCAGGCTCGGCAGTACTGCTGACTCCTGGAACAACCTGGTTTACGCCAAGGCCCAGAGCACCGCTGGGGTCCTGCTCTCCTGCAGCCCTCGTTCAGAGACAAGGAGGTTCCCCAGTGGGTGAGCACGCAGGTTCTGGAATCAAATCCAGGCACTCCACCAAGCAGCCCTGTGCGCCAGGGCTGGAAACTCGGCCTTCTTGAGCCTTGGTTTTCTCATCTATAAAATGGAGCTTCTGTTTCTCATCTATAAACATTCCTCTTCTCCTCCCGGGGTTGGAGCAAGGAGGGAGATTGTGTGAGGTGGTTAGCGCAGTACTCGGCACATAGTAAGTGCCCATGACGTGTTCCCTGTCACTGTCATTTTTCTTATTAAATTATTATGGCTTCAGTTATTGTATTTCTTCGGTTGGGCATGTCGTCTGTAACCCCTAGGTCTTGGTGTCCTGCCTTTGGTGCCTCCTCGCAGGGTTGTGTTAGAGCATCATGTGTAATTATGAAAGTGCTTTGTGAACCCTCACATCGTCTCCGATGGCAAGGTGGTAGGACTGAGCAGGTGGAAGCAGAAGGCTGGAAATCTGTCCGTCTGCAGCCTGGCTGTTTTCCAGGGGAGACAGACAGGTCCGCCTTCCTCCGGTCCTGACAGACTGAGACACATGCACACGCACTTCCCATCCAGGCAGACGGGCTCAGCCTGCAGATGGCCACAGAGTCAGTCATTTGGTGACTGTCATTCACAGCCCGTGCCATCTCCTGCCAGAGGCCGTCGGAGGGCACCTCCGATCTGCACTTCGTTTCTGCACGGACCCTTTCAGCTTCCTTGACTGAAATTGCAGGTGCAGGGCGTACACAGTAAAAAAGAAAATCGAATACGATTTTAAAATGACTTCAAAAACAATTCCATAGGCTGATTAAAAACAGTATAAAATCCAGAAACCGCAAGCGGTGGTGTGAGAGCTGGCACCTGTTGTCACGCAGGCCCCCACCAAGGGAGAGCAATTAGTTTGTTTGGCAAAACCGCTGGAATGTTCTCGGTGGGGGCGGAAGCCGGGAGTGGGTGGTGGGTTTGCTCCCCGGGTGTGTTGCCTCCTTCGAGCAGATGGGGCTGAAAGAATTTCCAGAGGGCGGAGGGAGGCACGGCCAGGGAGGGCCCAGGGGCTGCTTTCCTGTCCAGATGGCCCATTCATAAAACGCTTGCTCTTCCTTCTCCAGATGGCACTGGCCTCTGCCTGGTTTTCCCCACCTCAGGGGTTCGTTTCTCTAGAAGGAAGGAGGAGGAGCACTGTCAGCTAAAAAGGTGGTAGGAGCCTCCTTCTCTGAACTCCATCCGTTTTACTCTGTGTGATGGATGGCCTCGGCCACTCTGGGTTGTGTGTTCAGCTGTGAGCCAGGATCTGCCAAGGGTGTTTGGCCAGCTCGGACCGACACATACGAGGGACAGCCTGGGCTCTGGTGTCTGTCGCAGCGGTAGCTCACCTGGGGGCCAGGAACGGTGGGTGGGTAGGAGCCTCCTTCTCTGAACTCCATCCGTTTTACTCTGTGTGATGGATGGCCTCGGCCACTCTGGGTTGTGTGTTCAGCTGTGAGCCAGGATCTGCCAAGGGTGTTTGGCCAGCTCGGACCGACACATACGAGGGACAGCCTGGGCTCTGGTGTCTGTCGCAGCGGTAGCTCACCTGGGAGCCAGGAACGTGGGGGAGGCTGACGGACCTTCCATGGCTCGGGTTGGTGGGGCCTTCCTCTTCACCCCAGCTTGGTTTACTTAGACTGGGGTGATCAGAAAGGCTTGGGAGAGACAGGTGTTTCCTGGGGGTCAGTTTGCCCAGCTGCTCCTTGCAGGGGAGAGCTGCACCCACACTTTAACCTCCTGCTCCTCTGTGGGCTCCCCACACCTGGCCCCGTTACCCTTGCTTCTTTTCTTTCCATTTCTTTCTTGCAACCTCCGTCTTTGATTCTCTTTCTCTCTATTCTGGCATACTTGTAGATGTGATCTGCTAAAATTCATGAAAAATCTTCACTCCGTGTGGCATGTTTCTGTGCGGGCGCAGTTGCTCGATGGGAGAGAGGCAGGGCTACCTTCTCTCGTGTTTCTTGCTGACCACTCAGGAAAAGCTCTTGAGTAAATGAAGAAGGGACGACTCTTCAGAAGGCATTTCACTCCTTTGTCAGGGCTGCAGGAGAAGCCGGTGACAGAGCTGGCCTTGCATCCTAGGAACACACTATCCCCCTCTGCTGCTCTGCAGCAGGGTCTATATTGAAACTCCCCTGGCAGACACTTCCAAGAAAATCCTCTGCCCACTTGTCTCTTAGGATTGGTTTAGACTTTGAGACACCTCAGGGGGTTTAAGAGTCTGAGTTCATCCTTTTACTACTTTTTATGGTAAGTACAGGGATCTCCAAGCTATAATATATATAAAATACATAATATAAAAATACATTTTAATTTAATTTTATTTTAAAAAATTAATTAATTATTTTTTTATGGTGAAGTTTGGCTAATGAAATCCGGTAAGTTTCAGCTGTACATTTTAATAGTAAGGCATAATACGTTTACATTGTGTGTTCACCTCCCGTAGTTAGATTTCTTTCTGCTATAATATATTTTTAAAAGCGATATTAGTTGAAGCAAGATATATTCTCTGCCAGTCCTATCTGCCTTCGGTCACCGGAGTATCAGTGACATTGGAATTATTTTCACCATTGCCTTTAAGCCCCATAAAGAGAAACTTTGGAAGGTGATGATAGCCTGGAGATGGCTGCTGCTGCTCCCTCAGACCTGGCTGAGGAGTTTCATTACAATTCTCGTTAACCTTTTATTTTGAAATAGTTTTAGACTTATAGAAAAATTGCACAAAAAGCACGGAGTTCCTGTGTACTTTTCACTCAGCTTCCCCTAGTATTAACATCTTGCATAACCAAGACACATCTATCAAAATGAAGGAAGGAATATTAGTACGATGCTAGTAATCACATTGCAGACTTTTTTTTTTTTAATTTTAGCAGTTTTCCAGTCATATTTTTTTCTATTCTAGGATCTCACACGGCATTTAGTTGTCGTGTCTTCATGGTCTCCTCCAGTGTATGACGATTTCTCTGTCTTTTATGACCTTAACACTTTTGAAGAGTACTGGCCACTTATGTTTTAGAACAAAGATCAGCTCATTTTTTCTGTCAAGGGCCAGATAGTGAATCTTTTTGGCTTTGCGGCCCATGTGACCTGCGTTATAGCTACTCAGCTCTATGTCGGAGCACCAAAGCAGCCTTAGACAATATGTGAATGAACGGGCATGGCTGTGTTCCAGTATGACTTCATATATGAAAATGGGCGGAGGTCCTTATTTGGCCCTTGAGCTATAGCTTGCCAACCCCTGTTATAAAGGGACCCTAGATTTAGTTTGTCCAATGTGTTCTCATGACCAGATTAAAGTTACGCATTTTTAAGTAAGATTCCCATAGAATGCTCATCCAGTGCCTCACTTAATCACTTGGTTAAGGAGGTTTTAACTCTAAAAATTAAAAGTTGCTTTCCCTCCTGTGTAATTAAGAATATCTTGAGGGAGAGACCGTAGAATTATGCAAATATGGTGTTTCTCCTGAAACTTTTCGCCTGCTAATTTTAGCACCCACCCGTGGAGCTTGCCTACAATAGTTATTGCTGTGGTGTTCTGATGCTGAATTTCTATTTCACTCATCTCTTCCAAATTTTTTAAATTAGAATTCTCCTGTAAGGAAGAGCTGTTCCTTCTCTACCATTAATTTATTTACATCAATATATACTCACAGTTATTTCTTTTATTTTTTTGCATTGTGATGTTAACAGTTTTTGAAGTGGATGCCCAGTACCAACTCTTTTGGATTTCTTTGGTCTCCTCTAATTCTTGACCACCTTCTTGATCTCATAGTTATGAAATCCACAACTTTATTTTAATTCCAACTTTGTGGGCATTTGGGGGCCTCAGATCTAATAGTTTTGCATTTCATTAACTTGTTAATGGCAGAAGGCAGTGTTATTTTTCAGCCTAAGCCCTGGCCAAGTTTACACTCTCCATCCATCACACAGATGGTTGAGTTGCTTTGGGAGGTCAGCCTTAGGGCGATTGGAACCGGTTGGGTGCTGGGTAATTGGTTTTCATCAATCTTGTTGGGTGGAGGAGGAGATTGTAGTATTTTTTGGTCCATGCCAGGTCAGGTTTGAATTGTGAGTGTGAGAACTAGAAATTACTAGTTCTTCCTCTCTCCTGCTCTGTAAGAGCTTTTTTTAAAATTCTATTTGCTGAGAAATGTTAAAGGTAAAAACCTGGCTTAAGTGCCAAGTTTAAAGTCAATGGAATTTCACTGCTTTTGTATGCACATTTCTGGATTAAAGTAAAATGTCAGTTTCAGTGGCTCGATTAGAAAGCCAAATAGGTTTCTAAAATATAGGCCCTCTGCTCTGCTTTTAAACACAAAATGATTATGTTGACTCAGCTTTCTGAAATAGGAGAACCTTCTATTACCGCCATAATTAAAATTATTCCTTTTGTAACCACATGGAAGATTAGGTGAACAGCCAGTGAGTGTGACTCTTAGCTTTTTGTTAGTCCTTTATGTGATTTCAGAAAATATCCTTTAATAGGGCTTTTTGATGAGAAAGAGAAAAATCAAGACATGTCCTGTGACTTAAAGGCTGGATCCCTCACTTTGAAAGATTTTAAAAATATAATTAATTTTCCAGAAAGGGTGAGTTAATTTCCTCAGCTTTTAAAGAAATTCATAGAAAGAATTCTCCCTGGGTATTAGTTAAGGGGAAAAAAAAAGAAAGAAAAGAATTCGCCCAAGACATTGTTAGAGTTTAAAAAAAAAAAAAAGGGGAGGGGAGCATCTGATCTGGTTCTGGTTACAGAACTTAGTAAAAGAGCCTCATAAATTGCAGCTTAATCCGTATCTTCTTTAAGGTAGAAATATGTGTGCGACAGAGTCCTGTGGAAGTTCGGGCAGGTTTCCATTAGCAACTAAGAAATTGCATCCAAAACTCTGGCAAGCTGTTTCTACAGACCTTTTTAATTTCTCCTGAGATGTGGAAGTGGATGAAAAGCCGAGCTACTAATACTAATAAAAAACATTGATAACAGGGAACCATGGACTTGGCTATTATTTGTTTATTTCACTCTCTGCGAGGCAGCCTAATAAAGTCACAAGCTTGAGTCAGATGTAGATCTCTTAAGCTTAGGGCTACCAAAACACTCACTCCCAAAAAATAATGTGAAGGAAACAGGTAAAGAGAATGGCTGGTGACATATCTGGATGACTGTGGTAGATTCTGGTTCTTGAGAAGTGAATTTATGACAAAAACTCTAGCTTTAGCACAGGTCCCTGGATCAGAGAGGTCCACATGCTGGAAATGAAGTGAAGACTGGGTTTGCTCATTTGTAAAATGAGGCAATTGGACCAGCTGTTGGTTTGGGGAAAACGTTGTGTGGGCCCTTCCTGTCCTTCCTGGGGTTTGTGATCCCTGTGGAAGCTCAGCACTTTCACATGTGACCTTACAGAGTCATTGTCATCCTGTCCTTGGCGGGCCTGTCCAAAAGAAGTTATTTCGAAAGCATGTCGCTGATTGTACATTTCATTCCATCAAGTGCTCGGTGCATTTCACGTAACTGCTGGAGGCCTCTGAGATAAGAGTGGAAAAGTGCCCTCCCCGTGCCCTTCTGAGCGGTGGGTGATCTATTTTCGACTTGGAGACTGGTGACAAATCTGTCTTCTGTCAGGTCAGACTCACAGGGACTTTCTTGTTTTCTGGTCTTCTGTTGACAGCTGTGGCCGTGTCCAGAATGGTCATAGGGTAGCTGGAAGATAGCGCTGGCATTTAAACGCCTAGATAGGAAGAGGCGGTGGAATGTATTTTTCCTTGCTATTTTGGTTAGCAAGTCCCTAGTAGTCCATCACGAGAGGCAAAGAAGTGAGGAGAGACCTCTGAGAGGGTGGGCAGGAAAAGACGCCCAACTTCTGGTTTGGAAGAGGCAGAAAGAGAGAGAGAGAGAGATTTCTGCCACTGGTGGGTTTAGTGCCCAAAAAGGGAATGGCCGGAAGGAAGATGGAAAATAAAGTTTGGATGTGAGCCAGCTGTGAGTGGAGAGAGCAGATAGAGGTTGGATGGAGAAGAGAAAGGCAGCGTTTTTGTTTTGTTTTGTTTTGTTTTGTTTTAATTTCCTCCCATGCTGTATAAAACATAAATTAAAACGCACGCACTGAAAATTGCATTTCTATAATTCTTTTGCATAACGTAAGAACTTCATTTTCAAAACACAATGGTGAAGGCTGACCTGAAGGGAGGAGTTTTGAGAGACCCTTTTAATCCTCGACAGTACTTAACATCAACGTGCATGTAGCTTGGTTTAAATGCAGTCTGAGTTCCCAGCGTCTTGCATCCACATTTTTAGCCGTCAAACTTTGACAAGGTCTTTACCGTCCTCATCAGCAAAATGGAGGCAGATCTACCTGCCTGCCTCACAGGGCTGTCCTGAGCATCCAAGATACAAGGGCTATGCTATGTTGTCAGCACTCTTTAGATATTTTGTAAAATCTGTAATGGAAACTAGGGGTATTGCTCCCAGACCTCACTTTATTTATTTATAGTAGCCAGTGATTCTTCTCCTCACCCCTCCTTTATTTAAGGTCATGGCTCCCTCCAAGAGTCTGATGAAGATCTGGGCCTCCTTTCCACAAAGCACACATACAATTTAGGGGTTCACAGTCTGAAGCCCAGTTGAGAATCTCTGATTCAACTGTGGTTTTTCTTTTATGAAAATTACAGTTTGATCTGAGAGAACTAGGTTTTTACAGATGCCTGGCACTTGGAATTTTCTGCTTGTATACACCTTTCTCAATCATTTATTTTTTCAGTAGAAGAAATCATTAAATTGTGTTCTTAATATAAGCTCAGTGCTTTTCTAGTACTGCCCCAGTTCAGCTATAAATGGCAAGATTGTAAACTGACAACAGCAAGACTAGAAATTCAACAGCAGGAAAAGCTGAGTCATATGGTACCAACTGGAAAGGAAAGTGGTAAGATATTAAAAGTAGGTAAATCAAAAGTATCCACATCCTGTTCTTCTCATTCTTAAAATGTCATAGCTAACCAGAGGGGTAACATTTTTTTAAGCGTTGAACCCAATCAATGTGATTTAAATTATTCATGGTATATTTATAGCTGAATGATTAAGTTGGATGATATGACAAAACTCTTAAATCATATTTATGGTCATCGATGGTTATATGCATTATTAGCGAGAAGCATAGTTACACCAAATTAAACAGAGACATCTGATCCAGACATCAGTTCAGTAATTTCATGGGAAAAAATAAATCTAAATGAGCAAAAAATGTTGTGGTATTAACTCCAATATGATGGTATTACAAGTTTCCCCAGTTAATTAGTAACACATATTGTAGAACAAATGTTTGAAACAGAAATCTCATGTTTTAACATAACAGAAAGAACCCTGCTTGAGGAATGGAGCTGGGAGTCTTAGCTCGCCTACAACACTGCGGTGTGACCTTGGGCAGATCACTTCACCGCTTTGGATCTGGCACACGGGAGGTGGGACTATGTATTTTGAGTGACAGAAGATTTCTTGCAGTGGTAATATTTTGTGACTTTAAATTTAATTCTGTGATTGCTGCTTTTGGAAAAAAAACCATTTTGTCAACATTTAACATATATACAGAAAAGTGGACACATCGTATATGCGTAGCTCATTGGATTTTCACCCTTCTAATCGGCCCCGGATTAAGAAATGAAATGCTATCAACATTCCAAAGCCTCCCTTGTTGTCTCCATGTCTTGAGTGCTACTCATAAATGTGAGTGTGCGTGTGCGTGTGTGTATGCATGTGCGTGTGCGTGTGTGTGTGTGTGAGAGAGAGAGACAGACAGACACAAGTAAGTAGGTAGATTGAAGTGAAAACAATTTTTGGAAGTTTGGAAGTCTAACATTAAAAATCAAAAGATTTATTCATTTGTAATCCTATTAATCCGGTCCACAATCCCCTATCTACTGTTTTGAAATCTGAATAACTCTGAAAACTAACTGAAAGTTTTTAGCAAAATTATTTGGCAACAAAATCGGACCTGAAAGGATGGATGATCATAGCCTTTATTCTATGGAGTCAAGCACCTTGCTGGAGAAATATTCATGTGTTTGCTGTTAAGATGCTGCCCCAGGACCCCAGTGGGGTTTAATGTACAGCACGTGTGTCATGCTGCTTCTTTGAAATCAGATAGATTCTAAATTCCAAATCAAGTCTGGCCCCAAAGATTTTCGCTGAGGGCTTGTGAATTCAAAGCACAGCATAACTGTTCGTAAACGTAGAGACCCCCAACCTTTTTTTATTGCTTAGATTCACATGAAGTTTAACTGGGGGAAAAAAGCAGATGTACTTCTAGTTAGCTACCTGGTACGTTATCAGATGTTTCTCTTCCAACTCTACATTTTAAAAAACTTTTGTTCTGGGATAGTTTTAGTTGCAGTTACTGCAGAATTTCCATCTATCCTTTACCCAGCTTCCCTGAATGTTGCCGGCTTATATAACCAAGGTACGTTTGTCAAAACTAAGACGTTAACTCTGGGTACAAGACTGTTGACTAAATTATAGACATTATTTATATTTACTCAGTTTTTCCACTAATGTCCTTTTTCTGTTCTGAGATCCCACCCAGGATCCCTCATGTCATTCAGTTGTTATGTCTCCTTAAGGTCCCTTCCCGTCTGTCACAATTTCTCAGTCTTTCCTTATCTTTCATATCCTTAACAGCTTTGAAGAATATTGGTCAGGTTGTGACAACATGGATGGACTTTTGAGGGCATTATGCTAATTGAAATAAGTCAGACAGGGAAAGACAAAATACTATGTCATCTCACTTAAATGTGGAATCTCATAAAAACAAACAAAAACCCTAAGTCATAGAAAAAGAGATCAGATTTGTAGTTACCAGAGGTGGGAGGTGGAGGCAGGGGGAATTGGAGGAATGTCGTTAAAAGGTACGAACTTCCAGTTAGAAGACAAATAAGTACTAGGGATGTAATATACAGCATGGTGACTGCATTTAACGCTGCAGTACGATACACAGAGAAGTTGCTTAGAGACTGGATCCTAAGAGTTCTTATCACAAGGAGAAGCTGTTGTCTTTTTATTGTATCTATCTGAGATGATGGATGCTAACTAAACCTGTTGAGGTAGTCATTTCACAATACCTGCAAACCAAACCATTATGCTGTACGCCTTAAACTTACACAGGGATGTATGTCAATTATTTCTCAATAAAACTGGATAAAAAAGAATACGGTCAAATATTTTGTAGGCTGTCTTTCGGTCATTTGTTTGCTTGCTTAAATTTTTGTTTGTAAGCTTTTGAAAATTAAACCTTTTATTTTTCAGTCGTTGTAGATTCTTGTGCGGTTGTGTAAAATAATGCAGCGAGATCCCGTGTACCCTTTACTCAGCTTTTGCCAGTGGTAACATTTTGAAATCTGTAGTCCAGTATCACAACACAACATTAATACAGTCGAGTTACAGAACACTTCCATCGCCACAAGGATCTGTCACCCAGCCCAGCTCTTATACTCTCTCGGTTCAGCGCATGTTGACTGAGGTCTCCTGTGGGTCAGGCTGTGCGCAAGTCCTGGGCAGACAGGCAAACAAAAGAGACAGACCTGCCTTCATGGAGCTTCGTGTCCAGGAGACAGACATGAACAAGGAAACGCATGCACAGATAGCAGAATGTCAGCTGGTAAGTGCTATGAACTAAAATCAGGAGACTGGGGACTCAGAGAGAGAAGGAAATGCAGAATTAGAGCTTCTCTTACAAATCGAGAGCCTGGTCATATTCAGCCAGCCTTCCCCCTCAGCACAGTACCCAGTGGGTTTCCTCGCCCCACCTTTATTCTGTTAATGTGGTAGACTACATTGATTGATTTTTGTACGGTGAACCATTCTTGCATTCTGGGAATAAATCCAACTGGGTCATGGTATATTAATTATTTTAATATGCTGTTGAATTTAGTTTGCTAATATCTTGTTGAGGATTTTGCATCAATATCTATAGGGCCCGTTGGGCTGCAGTTTTCTTTCCTTGCATCTTTGGCTTTGGTGTCAAGGTTATGCTGGCCTCATGGAATGAGTTGGGAAGTGTTCCCTCCTCACCGATTGTTTGGAATCGTTTAAGAAGGATTGGTATTAATTCCTTAAATGTTCAGTAGAATTCACCTGTGAAGCCATCTGAATTCTGGGGCGGGGAGGTTTTTGATTAAAGGTTCTGTCTCCTTATTTGTTATAGGTCTTCTCGGCTTTTCTATTTCTCCACGGGTCAGTTTTGGCAAATTGTGTGTTTCTAGACATTTGTCCATGTCAGCAATAGTTCAGTTTAAACTGAACTGTTGGCAAAATAGTTACTTCTGTCTCTTTGATTTTATTACTTTCTTGCCTAAGAGTGAACCTCTCATTTTAAGTGGCATGTTATTTTTTACAAAGTACCAAGGAACACGAGGGATTTGCTTGTATATATTATTATTGATGTGTATTCTATTTTTTGTTACGTATTCAGTAAAAAATTTCACTGTGTGTCTTGCGAGCCATTAAAAGTAGGGAAGTGTATATGAGATTATTACGCTATATAAAAATGTTTACAATGCACTAGTTACTTATGGTTTAGATTACAGGGCTTCTAAGGAGTTTTTGGTAAGGTATTATTAACTGACAATTATCCTTACTCTTGTAAACTGACTTTGTTTTTATATGGTCTTTAGCCCATTTAATTGGTAAAACCGAATGAACCGGTGATATGTTGGTCTCAAGTTTAAATTTCTCAAGTTACTTTACACCAACTGGGTCAGACAGAGCCAGCAGAAGCAACGCCCATCCATGTGCTATGAGAGCTTTGTGATCTTCCCTTGCGTTTTCACCTGATCATCAGTGCGGGTGTGTTCCGGCAGAGTCGTTCACTGAGCAGTTACTCACTGAGCACCTGTCATGTGCCAAACACGGTTGAACCATTGATATCCCAATGATGCAGCAATGCGGAAGCACACAAAACAGGCAACTTCCTGTGTGTTGGCAGAACCGAGGGGTGAAACCAAAACCCAAAAGCAGTCTTGGTCCTCAAAAAGTAGGTGATTTGCTTTCCAAACTGTAGAACCTTGGTTGGAGCTGGGTTGGCCCTTATGTTAGAAGCCCGAGCAGCCACCTTCAAGGGGAATTGGGGCTGTGATGAAACAGTTGGAAAATTTCTGCAGGGCCTTGAAAGCCTCCCAGAGTGATATATGAAGGGTGGTATTCGCGTGGCAGAGGAAAACATGGCAAAATGGAATCTCATCATTCCATCACAACTGGAGATTGAACTCAAGCTACTAATGCAGGGAGAGACAGATGGGAGAAACGTCGAGGTTTGCATTCTGAGTAGCTCTGCTTGAAGCGAAGAGCTCGCGATGCTTTGGTTTAAAATAGTAATTTCTAAGCCATATGCCTTTCAACAACAGCAAACAGGATCTTACCGTAAGAAGGGAATTAGTCCTGTTAGAACATAACTTAGCGTTGCATTTTAATCAGACACTTTAGAAGCTGACTGGTGTTTCACTAGAAAGTTCCTACAATTTTGAAAAACACTCTGCCCAAGGAATCGGAGTGAATTTGGCCAGTGGCCTCCTGCAGGGAGTCAGACATGTGCCAGGAAAGCCATACTAGCAGAGCATCATGCCCACGGTTCAAAGGTTGTGCCTTTATCTCTTGAGTTACATTTTCATTGAGAGGACAGAATAGCATTTTACAGGTGTTGTCACTTCAGAGGGTTTCCACACATGATTGAATTTCTTAGGACATCCTTAGCGAGTGAGATGATATCCCAGGGCTCTGAAATTGCTAACTTTTCCGGCCCCTGCTGAGTTGTGACAGAATGTCCCCTGCAGTTTAACTGAGGCGCTTTATTCATCTGCAGACTGGAAGCCCAGGACTGGAAATTTAACACAAAATAAATAATTAAATCACAGCTTCCACAGGTGCAGAGGGCATAAATAATCCAACTGCATGCTGCCTGAGCATTCCATATCGTGGGCCATTTAGATTTAATGCCCAGGCACTCACTCGTAACTGAATATGTCAGAACGCAGCGCCTGCCTGGGACAGGGAAAGGGTGCTATTTCAGAGCCGTGTGCTTGCCTGTCTGCTGGAAGGCTGCCTCCACCCTCTGACTCTTCTGGAGACCCTGTGCTGGCTTAGTCTCCAGGGAAATTCATCTGTCCCTTGCCCAGCCCCAAGTACAAAACAACTACTGCAACCAACTCTTCTTGTGGTTGTAAGTGAAGGAGATGATATTTTGAAGGACGACCCAGGAAAATGGCTCATTTCATTGGAGAGTTTCGGGGAAAGGGCTGAGTTAGTTCGCTGATGGGAGTGGACCTTGAAAACTTTATTCTCAGTCAGGAGTTTGAACCTGAGCCCATTTGAGCACTGGGAGTGACCGAAAGGTGGTGTCCTTTTCTGCTTCAACAGCAAATCCTGTGAAGGGCACCGAGAAGTAGCAATCCGTTTTCTGGTGATCACAGGTGAGAGAACACAGCTACCGATCCCAATTACGTCTGCATCACTTATGCAGCTTTGCACATGGTAGGGATTTAATAAAAGTTTGTTCAATGAGCAAGCGAAGGAGCTCTGATGCATCATGGTGCTTTGCACAGCTTCCTAGCTGTGGCCCTGTCTGGTCTGGTGCCGCTCACGGGGAGGTCCCCAGACCAGCAGTATCTGCATCTGGGAGCTCTTTAGGAATGAATATTCTCATTTCTACTGATCTGTATCTCTGGGGTGGGCCCAGGAATCTGTTTTTAACAAACTCTCCAGTGATTCTGATGCCCACTAAAGTATGAGCACCACTGGCCTAGAGTTGCTTCAACCAGGGATATGATTTGAGAATCTTACACACACTCACTTTCTCTCTCTCTCTCTTCTTTCTGGGTGGAAAATCCCCACAGCTAGTTGCAGGGGAATCACATTTTAAATCCTTTCATGCACATGTTTCTTCACCCCCATCCCCTCAGCTAGTCCCCTGGCTTTTTTTCTCTAGATCTCGCTTCTCCAGACTCTCTCCTCAGTCTCTTCTAGGAAAATAGAGATGGGATGGAGTGGAGGTCATTCTTCCGCTTGCTGATTGTCAGAAGGAGGGTGAGCCATCATGTTAGACACTTATTGTATGTCTGCTGTGTGCTGCGTCTGTGTCCCCAGGACCTCAGGAGCTCCAAGAGAGGCAGACAAGGAGGTGATGAGTGCCAGGCCAGGCACAGGTAGCACGCGCTGGGCTGTGTCAGAGAGCACGCAGAAGAGCCAGGCTCAGACCTGTGTTAGGGTGGGGTAGAAGAGGCTTTCTGGAGGAAGTGCTGCCTGGGCCACCTCTGATAGGATGAGTAGGGTGACAGCAGGGTACAAAGAGGGAAGGCCAGAAGGGAATTTTTGGAGCTGTGCCGCTGAAAGCACACTCTAGAGAGTACTTTTTTCAGCTATTGGGGTCTCTATTTACTTATCATTTTACCTTGAGTTACATCCTACATTTGGTAAAGTGGACAACTCTTAGGTTTGCAACTCAGTGAATTATTAAATGTGTCCTCACTCTTATAAGCACCACCCAGATCCAAATATGGGACATTTCCAGCTTCTCGAAAGGCTCCCTGTACTCCTTCTAGTCCATAGGACCCCACCCCCAAAGGAAACCCCATGCTCAGCTTTGTCACCATAGATTAGTTTTCCTTGGGGATTTTTTTAGATTATAAACTTATTGAACAACAAATGTATCCTGGTAGCCAAAGATTGCTCACAGGCTGAATATGGCTCCCAAGTTACGTGTTTTGTTTTTTATTTGTTGCTCTCGTTTAAAAATTGGAGGATTTCACATAGTCATCAAAAGACCTGGCAACACTGGGCTCAAGTACCTTGGTGGCAGCACTAAGCTGCCATTGGGTAGGGACTGTCCCCCGTGAAGAAGGGCTGTCCACTCTAGGAGCCCCCTCTGCTCCCCATCGCTCCCTCCTGCTACCCGCCTGGCTCTGTGGGCATCTCAGTTCGCAATCACTGCCTTTAAGGATTGTTCGTGTTTTGGTTTGGGGCCTCCAGCATGGCTGAGGGTGCTCAATGACTTTTCTTCATTCACTTATCAGTGAATGAATATGGAGCACTGCTCATGAGCTAGGCACTCGCCAGATATTGGGAACTCAGAGGTACTCCCGGGCAGAAAGACAATGTTATTCGTTAGCTTGCCATGCAGCAAACCCCACGTGTGACTTCCTGTCTCTGTGAGTTCCCGTCTCACTACCCCCGTGGATGCCACCCGTGCTGTTTTCTAGTGTCTGAACCCACCTTGTCCTTTAATCACTGTCACACTTCTGCTGTCACCTTCCCCTGTTTCCTCCCTGTCTGGCCCTGACCCTGCCCTGAAGTTTTTGCTTGAGTCCCGCCTCTTTTGAGAAGCCTTCACTGACCTACTTCCTCTGAACTCCTGTACTTCCCACACCACCACACAATGAATTCTGTCCTCGATTCCCTCACATTAAAAAGAAAAAAAAGAAAAAAAGGCCTGGGTATCGCATGCCCTAACGACAGAGACTTTGCGTCCCATATCCTGACATCGCTGCCTAATGCCCTGCGTGTTTCTGAGCATACAGCAGGCGCCCAGTAAGTGCAGAAGACGCGGCTTCAGAGAGCAGCACCGGCGAGGGGGAGGCAGAGAGGAAAGCACTTGAGAGCAGTGCCAGCCTCCTCACCAGGAGTTGCCCTCGATGGCAGTTGTCTGGTGGGAATCCTGCCTGACTGTGAGGACCTAGCGTCCTTGCGAGAGCGTTGACACCGTGCGAGGAGGGCGCAGACTCCAGCCGCCCCTGCCTTTTTTTTGTCATGTGAGGTGGCATTTGAGGTTCTCCCCTTACAGCCTGACAGAGTGTTCCTTGGGGTGGCAGGGGGAGAGTCACTGAAGATAGCTTGTGGCTGGAACAGGAAGGTGTCACTTTGATGGCCATTCTCGCAGCCTTTTGCCATGCTCTGTCAACCGCCCAGGCTGCCCGCTCTGCCCCACTTTAGTTCCAGACTCAGCGATGCATATGGCCAAAGGCAAACCAACTGCAAACAGTCCCACACCTTGTAATGTTGCCTCCTTGAAAAGTACCTTGGATGGTGACCTTTCTTTAATAGACTTCTGCTCCCAGCCCGGCTGTGCAGACCACTGCAGTGGAGGTGGGAGAGCTAAGAAGAGCCTTTAAGGACATTTGGCAAAGAGCTGTCCCGTTTGCTAGGGTTCTGTTATATGTCACTTGGTGTGCAGGGTTCCAAGAACTACTTGGCCTCTTGACAGGGAACATGATAGAATGTCAGGACCTAAGCTAATGTAAAATATGTTTTGCCTCGCCAAGTCATGCACAGGCAATGCAAGAAGCCCATCGGTCATTCACACGTCTGAACCATGTGGCCAAGGGGCTCCAGTGATGAGATTTAGCCTTTCTAGAGCCACGTGATGATGGAGATCAGGCACACCGTGGCTTCTTACTCAAAGCACGCTGATTTTGTAAAGCATGAGGGGATCCCTTAAAAAAAATGCATTCTTAAAGGGCAAGTGTTTCCTATTTCTCTTTTTTCCCTTATACTTTCCCCTTCCTCTTCTCTCCCTTGCCCCATATCTTTGTGTTTATCTCTTGTGCCTTTGGCACCAACCCCAGATTTCCAGGTGACAAGGGAGGCTGGGCTTGTAGGTGCTGCATTCTGTTACTTAGGGGCTTCAGATGTAGATGCCAGGACAAAGAGACCTACAGGTTTCATCCAAGTTTCAGCCTTGGGACAGTTAGGGAAGGTGACCCTGGCAACAGTCATATAATCGTTGAGCAAAATTATTATGGGGGAGTTGTACCAATGAAGAAATGTTTGGCTGCCAGCAGAAAACCCAGCAAGCCATGGCTTAAAGCAGAAGAACATTTAAACTCTACTTAACACGAAGTCTGGAGGCAGGTGGCCCAGGGGTTCAGCGGGGTCTCCAGGGACCCAGGATCTTTCCGTCCTCCTGCCCCGCCATGCTTAGTGAAGTTTTCATGTTTGTGGCTTCCTCTTCACAGGGTGGCTGACACCGGTTCCAGATTTCACGTCCTTTCACGTCAGCAGCCAAAGCGGGACGTGGAGGATGGAGACGGGGGCAACAAGAAGGTCTCTTTGTTTACCTCTCTCTTATCTGGGAGCCGAACTTTTTGGATCCCTGTTGCAAAGGAAATGCTCTTGCAGTGTGAAAACTGACACGTGGACCTGGGTCATTTGGGGCTACGTGTGGCAGAGCGAATTACAGTCCATTTTCCTTCTGACCATTCCCAACTCCATTCTCCGTTGTTCTTTCTCAGAATTACAGAATGTGAAGAATTCTACTTCCGCCTAATTTCTTCCAGCCCTTAGTTCATAGTTGGGCTTAATTCTTATCAACCGATGTGCCCGGGCTTAACTAAGAATCTCCACAAGCTGCTGCCTCAGAAACTACAGGCAGACCTTGCTTTATTGCACTTCACAGATTTTTTTTTTTTTTTTAAACAAGTGAAGGCAACACCCTTCACCACCAAAATGATTACAACGTGCTCTATTGCAATACTCACTTTATTGCAGGGGTCTGGAAGCGAACCTGCAGTATCTCCCGGGTATGCTTGTAGTAAAGTCTGGCCCCTACTCCCTGGTACCCACCCCCCCTTTTTTTTTTTCCTCTTTTTTCTGGATGGGGCATCGTATCCACCGGGACCAGTAACATACTGTTTGCGTTATTCAGCCAGTGGAAACCGTGAGCCAGAGCCTTTGCGATTCACGTTCGGTTGCGGTGCCCTCTTTTGTCTTGTGAAAATTTTGGGTCTAGCGTTCCTTTGGCCCTTTCTAGCGCTGAATCTTGGGAAATGATTTCTCTGCGAAAATAGTTTTGGTTTGTACACATGCTCGTCCTCAGACACGCGCATACACACGCACCCCGGCTCCGTGCCCCTCCGGGGGAAAGGGAGACTGCAGTTTCACGGGAGCTGTGTTTTTGATGAATGTCCCCATGTCCACCCACAGGGCCGTGACATTCCTGCCTCCCCATTTGATAATCTGAAAATCTTCCAAGCCAGATCGCCTTGCTATAGGTCTACAGCTCTGGAATGCCACATAGGTTCTGGGTTTCAATCCCCAGGGCCCGCATTGGCCGGCATGTGTAAGGGCCTGTGGGCTTGAAGCTGATAAGGCGGGGAGCTAATGGAAGCCATTTGGAGAGTGCCGGAAAAAATGCAGGGCTCTGGTGACAGGCAGCGAGACTGCAGGAGCTGGGGCAGGGGTGTGCGAAGCGTGACGTGATTACATGGTCTTGTCTCAGCTTTCCCCTTTCATCTGCTCCCAGATGCATTGTGCTTTTTAGGGCTCCTCACTCTTTTTTTTGTGCTTCCGGATGTGCCCAGTTCCTGCGTTTCCAGCCTCTACTGGCAAAGGTGACGGAAGGAAGAGCACACTTGACTCTGTGGCAAGTCGCTCCTCACCGTTGAGAGTGTTCACCTTCCCACTGTGGAAGGTTTTTACATTAGCATCTGATAAGTCCGTTGACTTCCTTCAAAGTTGACAGCATGTGGAGTTTATGATTGGCTTTATGATCTGAAGGATTTGTCATACTTTCGGCCTGCGTTCTGGGGGTCTCCTACAAGAGCCACTGTCAGGATTCAGGGTCTAGTCCACTGGGCCGTCTGCCTTCATGGGTGAGATGCTGAGCCTCCAGCAGGGAGCTCTGGATCTAGATTGCCTGCCTTGGAATCAGCTTCCATCTGTTAACTTCCTTGCTGTGTGTCCTTTGGACAAGTTACTTATCCTCTCTGTAATTCAGTTTCTCCACCCGTAAAATGGGAATAATAGTAGCACACGCCACACGTGGTGCTTAGGAGGATTCCATGAGTTAGCTAAAATTGAAGTGCTTAAAATGTTACCTGGCATTTAGTAAGCACCATATAAAGTGTTTGTTAAACACATTAAGTCTTAACTAGTTAGAGATATTTTTGTTGGCTTAATACTCTTCTAACTGAGTATTGTTGAGATTATCGTACAGTCAGATGTAGTTGTGAGAAATAATACAGAGAGTTCCTATGTCATGTTCCATTTGTCTAGTTTCCCCAAGTGGTAACACTTTGCAAAACTGTGGTACAGTATCGCAACCAGGATATTAACAGTGATACACTCCACCTCTCCTGCAGATTTCCCCAGTGTTGTGCGCACCGATTTGTCTGCGGGTATGCCTGTAGTTCTGTAGGTTCACGTTTGCATCAGCACAGTCAAGATACTGAATGGATCCATCATCACAAACATTCCTTCTGTTGCCTTTTTATTAACTTCACCCATCTCCTTCCTTTGTCCAGCAACCCCTGACAATGACTAACCCATTCTCTGTTTCTAAAATTTTGTCATTTAAAAAATGTTATATAAATGGAATCATACAGCTTGCAACCTTTTGGGATTAGCTTTATTCATGCAGCATAATTTCCTGGAGACTGACCCAAGTTGTTGAGTGTATCAATAGTTCATTCCTTTTTTTTTTTGTTTTGTTTTGTTTTGTTTTTTTGCTGAGTAGTGTTCCATGTCTGTTTAACCATTCACCTATTGAAGGACATCTAGGCTTTTCCCAATTTTTGGCTGTTACAAATAAAGCTGCTATGAATATTTGTATACAGGTTTTTATGTGAACATGTTTTCATTTTTCTGGGATAAATGCCCAAGAGGGTAATTGTTGGGTTGTGTGGTAATTGCATGTTTGGGTTTACGTAGTATATAGGTATTACACTTCGTTATTTAAATTTATACTTGCCAACAATAAATTTATGTTCAATTCTTTGACTTATAGTAAGCATTGTTCTTAAATTTATTTGTTAAATAAATTTAAATGGGCCACTGCCTTTTACAATGTATTCAGGACGATGTTAAGGCAAAGGAGATTCAAATGGTATTTCTGAAGTTTTTGTCTTCAGAAATATTTCATTTTGGGTCTGTAACTGAGTAGTTGCAAATAAGAACTGACATAGATTGTGTGCTTTCAGATTATAGAAGGCTTGAAAAGCCCAGTGGACAGCTGAATGGGGGGTGCTGAATGGGGAGAGAGTGGAGGTTTGGGAAAGGGTTGTTAATGCCGGTGCCACCAGTGCCTGAGATTGGGGATTTGATGGTCTTTTGTGTTTGAGAAAAAATTTTGGAACTCTTTGACTTTGAAGAAAAGCATCGATTTTGCGTGGAGTACGTGTTTTGGGTCCAAGGTAAGGATAATTGTAGAATCCTAAATTCCTTCGTAAGGGCCTTCTTGACTTACAAGAAGAGAACTGAAGCTTGGCGTTGCTGGAAAACCAGCTGGATTTAATGTTTCACCGTTGTGGACAGACAGCTGATCTTCTGGCCAGGTCACATTCTGGTTTTCCCAGGCCCTGGCTAGATGCCAGTTCTTCCTGTGCCGTGGGGCCAGTTTGATGGAGTGCAGTGGAAGCTCACCTAGCGTGTGTGACACCTGGAACAGATAATTTTTCACATTCTTATCTTTTGAGTGACAAAATTATTTTCAGTAGAAATCATATAATCGGCAGCCATTATTTTCTTGATTTTTTTCCCTTTAGTTTGTAACCAATGGAAGAGTGAAAAAGAATACATTTGCTTTAAAGGTACTACTCAGATTTAATAAAATATTTACATCTGAATTAAAATTTGTGCTTACCAAACAAAATGATTATCTCTCGCAGTTTGCTGTTTCACTGCTTTGAATTTTACACACAAATTAAAAGCTCCAAGTGGTCACAGTGACTGAACTGAAGTAATTTACATTCTTTTTCTTCATTTTTACAATCACCATGCTATCCCTGTTCCTTTAAAATCTGTTTAAACATAGGAATATGGAGTACTTCAGGAATTGAAGACAGGAACTGTCTGAGTGGAATCAAACATTCTGACCTATTACGAATTTATTTTTGAAATCAGTAAGGGTCTGAGTTTGCATATGTCAGTGTCAACTGCAAAGCCAACAGTGCTGTGAATTACCTTTCACTTAAATACAGTATTTTTCAAAAGTATGATAAGTAATGCAAACGTGACAATTTGAAGCTCACATATATATTATTCAAACTCAACAGTAACTGTAGGAATTGTTTAGAACTTAAGCCAACAAAATATTTGTTTTCCAGAAGGAATAGCTTCTCACTGACATTGTTTAGAGTTACGATACTTGGTGATAAGAAAAAGCAGGTGGCTTTTAGTGGTTTTATTATTGTTTTAAATGCACTGGGGAAACTCCACGTTGGGTGTTACCACTGATGAAAAGCAGGGGCTTTGGGAAGTCGGTTGTCTCGAATGCGAAGCGCAGCCTATCTGTAGCCCTGTGACTTTGAACAAGTTACCTTCTTGGCTGTACTCAGCTTCCTTATCTGCAAAACAGTAAGCTTCTGTGTGGGTTACTAATACGGTCTGCACAGAGGGCCTGGAGTTGGCTCCGGCACACAGTAGGTTCTTAAAAAATGTGAGTTGTCCTCCCTTCCCCATCTAGAAGGAGCAACATCTGTGTGTCTCTGGGACTGGCCCTGGAGAAGGGAGCTTGGGCTGACCCTTTTCGTCCTCTCTGACACTTTCCAGGAAAAGCGGCAATTCTGTTTCAGCAGAGTTCATTGAGTGATTATACTGAACCCTTAGGGAAGCTTAAACAAGCTCCTCGGGGTTCCAAGATGCATCCATCAGAATGCGGGCTCCGGTGCGGAGAGTGATTCTGGTCTCTCCTGGGTGAAGGAGCGGGGCATCTCGGAATGATGTGGTCAGCTCCATCTATCAGAACGGTAAACTGCAGGAACAAAAGTCATTCTCCTTTGCTTCCGAGAGGAGGGGTTCGGCAGCTGTGTCTCCTAATGGAAGAGGCTTGGTCGAGGCCTCTTACAAACCACTTTCCCTCTCTTTCTGTGCCTCCTCCTCCTACTGATAATTGCCAAGGAATGTGGTCCAGGACTTTCGCTGGCTTTTGTGAGCCTTTTATAGCAGCTTAGAAGGAATTCTTGGTATTCTTATCATCTATTAAAGATCAAACTATTCTTATGCAGCTTGTGTTAAACATGGAAATACATTTACATGACCCAGGGAGGCGCTAGGCAGAATATGCGGCAATTTTTTTTTGTCGTTGTAAAATGAACCTGTTGTACTTTAAAGAGGCTAAAGAATTCTTAATTTTATACAGTTTGATTTGCCAAGTGATAAGATTTTCTTTTCCTTTACTTTTAAGGGAAGACTATTTAGCGACGGCTTATTGGGTATAGGGTAAGAAGCACATAGTTTGTCATTTAAAAAAGTAGAAAGCATATTATAAAATTAATCCTAGAAAACTACCTCATGTTGTAAGTAATCTCAGATGCAGATTTTTTGGATGTGAAATGGAGCTTAAGATTTTATTCTTAAATGTTTTGTAGTTCTACAATACTAGCTGCATAGCCAATTCATTTTGACTGGAAAATAAATACATCAGCAAATATATAGCTTAATCAAGGTCAAGCTAAAAATGTACTATTTTTAAACGTTTTTCCTGGCCGCCTCACCTTACCCTGCCAATTTATTCCTTATAGAAAGCTGAACATTTAAATTATTTATTTATTTATTCATTCATTCATTTATTTATTTATTTTATTTATTTTTTGAAAGCTGAACATTTTTAGAAAACATAACGAATGGTCTTAAAGGTAAATGTGATAGATCTGAAGCCTTAAAAATACAGAGTAAACGCTTGGTAATCATATGGTTAAATTAATATGTATAGGCAGGGCTGGCTTCATTAGCATGTGACTTGTGCAGTCACACAGGGCCCTGTACTTAGAAGGTGCTGGGTTTAATGCTCTTTTGTTGTCATTTTGCAATTCTTTATACTTTTCGAACAAAAGGCTACACATCTTCATTTTGCACTGAGCTCCACAGGTTATGTAGCTAGTCCTATGTATTGGCTATGTGGTAATTCAGCTTAGTTTTGAGCTTTTGAATTTCTAGATTAACGAGCTAGCCTTTTTTTTTTTCTTTCTGTACATGAATGTCTAAGAATCATTCTAATGACCTTTGATTTAGATGCATTTCTTTTGAAGTGTTTTCAAAGTTCTAAATACTGTATTAAGTAAGGTGATGTTTTTGAACATTTTGCTGCATACGATATAAACCTAATATCCCATTTCTTTACTGGTGTCTATTCAAATATGTAGGTTCCATAGATTTTTGCTAGATAATCAGTGAAATGACACTCTCGTTTCTAAAATTATTATTAGTGGCTATTGCTGGAGGCTGAATTTCAGCAGATTTTCACTTTTTCAATTTTATAGCTCTGAATTCAAGTTTCTGCAATAAATAGGAATTATTTTTGTAATTGGGGGAAAATAAACAATAAAGTTTTTTTTTTAAGTTTCATTTTTTTTTTTGTAGCTTTTAAAAAAAGAGCAGCTCCTTTTGGTCCTGGCAGGCAACTTGCGAAGCTGGGGCTCTGGGACTCCCATTTCCTTGGGGCAGCCACAGAAATGTTAGTACAGATCAAAAAATGGCTTGGAGTGGACATGGCTGAGAGTGTGGGTGGTACTGTTTGGGGCAAAAACATTCAGTAGGTGTTTGTAAACTTGGGGTGGGTGGGTCTGGAATTCAATTTTACATGAGGAACTGATGGATCTTCTGTCATTTTAAGTCCTTGGCTATCAATTGTTGTGTTTCCTTGTTTTTCTTGTTTTAAATGCTCCTCTCACTTTTCAACAGTACATCAGAAATATGTTGCTTTTGGCCAGAGCTGCAGTTTGTCTTTGAACCAGGACAGGGCTGTCTTTCTTCTCATATGGGGTCAAGTTCAGTGTGAGATAAACAACGTTGGCGGCTAAACCTTTGTTGACATCTCTCCCCACTGTTCACTGTGGCAGCACAGAAGCCCTCCCGCTGCCTGAGAAATGGCCAGGATTTAAATGCTGGGGTCAAGAGTAAAAGAACTGAGGGGTGACCCTGGCCTTCTGCTGGACGTCTGCCCTGAGAGAGCACACTCACAGGGTACGCTGGGAGGACTGGACAACCTGGGACAAGCCCTACTCCAGCCAGCTTCTGACAGCTTCTCTGCTAATGGGAATGTCTGCCTTTGTGACAGAGGGTGGGGGGCTGCGCGTTATTGGTATTGGGCATCATCTCTTCTTTTTCCGTCTGTACCATCTTTGGGCAGAAAAGCTTTGACCAAGGGCCTTGGCAAATCTTAAACATCACTTTTAAGATAAATTATAATTTCAAAAATTATAAGGCTCAAAGTAGAACAAAGTCAACACCCATTTGAGGTTAAGAGAACGTAATGTTTGATCCGTTCAGCCAGTTTGCTTGTGTCCTTTGGAGCCCCAGGGGCTGCTGCAAGGGGTGCAGGATAGGGCAAGGGTGCAGGATAGGGTTAGGGACCCTCTAGATCCCCACCCCACATCTCGCAGACCTGTTTCAACCACATCAGCAATACATTTCAGTCTTCCACCTGGTATTTTATATGAAGAAAGAGTTCATTGCTAAACAGCAGGAAGTGGGAGAACCATGGAATTCGACCGATCTACTGTGCTGTTTGACCCTTAGCACCTACGATCCCTAGCTCTAACATTTGTGCTGATCGGTAAAAACAAATCCCAACAGTTGGTCTATGACCATACTGAACATTCTTTGTATTTGAGGATTTTATCATAACAGGTTGGTGGTCCTGCTGAGCAGGATATTCCCCAATGATCTGGAAACGCAACCAAGACTCCAAAATGATGACAATAACGCACACACTTCCGTAGTACACGCTGCGTGGTCTACAGGCTCGGCACTGGTCTAAGCACTTCTCATGCATTCACTTATTTCATCTTCAGTACAGCCCTAGGAGGTAAATACTGTGATTATCCCTCATCTCCCAGGGCCCCCAGTTCTAAGTTTAGAGACGAGCTGAATATCGAGGCTGCCTCGTTGGGCCTCCTGAGGTCACCACTTTTTCACCTTCAGTTCTCTGCCTCCCAGCCGACCTCCCAGCCCCATCTGAGCGCTCCTCCCCCGTAGGGAGAGGGCTGAGGAAGGAGAGAGGAGGTCACATTTGGGGGACTGCAGTTTCTTGAAGAGAGGTTGGTCCATTTCTCTCTCTCCGCCTTTGAAGGGGAATGAATGGGGCTTCCCTTCCCCAAAGTCTCTTGTGAAGACTGGATATTCTGGTGGCTAGTTTCCCAGTTAGACATCCACTTCATCAGTATCTGCTACCTATTCTAGGCTCCTGGCACAGGAAGGGAAGTGGGGATGGGATCCCCACCTGGAGGACAGATCCTAAAATATGGGAGAGGGCAGGTGACATTGGAGCCCCAGTCTGCTGGGACTGCTGTTGCTTAGGAAACAAATATGCTCCCATCTGGGAAGGTTGTCTTGAGATGCCACCCCTGGAAGAGAGCATCCAGATTCCCAAGATTTCTCTAAACGGGTGACTTGGGATGGAGGCTCTTACCAGTGTCCCTGAACCCAAAGACCACAGGCAAAGGGGTGTGTGTGTGTGTGTGTGTGTGTGTGTGTGTGTGTGTGTGTTGTAGTAGTAGTAATTATGAAGAGAACTGAGTTCTTTTAAACTAAAGGTTACTGCGATTTTAGTAGCTACTGTAATAGTCCAGCCATGGTATGAGAAAACTTTGTAGAGTTTTCCAGTCTTCATTGATTTAGGATAATAAAAACTGTTCTAGAGACTGCGATAATTGCTCTTCTGTTTTGTCACAGGTATATACTTTATCACCTAGACTCAATTGGACAGAAATAGTCTTTTGTCTTTTCTGTAATTCCCAGCACATCTATTAGTACACCTATTATACTCTATAGAGTATCTGAAATGGTCGTCTGTCCTTTGGGGTTACCCTCACTTTGGCCCCCATGTTTTGCGTGTCTCCTCCTTCCTCTCTGAGGACTTCGGGTCCTCCAGGCTGCCTCCTGTAATGTCCTTTTGTTCTGCCCATCATCTCAATTCTTGCTCTTTCCTCTTTGCTCTTCAGAACTCTCACTATGAGAAACACAAAGATAAATAGTTGACAGAGAGACTGGGCTAACGGGGCAGATGCAGTTGGATTTATGTATACACCCATGGAAAGAGATCTGGCCAGTGAGGCTGGACACTCAGGTGCCAGGCCTGGCTGGGCCACGGTCCTGCCTTGTGGTCCTAAGCAAGTCTCCAACACAGAGTAACACACCTGAAGTGTTAGCTAGCACTGTAGCTATTGTTGGTCATTTACCTTTCTGGGCCTGAGTTTCCCTCCCTGTTCAGTGAGGAACATGGCTTGAATGATGTCCGGAATCTTCTCCACTCTCATTTGAGGTGCAGCAAGATTAAACTGGATTATAACCCTGGCTAGGGTAAGTCACCAGGGCTGAGGACCAGGCCTTAAACCGGTCTGTGTCCCTGGGACACTTCGCACACTAACGACACAGAGTAGTTATTTAGTAATTTAGTACTGCAATCTGAGCAGTTATGACATTGATAAAAGAGTTTTTATTAATTAAATATATGCATTTCTTGCAAATTAAAGAGTAAACGAACAAATACTACTCAGCATTGTACAGTTTGAAAGAGCTTTCACATTTATTAATTTAATGTCAGTCTTACAAACATTCCCTAAGGTAGGCAGAGCAGATCTAATTCCAGTTTATAGATGGAGACGCCAAGACTTAGGAAGGAGGTTATCTTTTTCAGGTTATCTTACTTGACTGGCAAGTCTGAAACCAGAATCCAGGATTCCTTATTCCTGTGCCAGCGTGTTTTCCAACCCACTAAGGGCTGTCTCGTTAGGCTGGTTGGGAACAGTAAGAATACTTCCCTGTGAAGACTCATGATATTTAGATGCATTAATCCCTAGAAGAGGCCCACAGGATCGTAACCCAGGAATACATGGAAGCCAAAGTGAAGGCGAAGCTTCCCCACTGACTGTGAGGACCTGGGCTGAGCAAGTCCGTGCCTGAGGTCAGAGTCGTCGGGGGGAGGCTCCTGGTCCACGGGATGTGGGAAGAGGGCTTTCAGACTTCTTCCAAGTCCACTGTGTAGATACTTGGGCTTCGGCACACGTAGGATTGAAGACCTTCTTCGGGGAGATAGAATATTCCCTGATTCATGAGGCTCATGACCCTGGGTCTTGCCCATGCCAGGCAGCTAGACATGTAACCATCTCTGCAGTCCTCGGAGGGCAATGACACGGTTTTGTAAAGGTGGAGCTCATTGGCAGGTGTCTGCAGCACCCTGCTGCAAGAGAGGGCCGGCCTAGCACGGCCCCGCTGAAGCAGTGCTTTGCGGTGCTCGCAGGCATGCTGGGTTAGCCATCTGGCCATCCAGGCTCCGACGAGCTGCTGCTGGGACAAGACACAGAGGACCCCAAGAGCTGCCAACCTGAGGAACCCCCGGACAAGCACCTGAGAGCAGGAACTTTCCCCACCAGGTTTGTTGAATGACCTGCTGATGAGAGCAGCTGCTGGCCACTGACGGAAGGAGAGAGCAGGATGGAGAAGAATCGTCTTCCTTTAGGTGACCTGACTGGAGACCCAGCAGCTCAGGGTGGGGGTTCCAGTTGGCTTGAACCATTTGTCACCTGGTCTTCAGATTCCTGGTGGAGGATTGACTTCCAAGAAGGGTTACCATTGTTATAGGGACCTTCCCAGATGAACTTAAAAAAAATCAGCAATCCAAAAGTATTTTCAATATTTGTAGCGTTAATATTCATATTTCTTCTGCTCCATCACCCTCTACTGATAAGCTCCCAAATGGAGGTGAGTGTTTCCCGATCTAAGCCTCCCATCATCATACTGTCTGCACTGCTTTTATGTCACCAGACATCGGTCGAATACCTTTGACAGCTCAGACCCATGTCAGCCTTTCTTTGTTGCATTTCAGTTATTTGTGTACATGTCACAGCCTTCTCCTAAGGCTAAGAGCTTTTTTATTGTCGTAATAGACTTCTGCTACAGCCACAGAATCCCAGAGGCTTAATACAATGCAATTTTATTTCTCACCCATTCACGCGTTCTAGACAAATTGGTGAGGCGAACACTGGCGGGGCTGCTCCATACAGTCCCTCAGGGATCCAGGATGACAGAGGCTCTACCACCTCATAGCTGCACTAACTGGAACGTGTGGCCTTCTTGGTCACTGAGACAAGAAAAGAGAGTACTAAAGGGTCTCATGGCAGCAGTGAAGTACTTCAGCCTGGAGGTGGCATCACCGCTACTCAAAGGCCCTTGGCCAGAGCTAATCACATGGGCCCACCTAACTACAAGAGGGCCCAGGAGTGTAATTCTCCTGTGTGCCAGCAAAAAAGAACCGGATAAGGGTGAGCACTGGAAGTCTCTACGCGAGCTTTTACTACATTCTTGGTTCTTTTCTTGACTTGAAGCAAAGCTGTCTCCGGAAGTCTCACGATCTTCATTTATGCAAGGGACGGGATATAAGTGATGAGGAATGGAGTATATGTTGCAAATCGCCCAGCTTCGAAAAGACCAATAGTCAATAGTTTAGGCATTTTCTTTGTAAAAGCGTCTGCCTTTCCCCTTTCCTCAAAATGGAGAATTTAGTGGTTAGGGATGCAAATAGCCTTCTGAGCAGTTCCCAGGTCCCTCCATCCAAGGAGAGATTAATTTTCTTCCATGAACAAGAGCTAGGACTGCTGCTACCAGCCCATGCCTGAGCGCCAGAGTGCCTGGCTTCTCTTGTTTATTCGGTCTGGGTGAAGACAATCTTAATTATGCTGCACGACATAATTAAAAAATGCATTGTTTACCCTGATACATACATTCAATCACCATTAAAACTATGGTTTGGGGTTGGGGTAATCTGGATGATCCAATAACCAGATGTAGATTATGTCCTAGTTTAGAAAGAGAGCCCAGGGGTGATCGGGATTTCAGAAGGCAGTGGGCATTTGAGTAACCAAATATTTGTTGAATAAATGGCTGGAGTATGGCGTAAAAGAATTAGACAATATGGAAAATATGAATTTACGACTGTGCCTGTTACCTTCCTGTAATTGTATTTTCAAACATCTGTTGACTGAGTCTTCTTCCTTATGTGTTTGGACTCTGCATAAAGAAAAGTGGGTTGGCTGTATTGATGTCATGTTTTTCTTGTCTGTATATCCTGTGACAGTCACCTGTAGCAGTGTGCCCATCCTTAATTGCAGGACAAAGCTTTAACTCCAAACTTCTATGGAGGGCTCATTCTTCTCCACCTCTTCCCAATTTGAATCCTCTCTTCAAAAGTCTAACTGTGAAGAACAGTGTGGGGTATACACTTCCAGCCCTTTCTCTTTGCATTCACATCTCTCTCTCTCTGTATGTATGTATACACATGTGTATAATTTTGTGTTTTATTTTTTAACATATGGAGTAACATACTACATGCGTATATTCTATAACTTTTCATCAGTGGTTTTAAGATCTTTGATGCTAATACGTGCAGTTTGACAGCATGGATCATTTGCTTAAATAACCTGGTGCCGATGGACTTTAGTTATTGTCGTGTCTTTTCCTTTCTGCTACGTCGCTGCTGCAGTGACTAAGCTTGGTGTGTTTTCTTGCACACGCACAGGGATGTATCTGTAGGCAGAGGCTTCTAGTAAGGTGACAGAGTCGTAGGACATACACATGAAACATTTCTGTGGATTCTGCCAAATCATCTTCCAAAAAGGCAGGACTGACTGACACTCCCACCTGCAGAGGAGAGTGAGAGACACTCGCCAAGACCATAGGTAAGTGCTCTTCATTTGTTTCTAACCCCCAAAGCAAAGGGCACTTACGCCGCAGGCCCCTAGCCCCTATCACTCTCTGTCTCTTTTTCCTTTTTCAATTGTTCTCTCAGCATTTACCATTGCTTGACACATTATACATTGTTCTGCCTCCTTTCTGTCTTCCTGTCCTGGAAGGTCATTTCCTTGAGAGGAGAGACTTTGTTTTGTTTCCTGCTGCATCTCCAGCACCCATGGCAATGCCCAGCCTATACAGGTCCTGCACCTATTTCCTGAGTGAATTGTAGAGATGTCCAGCCTGGACTCTTTCTGATGAGGACCGAGCCTGCTGTTAGAACCATGGCCGCCTTCTCACGGTCAACTCAGGGTGGGCGGTGTGAGTGCTCGCTCTTGTGAACGCCGTCTCCCGTGGGTTCTGGTAAACTCTGCCAGGACAGGAGAGGCTGGTGTGTGCATGTGTCCACGTTTGGGTCTGTCCAGGCACAGTCCTCCCAGCAGTAAATTATGGCTGCACAGACCATGCCTTTACACTTGACCAAAGGGCAAATCAGCAAGCTTTTCAACAGCCTCCCTAATTGGTGTCTTCAGAAGCAACCTGAAGCTCCCGACTCTGGGTTTGCTCGTGCAAGTGTCTCCCTCCTTCTCATGAAACATCTTAATGTGGCCGGATATTTGGATCTCCCTGCACCTGCTCATTTCACCGAGCTATAAAACGAAAGCCTAAAAATAGGTGTGATAAACAGATTAGGGCAATTTATTGCGGAGCTCCCCTCCCCGCTTCACCTGCAGCCCCAGTGCAGGAGCAGGAGCCCAGAGCAGCCTCACAGCCTCGAGGCAGATGCAGCCCTGAGACCTCGGACTTTGGAGTGAGACACGCGCAGGGGTCAGTTTTGTCTCTTCTTCAGTCGGGGTGGGAAGGGCTCCCCTGTTGGGCACCTGCCCCGTCCCCACTTTTGGCTGCTGCTGTTTCTCAGCCTTTGATTATTATGATGATGATTTGTTTGCAGGGGGTGAGGATTGTAGTTTGGCAACGAAGTTAATTGTATTAGAAATTACTTTCTTTCGATTACAGTGATTTCCTGGCTCTTGGTTGCGATCAGTGTTTAATTATGGTTGTTAGAGAAAAAGATTTGAAATGATTAATAGAAAGATGTATTTCGAGCACAGTAGCGGGCATTTTAAAATGAACTTTTAATTATACAACACGTAAAATATTAAAACATTACATATATATATATAAAGCTTAAGTCTCTTTTTTTTCCCACCATCTCCAATCTCAGACCCTGCCCCAGAATCAGTCTCTGTTGTCAGTTTGTATCCTTCCCTTTGCGTCTAGGGGACCTTGGCACACAGGGTGACGGTGCCGCTACCACCTTGAGTAACGTCGACAAAGTAGGGCCGGGCACATGCCAGGGGCTACACAGCGACTGGCTCACGTAACCCTCCCAGCAACCCTGGGAGGGAGGACGTGGGTATCCCGTGGTTGGTGACAGCTTTATTGAGAGATATGTCACCCTTTTAAAGTGTACAGCTCTGTGTTCTTTTTTTCGTACATTCACGGTGCTGCATATCCATTCCCATGATCTCATTCCGGAACAGTGCATACCCCAGAAGAAACTGCATCCGCATCGGCAGTCACGCCCCATTCCTGCGTGTACAACACCTGCTTCCACAGGTTGCCTGCTGCTTAAGCTGAAGCTGCTCAAGCTGAAGCTGCTCGGGGCTGGGAGGGTGTACAACACCTGCTTCCACAGGTTGCCTGCTGCTCAGGCTGAAGCTGCTCAGGGCTGGGATCTGAGCACTGAAGTGGCTTTACAGCTAATTGCCACTTCTTCGTGGAAGGACAGAGTCTACAGGTGTCTCATGGGGCCTCATCTTTTTCACCTGCTGTTCTGTAAGACTGATGAATCAGGATCTCTTCAGTTCTGTTTCTGGGGTGGCGGGGGTCAAGGGGGAACCAGTGACTCACTTTAGAGTTTGAGTGGAGAGAAGAGTTCGGTTATTCAGATGGCCCAGTGTTCTTTCTTGAACCTTGGGCTTCTCTTTCCATGTAGTGGCCTTGTGACCTGTAATGCCCAGGAACACCTGCGGCCACTGGTGTGCGGGGTCATATTGGTGCCCTACTGGAGGTCTGGCACTTCGGCAGGGTTTGTAGAGAGGGTACATTCTTTCTTTGTAGCCAATGCAGATACGTATGCTGAGTCCGAATCATCTGAGGAACGAGAACATTGGACAAGGAAGAAATGATCATCATTGTCACTGAAAAACATTTATCAAGCACCTACTGTGTGTGCGCCCGGCTGACTATGGCGGTGCCCGGGGTCCCCCCCAGAAGCTTGACCTCTTGGACCTTGACCACACACCTAACACCTGGTGGGTATTTGGAGAACTGAGTCTTCATCCTCAAGAAGTTTTAAGTCTTCAGGTTGGAGAAACACGTGTGGACCATCACATTACTGCAAGGGGGACTGTGATAAACAGTTACTGACCTTCTAATAAAGTGACAGGCATGCCCTGTGAACGTGCACAGTCACCGCCCTTTCCCTTCTGCCCAGTTGGATAATCAATCTTCCCCTGTATAATTCACAAGGAGGTCTTGAGAGTAAATGAAACCGAGAACGTGCCAGCTCCAAATGTGCTAGCAGTGCTAACAATTTGGGGTCAGAAACCTCTTTAAGAAGCTGATGAAAGCTTTAGACTGTCACCTGAGAAAAATTACTCTGGAGCGCACAGCCACAAGATCTTGCAAACAATCTCACTTCCGTGGTTTTCATGGACATCCTGAAACCCATCCATGGACCCCTGAGAGGTTGTAAGCTAAGAATACCTGTTTCAGAGTTTATCCCCTGAAGCATGTTTTAAAAATCCCAGATGATAATTCCTATTACTATTACTAAGACTACTTACTGTTTCTGAGTTATTTCTGTGTTAAAAAACTTTTTTCATAAAAAATTTATTTGCTAAATATCCCTTATGACTAGGTATTATTTAGATTCTTGAACCCGAAGGATAATGCAAAAATAAGGTAATCAGATTGACAACATTTTTCATATCTTCTTGTACACATGTCTAAAACAAAACAGAAAACATTGGCATAAGAGCAGACTTCTAAAAGAGATATAAAGCAGAGCATGTGAGTCTCGATTTTAGGTATGGCACCTTGCTCGGTTGTGTATTTTGGGAGCTGTAGACCCCACAGAGCTATTGGGGGGACACATTAAATCCATTGCTTTTATAAAACTAATTTTATGGCACATAGCTGGGGCGGTGTGTGTGTAGGAGGCGGAGGGCATCGCCCACGCCAGGTTTCCTGAGACGCGGAGGCAGGATTGACAGGCACAGCTTGGTCCCCACGCTGGGGGGGAATCTGCTGCGTGTGCAGCCTCCTTCTGCCCCTCCCCATTCTGGCAGGCAGTGATGCTGTGGCTGACTGGGGGCAGGTGTGCCATTGGCCACCCTATCTGCCCCCCCTCCCGCCTGAGTCCTCTCTCTGCACACCCCCTCGCCACTCGCCTGACGCAGTCCCTCGGCCGGCCTTTTGGTGGAATGTCCTGTCCTAAAAGGCATTGCATCACTGCTGTCCAGCCTGCTAGTCCTGAGGGCTGTTCTGACTCTGACCATGAAAGGGCTGAGTTTTGGGTTTCAGGGCTGCTGTGGCGTCTCTGTCCTAGGTGGCCTGTCTCCGAGTGGGATGGAAAGGTCACGACACCACCCAACATCTCTCCAGCATGGTGTATTTTCCTACTACAGCCCTTTCTGAGATCTCCCCTGACCCTCCCATGGCTTCGGTCACTGTTTAAGGCACTGCATTGAGTGAGACCCTCTATTCACTCGTCCACAGCTTTCAGGGTTGCCTGAGACGTAGTCTAGCAGATGGAGGCAGGACCGCGGCAAGCCCAGGTGAGAGTTTCACTGATGCTACAGCAAGGTGATTAACCCCAGGTCCCCCACCTGCTGGATGTGAGGTCATGGGCCAGTGATGGACTTTTTAAGCAACTCATTCTCCTTGTCTGTATGGTGGGAATGACAACACCTACATCCTTGGTTTTTTGGGGGGATTAAATGACAACGGTGAGGAACTACAAAAGTTTGGGGGTCCCTGAGACCGCTCTTGCTTCTGACACAAACTGCAAATTCAAGGGTTCCCAAGACACCACCGTCATGAGATAATTTGTTAGAAAGACTTGCAGAACTTGCTGGGAGCTGTTACAATCACAGTTCCTTTGAACGGATAAGATTAAAATAAGCCAAGGGAAGAGGTGCACAGGGCAGAGTTCAGGAGAGCTCTACACGTGCAGCCTCTGGTTACCCTCTCCTATGGGGATCAAGCAAAGTACTCACTTTTCCTGGCAATTGGGTGACAGTTTACATAGAGTATCACCAACCAGGGAAGCTCACTTGAGCCTTGATGTCCAGAGTTTTTACTGGGTCTCAATCTTGTAGACATAGTTGACTGCCCGAGTGCCCTCACTCAATCTCCAGGCCCTCTGGAGGCCCAGAGCCCCCACTGTAAATCACATTGTTAGACTATTCAGTGTAGCCCAAGGCCCCCAGGTAAGTAAATGGACACTCCTATTAGGCAGGACAATCCAAGGGCTTGGATGTCTCCTCCTGGAGCCAGGGCTAGGCAAAAGCCAGACCTCCTTCTGGGTGAGGGGTCTTTACTGCACAGGGACTGTACCTGGAATGTGGTAGACTTCAGGGGAATTGCTGAGAGCTCTTGTTTTTATGCCCCAGGGCCAAAGGAAGGGGGTGGGGCTTTGATTTTCTTTCTGTCTCTCTTCTCTTTAATTACGTCTGTGGTCTTGGGAGGGTGTCACTCACCTTGCCTATTTGAAGTTAATATCAGGGTTTGTTTCGCCAGATAATAATGCCTCTTGTTCATGTGGTGCTTTAAACCTGCCGGGTTCACCTGTGTTTGCTTGAACTTCACAACAACCTGATGAGGTGGGTAGACAGGTGTCATTATCCCAATTTTACAGGTAAGGCAGTGATGTCATAGGAGGCTCTCCGGGGCCCCTGTTCTCACAACTGACCGTGGGGATAAAGGCAGCAGCCCTGGGTATCTTTCACCTTCATCTGCTGACCCTCTGAGCCCTGCCACTCTGGTTTATGTGAATGGCCATGAATCATACGGGCCTGGGTTCAGATCCGACCCCTGCCACACCCAGGCTGCGTGATCGTGGGCAGATTCCTTCGCTGTTTCCCTGTCCAGTAGGATTGTTGTCTGGATCACATGAGATCAAGCATGTGAAGGGTGGGCTTGTCATGCTGGTAGCTGATGTAAGATGTTAGTACTAAGAGTAACGCCGTTATTACTACTGCAGCAATGACAGCAATAACTCGTTGAACAGTTTGTGTAAGAAATTCAGAATGAGAAGATGTCTTGAATACAGAGAAGGCAGTCCGTGGCATAATCTTTAATCATTTTTAGATAATTGCCAGATGATTATCTAAATAGTCTAAAAGACAATATTTGTTGCTCCCCACACTTCCTCCTGCTACGGGGTGTCTCTACTTTTAGTTCCTGGCACCTGGCCTCCCCTCTTGGCCTGTCCTGCCTCTCCTCTCACCTAGGAAATGCCTGCACCTGCTTCACAGCCCGACACCCTCCCCGCTCGTGGAGGCTCACACCCCCATTTTACTCCTGCCTTTGAAGCAATTCCACATTGCTTTGACCATTTGATTGCTGTCTGCTAGGCCTTACGCTCTACGAGGGCAGAACCTGGGATTTTTTTTATCTCCCAGATTCAGCACAAGGCTGTGAATCAGAGCAGCCAGGTGGGGTCTATTCTAGGCTCCAGGGGTTGGTTCCCACACTGGGGAGCACTGGCCTTTGTACCCTGGCTGCGGTGTCCACAGCCTGAGGGCCTGTACCCACCTGCACCCCAGGTAGGATGTTGGAATGCTTGAGTGTCGCTCTGCTGACCGCCCCTCTCTGGGGAATGTTAGTGTCATTTCATTTCCTTTTCTAGATGTGTCCCAGATCTGTGCTGGCCCTTAGCTCTGCTGCTGCTCTCCGTGCCTGGGAGGGGCGGGTTCCCAGGTGGACGACAGCAGCTTGGCGGGTGCTCAAAACATGTTCGATCTGGTTTCCTAGGACTTGCTTCTTCCTGGTTGTGCCTTAACGCAGCAGCCTGTCTTGCAAAGATTTAAGAACATCCAGTTGGAGGCCTCCACTTTTAACCTTGTTAATCCCGGCTTGTTGCCCTCCCTCCTGCCCCTGTCACCAGGGGTCTAACTCTGGAACACCCCCAGCCCGTCCTCAAGTCCTCTCGCAGAAGCGAACCTGAGCACTCCTTCTGCAGCCTAGGAGAGGGAGGCGGCGTTGTGCGGACTTTGGTTCAGTGAGGGTGGGTTCTCCTCTGGCTGTGCTATTCCATCTGCAGCCTTGAGCAAGCTTTTAAGCTGTTAGGAACTTCACCTATAAAATGGACAGGGTACCTGGCCTGTGGCTGGCCCTCAGTTCTTGTGAGTCAAGTCTTGCCCACTGGAAACCTCTGACTGTGCTGATCCTGGGAGCCATCAGCACCGCACCCCCCCTCCCCATACCTGGTTCCCCATAATGGAGCCCAGGAAACCCTAGGAAACCATCCCAGGCAGTAGGATTTGGCCTGAAATCAGTAATGACCGTCCTCGGTTACCTCTTATTATCAGGGCGACTCAGCAGAAAACTTCCTTTCTCGTCAGTACTTTCCTTAGGGAATCTGTCCTCATAGGAATCGGGATCCTTGTGGGACATCCTACTTCTGTCAAGACTCTTCACTCCTTTTCCTTCTTGTCTCTGTCTTGGCCTCATCACCACTTAAAAACACAGAGAGAGGGAGCTGGTAAGGCCCCAGAACGATGCCTGCACCATTGACAATGCCCTTTCGGGAAGTGGTATCTTGGCTACTTGCTTGAAGTCAACCTGGGACCTTTTTCCACCCTCTAGAGCTGGCCACAGTGTGTCAATTCTGTCCATCGTTGCCCCACCCAGACGTTTCTTCAGGGCATCAGTGGCCCCCTCTCACCCTTCGCTGGCGGAAGCTTCTTATGTAGGGATGAGTAGAACTCTGAGACGAAACCACGAAGCACAGAGCCAGGTGTGTGGCTGAGTCAATTGTCGATGTGGCTTTCAAATACCTTCCCAAGGGAGTGACTTGGAGGAGGCTGCTTCTGATAAATGGTCCCCGGATACACAGAGGAAGCAAGCAGCATGATTCGTGGTTGCTATGAATAGAGTTGCTCAGGCAGGGCTAGCTCTTTGGCGTGTGTGTCTTAATTAAGGTCACGGCAAATCCGGGGTGCAGCCCCTCTCGTGGTCCCTGGGGATCTTGCCTGTGGTTTCTGTTTAGCCTGGGAAATACTGGTTGGCTTTGGCTACACACTCCCTACACTTTTGTGACTCAGCACTTTCTGGCTGCCTTTGATATGCCTGTGACTTTGCAGAATGCCCAAGAACTGCTGGCTGGGCTACTTTCACCCACTTTAAAGATTATCGCCTCTGAAGCAAGGTAATGGACATATTTCATCCCCAGCAATTTGGTTTGCTTTTCGGAGCACTTTGTCAAGAGAATGGTCTCGTGGGACTTCGGCTCATCAGCTCGTGTGGGAGTGATGTCTAACCTTGCCTGCCTTTTTCTTGACTTTTCAGTGTATCTGGGAATGTCTATTAAACCATATTCACTAGGTTTCTTCCTTTTTTTCATAAAAATAAAATCACCCCTTCTCTTCTATTAAATGAATCGAGGAGGTAATTTTCATCGCTCATTGAAGGTCCACATTCTGTCTTGAATTATTGATCCTTGGGCAAAAGCTTGAAAGAAGCATGCTAATTTAAAAATATTTTCTTGATTGATTTGTTTTTTTGAATGTCATAGAGTGGGATAAGAGGGTCTCATCTGTGCCCTTAGAGAAAGTGATTCGTGCTTCCTTTGATGCTGATCCACACTAGAGAGGCAGAGCAAAAGGATGATGAGATTGTGGGAGAAGAGAGAGGAATGGAGAAGAGATTGGAGGAAGGAAAATTAGGTTCAGAAATATTGTCTTATCAGCACAGACATGAACTCAAGGGTTGGCTTCAGGAGCTCACACCCATTTGTCACTTTTAAGTCATTTACTTTCAGGTATAGTTTTAAGTATTCTTTGAACTACAGATGATATTGGAAATGTATTTGTTCAGTCTCTTTCTCCCATTAAAACTGGACTTGAGTCTGCTTATAATTCACGTTTCAGCCTACCTTAAATCTCGGAGGTGAACTCATTGTATCCGGTAAGCCCAAATGTTAAAATTTTGGCGTAGATCCTACATAAAAATTTCCTCATATTCTCGTGCCAGAGGTTCGTAGACTCCCAACTCACTGATATGAGTAATCTTAATCTTAATGGGGAATATTTTCTTATTTGTAAAATAGGGTTTCCGAGAGGAGGGGCGAGGTTATGTAGGTATCTGGCACACCTCTCAGGAGCTATCGTCATGGTGGCACTGGGCTAAGCAAGTTTACATACAGGACCTCATTTAACCTTCACAGTGGACTCCATGAGGAAGTGTTTCTCTCTGCACTTTACAGATGAGGAAACAGGGCCATCTGCCCAATGATAACATGGTGAGTAAGTAGCCGAGAGCCAGGGTTTTCACCTGAGTCCATCTGGTTTTAAAGATGTGATCTTAACACGTCCCTAGAGAAATATGTATTTAATGAATACAGTAATAACATCAGGATACCTGAGGCCAGGAGAGAAAGTGGCTGAGCTCTTTCACAGGCCAACCAAAGATATAAAACATTTCATAGATTTATTGTAGCTTTTGGGGGGAGGTAGAGGGGTGGGTGGGATGGTCTAATTGTGTCATATCCTTCTAGCCCTTGCTTAAAGTTGACTTGCTCTTGGGGTCCCCAAATGATCCAAATAATGCCCAGTGGCTCAAGCCTTTGTTTTGATGTCTCCTCACAAGATATGTATTTGGCTTATATAGATTTAGGCAAAATTAAGTTTCTTCTCTATGTATATTTTTCACTCAACACAACTAAATTTATTATTTGAAAAAGTTACATGCATAAGATAAAAATGCAAATCATTCACAGGTATATATAAAATCAGGAGCTCTCCCTCTTCGTGAGATGTCCTTCACGGCTCTTGTCTCCCCTCCTCAGTTTCTTGGGTCTCTTTCCAGAGATATTCTCTATTTGTATAAATGTGTATCTGCATGTATATCTGCAAAAGCAACATATGTATACTATTTAGCGGCCTTATTTAACTTCGTGTTAACAATGTATCTCTGAAGAGATCGTTGCCTGTCAGCACACACAAAAACACCTTGTACTTTGGGCTTGGTTGACTAGGACACCATTGTATGAATTACCAGAATTTATTTGCCCTACTGAGTGAGGTTGTTTCTAATAATTTGCTGTTACTGACAGTGTTGTAGTGAGCATCCCGGCACATTAGTCTTTGCATGTATATATGAGTCCATTGGAAAATAAATTTCTATAAGTAGGGTTGCTGAGTTGAAGGCATGTATGTCTTTATTTTTTGATACGAATACCATCCAGTGTGTGAGAGTGCCTGTCTGCCCCACCAGTCTGCCATCAGCTCCAGGTTTTATGCCTTCTAGTTAAACACCTGCAGCTACCCATAGTACTCAGTATACTGCCCTACAGACAAAAGATATGTAAGCAAAGTTGCTAATTAACATGCATCTTAGTAGGAGTTTGGGAGATGTGTCAGCTGGTCTGCCTCAGAGAGCACAAATGTATCTGCGTAAAACATGGACACTTTCAGACCCAGAGAGGGTGAAACTCAATCTTTTGGCAGCAAATACTAAATAACATGCACTTGGGATTATAAAGTCACAAATTCTTCACAATCAGAGAGCTCACATTGTTCACAAAAATTAGAGAGATTAAAGTCCACTTTCCCAAGTTATATTCTCTGTCACGTGCTTACTTCTCTACAATGCTGTTTGCATGAAATAGACCTGGTTTGCACTGAATTCCATTACTTGCTCCCTTTCCAGTCACACACTGCACATGTTTTTCAACACATTTGCAGCTCTATAGAACAAGATGTTTTATTTTCTGCTTTAAATTTCATACATTTTTGGATTAGGTCATTCAACAATAATCCCTTTTCTACTTGTTACTGTATCCCAATGTCTGGCATGGTGCCTGGAACATGAATGAATGAATGACCACAGAGAGTCTATTGACAAGAGAGACCTGGTCCTGTAGTCCCTGGTAAGACAACCCAATGATCCAATAATTCTACCCCAAGGTGTAGACCCAGAAGAAGTGCGTACATTTGTTCTCCAAAAGATGTGTACAAAAATGTTGATGACAGCACTATTTGTAATAGCCATGAATTAAAACAACCTAAATATCCATTAACAGGTAAAGTGAATAACTAGATTGTTATATTTTTAAATGAACAGTGAAAAATAATACAGCAGTGAAAAATAACGAAGTACCATCACTCGCTGTAACATGGATGCATCGCACTGAGCCAAAGAAAGTCACAAAAGAGAACATACTGTGTGATTCCAATAATGTGAAACTCAAAATCAGGCTGAACCATGGTCAGAATGGTAAGAATTCCCATGACCTTTGGAGGGGGGATAGTGCCTGGAAGGGGGCAAAGGGGCTCTCAGGTTGTTGGTAATGCTCTGTTTCTTGATCTGCATGTAGGTTTTTAGAATTATGTTCACAGCATGGAAATTCATCAAGCTATGTCTATAGGTGTGTTATACTTCAGTAAAAAGCTCACTGAAAAAAGGAAAGACAATTCCCCCATTAGATGGTGCTGGATCTCAGCAGGCCAGGAGGGTGTTCAGAGCACAGCCTTTAACACCGCTGGTGTGTTTCTGCACTCCCGGCACACGTCAGCGGTTGCAGCCATCATGTTCCTCTCTGTTTCTGTGATGATGTTCCCCTTGCGTAGAAGGAAACCCCTGTTTATCTATTTAACCTGTTCTTTAACTGCCACAGGAAGCCTTCCCTGATTACTAATAGTCATGGTAATTTGCCCCGTTCCTATTTCTAACTCCTATTATTGTTCCTGGGGACAGAAGTAGTTGTTGGAACATTTTTTTGGCTGGGTAGGCAACTGAATTTCCTAAGGGAGGATTTGAAAAAACCTATTTAATATTAAATTTACTAACCATAAATTGATTTTTAATTCATGAAACAAACTCCTACTTTTGTAATAGAGCCTGTAGGAATTAAAGGCAGGCAGATATTCTTGTCTAGTGATTCTTGGTGGGGTGGATGGGTATTTGCATCCATGTGTGGAGGGGGATACCGGGAAATGGAGGTGGAGAGTGTAGACTATGAAAAGATGCTCATAGAAAGATGCAAATTACAACCATATATGAGATACTACTACATACCCACCATAATGACTAAAATTTTTAAAGACCAAAAATACCAAGTGATGGTGAGGATGTAGAGAAATTGGAACCATTGTTTATTGCCAGTGAGATTGTGAAATGGTGCAGCCGCTTTGGGAAACAGTCTGGCAATTTCTCAAAAAGTAACACACAGAGTTCATATGGCCCAGCAATTCCACTCCTGGGTATATGCCAAGAGACATGAAAACGTATGTCTACATGTAGGCTTACCCATGAATGTTCACAGTAGCATTATTTGTAACAGCCTCACAGTGGAAAAACTCAAATGTACGTCAACTGATGAATGCATGAACACAATGCGATCTCTCCATACGATGGAATATTACTCGGCGGTACAAAGGATCGAAGTGCTCACACGTGTTACGGGAACTCCTACGCACTGTTCGTGGCAAGGTAAAATGGGACAGCCATTTTGGGGACACTGGCAATATCTACTAAAGTTAAATATATGCCCCCCTCCCCCACCATGACCATGCCAGCCTACTGTTAGTTGTATATCAAGAGCAGGGCGTACATGTGTCCACAAAAAGACATTTACAAGAACGTTCATAGCAGCTTTATTCATGATGGTTCCAAACCGGAAGCAACTCAGTTGTTTCCATCAGCTGGCAAATGGAGAAAGAATATGTAGTATATTTACAATGGAATACCAGTCAGAAATTTAAAAGAACCACCGGCACACAGTATAAATCTCACAGTTATGTTGAGTGGGAGAAGCCAGATACAAAAGAACATGTACAATGTAATTCCAGTGATATGAAGTTCAAAATCAGGCAAAACTAATACTCGATATTAGAAAAGTGGTTACCTTGTGGGGAAGGTATAGCTCGGGGAGGGAGGTGTATGAGAGAAGCTTTTTAGGTGCTGGAAACATTCTGTGTATCGTGAGCAGGTTGGTGGTTAAATGGCTGTGTGTGCATGTTAACGAGACTAGTAGCCTTTATGTACTTTATTGTATATTTCTTATTTCACAATAAAAACTCATCGAAAATTATTTTATGAAAATAGGTTAATTATTTAAAATTATTTTTATATATTAAAATGTTCAGTTAAATTTAAAACATTTGAAATCAATGTTAAACTTGTCTTGGTTTTCAAGTTAGTTGTAAGCAAGCTGGGTCAGGGACCCTGGCCTGGTCCTGTCTGGGCGTCTCTCCCAAGCTGATAGAAGGCCCAGCTCCTTAGCTGGGCTCTTCCTTCACATCAGCAGAAACAGTACAGGGCCCAGGGCGTGTGCCCCGTTTCAACAGGGCCACTGCAGTCAGTCTATTCTTCTCCTAAAGGAAACACAGTAAACGGTGCCACGGGATCTTCAGATACAGTGTCCCCTCAAGAGAATCTGGCTGAGGAGCTTTGTGAGACGTGGACTGTCCCACGCATCTGTCATTCCTCAGTGGGACACAGGAGACCTGTGATGGGAGCCCAGACCAGAGGCGCTGAATGAATGGGAAGGGCCCGTTCTGCTGCAGAATTAGAAGGAAGTGTTTGAAATGTTCCACGACTGCTCAGAAACCTTCAGGGAGCTGAAGGAGGTAACCGCTGCAGGTGGCATTTCTGGCTGGACGTGGGAAATCAGATGGACGTCAGCTGAGTGTAGCCTGGTCTCGTGAGGACTGAGGGGAGCGCCTGCACGCGTCTGAGTTACGCTGTGTCTGTGTAGCTGCTTTAGTCCCGCTGAGGGCTCTTGAAATCTTTCCTCGTTTTTAAGAAGGGTTTTGACCATGAAAACTTTGCGGGAATCTGCAATCTGCGAGGGTGTTTGTTCAACAAACATTCATTGGGTGCTTTCTACGCGTCAGCCTGTGCCAGGCAGTGTCCTGGACATTGGGCATTCCCCGGCGAACAGAACAAAGTCCTCCTCCTCGTGAAGCTGTGTTCATCCCTAGTCTCCTTGCAGAGGAGGATCGTTTCGTTGAGCTGCCTGGTCTCTTGACGTCTCAGACCGTTTTACATTAGGGAGAAGGGCTTATGTGTAGGCGCAAGGAAGAAAGGAAGCAGAGAAGAAAGCCTTCCAGTGGATTGGAGGACTAGTCTGGTGGGGGTGGGGAGGGGAGAGTAGTGGAGCCTGAAAGAATTTCAGGGTCCGTGTGAGTCCCAGCCTGGGCGACTTCCGGGAGGGTATGGCTTTGGGCAACTTGATCTGTAAAACTTTGGTCTATAAACTGTAGAGTAACTGCCGCCGGCAGGATTGTTGCGAAGATGAACTGAGACGGCTTCGGTCAAGCCCCTGGCCTGAGGATGGGGGCTGTCTTGGCCATGGAGCTGTGAGGCTTCCCAAGTACACCGCACACAGGATTTAGGCAGCGTCCCCCAGCAGCCCCCCAGCAGCCCCCCAGCTCTGGTGTGCGCTGCACCAGCTGTGCTGTCTCTTTGCTCCCGGCCCCAAGCGCCCAGACCTGCTCCAGCCTCCTGTGATCCTCAGCAATGCAGAAGCGTCTGGGAACTGGAGTGCTCAGGCAGCTTGGCATTTCTGGCCAACTGCTGAGCTGAGACGGGACAGGTTCGTCCCCAAGCCCCGGGCCAAAGAAGCAAGTCTGGTCAGAGGCCCCAGGGCCACTTGCCCCAGAGTTGTAGGCTGTTCAGGATTTCGTAAAGATCTGTGGTTTGGGTGTGTGTTTGATGGCCTTCACTGTGGGTTGGGGTGCAGCAATGTTGACCTTGGAAGGTTAGGATGCTCTTGTTTCTGATGGAATCGTGTAGTGTAGTCTGCCAGGCCTGAGTGGTGGAGAGAAAACTAAATTGTTTTTCTGAGGTTGGGTGTTTTCAAGCCAGTCAAACCTGAATGGACTGGGCAGACCTGGGCCCCCGAGTTAGTACCAGCTGGATGTGAGTGTTTTACAGGCGAGGGCGGGGTCTGGGAAGAGAAGGTGACCAAGGTCCAGCTGGAGAGGGAGGCAGCTGGGGAGCGAGTCGGGGCGGCCCTTTCTGCAGAGCCAGAATCCACCAGAGCTGGAGCCCACCTTCCCGCCTGTCCCCTCCACAGCTTCCTCTCCTACGGGGTGGCGGGGACTGTGTGTGGAGGACAGTTTGTGGCTACCTTGACCTCCGCTGGGAGTAGACTAGGGACTCCTTCCTGGGCTAAGGTGACTTGGATCCTGCTTACCTTCATTACTCTTTTTACTCAAGAGGATGGCAGCAGATATATCATTACTTGTGTGAAAACATGTAAATACATTTACTCCAGAGGGCAGTGTTCAGCAGATACATAGGACAGCCACCTTAGCTCTGGTGAGCTCAGAGAGAGGATGCAGAAGGCTGTTGGGACCAGCTGGGGAGAAACGTCCTCAGCAGTCCCGGTGTTGGGAGCGTCTGTCCAGGGTGACATGGCTCGCATTATCTGGAGTTCAGGTCTTTCTCTACTTTACTGTCTGCACTTGTCTGTTCCTTTGATTCTGTGGTATTCAGCTGGGCTTTCCTGAACTTCCTGACGGAGATGGCGGCTCGCACCTCTGCTTCCCTCAGCAGCTCCCTGACCCTCCCTCCGGCTTGCCTTGCTTCTCCAGCATTTCCCACCCCCATCAGCACATTCTTCTTACTTGCCTTCCATACCAGTTTTCCTCTGGGACCTTTTCACCTCTCCCTGGACCAGAGGCTCCTGTGAATAAGCTGAAAGGACATGTATATTCTTTTAAACTTAAGTTAACATATACTTGGCTTATGGTGTAAACTTAAGGTGTGCGACGTGTTAATTTGATACGTTTATATATTGTAATATGGTTGCTAGTGTGGTGATGAGCACCTCTATCACATCGCGTGATTATCCATTCTTTTTAGTGGTTGGAATCATTAAGTTCTAGTCTCTTAGCGATACTGATGATTATGATATTGTTCTTTATGTTCATGGTACTATGCATTAGATCTCTAGAATTTATTTACTAGTCATTGTAAGTCTATACCTCTAAGCAACATCTGCCCTATTGCGCCACCCCCGTTCCCTGGTAACCACCATTTTACTCTCTATTTTTTATAAATTTGGCTTTTTCAGATGCCACGTATAAATGATCGCATACAGTACTTACTTGCCTTTCTCCGTCTGATTTATCTCACTTAGCACAACGTGCTCAAGCTCCACCCCTGTTGTCGCAAATGGCAGGATATCCTTCTTTCTCATGGCTGAATAGTATTCCATTGCATGTGTTTATATACATACCACATCTTCCTTATCCATTCATCCACTGATGGGAACTTAGGTTGTTTCCATACCTTGGCTATTGTGAATTATGCTGCAGTGAACATGGAAGTGCAGATATCTCTTTGACATCCCGTTTTCATTTCTTTCGAATATATACTCAGAAGTGGGATCGCTGTATCATATAGCACACATATTTGAGGTACCTCAGGATGGATTCAGTTAAGAGAAGAAACTGTCTATAGAGGTATCACAGAAAGCACAAAAAATAAGGAAATACAGACTTTTGGCTCTGTCATCTTCCCAAGCTTCAGATGTGTGTATCCAGGGGTCTGCAGCCATTTCTGCATTATGTCTCCAGCACCAAAAACTTTGTGTGTCTGAATTTGAACTTATCATCCTCTTGCCCCCTCTTCTCCAGTCGCACATGACTCTACCATTGACTCAGAAAGCCAGAGAATTTCCTCTTAAGGCATGAGAGAGGACAACTTGCTTCCCGGTCATGGATAGCAAAAATAGAGCAAGGATTTGAACCCAAAGCCCTTATAGCGACTGTCCACCATCAAGCCACAGTATCTTCCAGATCTCAGTGGTTGCACGGGCTGAGAGGGCGCTTGGGGTTCTCTTACAGGCTCTCCGAAGTGTGAGTCCTGTTCGAGCCCTTCGCCCCACCCCTCGCCGTTCAGGGGAGGGCCCCATGGTTTTGCCTCTGGCTGAGATCTTGACTCACAGCCAAGGTCTCTGTCCACATAGTGCAATGTTTCTTGTTCACGTGTTTGTTGAGATTATCCTTTGAGAATGACCCGTGTTGGGCACAAAAGGAATTATGTCATCTCCGCCATCATGGCCTTTTGGACCATCTTTCGTGGCACCAAGATAAAAGATCTTCAGGGACCTCGTACTGCTCCAGGGGTGGAGTAGGGATGGGAGGGGGTTCTGGTAGAGAAATGGATGGATGACATGAAATGATCTATTCGTCTCCTAAGTTATAAAGCCCTTTCCACCCACAACACCCCGTAGCAGATCATAAGCCTGTTTGCTTCCATTCCTTCCTTGTTCTTCCCTTGCTGTGTTCCGTGTCCCGGGTGCTGAGCCCTGCAGGCTGCACCTCCTGCACCTGGTGTTGGGTTTGACCAGTGCAAGACCCTGGTGGGAGCGTGGAGGGTGGAGGAAGGGAGATGTCCTTTCTGCCCTTCCTCTGTAGCTGATGGCATCTTCGGCAATGGCTCTCCCTACCTCCTCCTATGCCCACTGTCTTTTGTTTGTCTTCTCACTGGAATATCAAATACCCTGGATTAATTTTTCTTTGTTCTAAACACTTGGAGTGGTTTTGCGTTTCTTAATTGGGTCCTGACTAATATAGCCATCCAGAGCCTCTCCTTCTGTTCTAACCTGACACATACTACTCTGTTGTTACGATGCTTTTCCATATGTGTCTTCTCCAATAGCCATGAACTTCTCAAGGGGAGGCTTCATACCTAATTCAATGCCAACTCCCTGTTGCCTACCCATAGCTATGTGACATGCTACTTGTGACATGCTCAGTTAATGTTTGATGAATAAATGAAGGGGTGACATGTGGCAGGGTCTGAAAATGCATGAGAAAACCAGAATATGCAACATTCAAAATTTGTGCAGTAGTCAAGATTCACCAAGTGGAAATGTGGATGTATGTTCCCCACCCCCCATCAAAAATAGTAGTAATACACTATGCTTATCGTCCAGAATACAGATTTTTAACACATAAATTTGAGGGTGTGTCAGTTATCTACTACTTTATAAGCCATTCCAGAATTTAGTGGCTTAAAACAACAATTTACTATTTCTCATGATTCTGTGGGTTAGTGTTTGAGTTGGCTTCAGCTGGCCTTGCCTGGGCTGACTCATCAGTACATTTGGTAGTGGTTCAGCTGTGCCTGGTTCCGGTTGGTTCAGCTGCGACTGACTGGTTCTGGATGACCTCACTCACATGTCTGGGGCCTCGGAAGAAATGGCTGAGACATCCTGTCCGTTCTCCCTCTCCACCTGGAGTCCCATCCCCAAGGAGGCTAGTTTGGACTTGTTCAAGAAGTGGCAGTGTTCCCTCTGAGGCCTCCTGAAGAGAAGGCTCGGAAGATTCGCAGCATCGCTTCCTGTGTATTCTGTTCCAAAGTAAGTCACCAGCTCAGCCGGCTGAGATTCAGCGGATGGCGGAAGGAGACTCCACCTCTTCATGGGAGGGGCTTCAAAGATCTGTGGCCATACTTAATCTACCACACAGTAGTTATTCTCATTACAAAACATTCTTTATTAAAAGATTCAATACAGTCGTACCTTAAATAGAGCCTCCCGGAGTGGATTTAAAACGTGACTTCAGTAACTCAAGGCCCACAAAAGAGCTACCCACTGTCACTGATGTTCTTAGTTCTTTGCCTAACCACCAGATGGCGGCATTGCTCAGTCAACCTGGAGTATTTCAAGGTCAGCAGCACCAGATTCCACCTGGAGATGACCTTAAAGCTGAGGGAATCCTGTAATCCTCCGTGGGTGGATCTGGGCTCAGCGGTGCTAACCACAGAGGGGGCCTAGGATGAGGACTGTAATGGGCATTGACTGCCCCTCTGGAAAAGCAAAGACCAACTCTTTACCCCTTATTCTTATAGAACTGGGAACAAAGATCAATGAAGCTTCTTCATCTCCCGGAATGGGAGGTTCTGTAAATATCTGCAAATAAGGTGATGCAAATATCATCTCATTGCAACAGACACAATCACAAAGAAATATTGCTTGTAATAAAGTAACATTTGCATACTCATGAACTGCCTATCAAAATTACAGTGCATTGACTTCATTACAGCATTGTAAATCATTCTAGACCAGTGATTTCTCTGCCCTTTGCAGTTGTTTGTAAACTTAAAAATGACAATATGTGCAAAAATTGATGGCATCTGCTGAGATCCATAGTCTAGTTCATCATATTGTGCCAGTGTCAGGTCCTGGTTTTGATAACGTAATGTGGCTTTATATACGATGTTGCCATTGTGGGAAGCTGAGTAATAGGGACAGAGACCTCCCTGTGCTATTTTTGCAACTTCCTGTGAGTCTATAATTATTTCAGAATAGAAAGTAGAAAACAAATGCTCTTTATAAATAACCCTCACCTGGTTGTGTATTCCTGGTATTTGCATTGTTCTTCGAGAAAAGAGGGTCGAGCATCAGTTAAAAATATTTTTTTGAGGGGAGTGAATGTTCTGCAAGGGTAGCACCCTCTTCTCCCCCTTCCAGTCCACTGGTCACTCCCACAGAGTCGGTGTGGACTCTCAGAGCACCTGCTAGACCAGCCTACCATCTGTGCAGAGGACCTGGAGCCAGGAATGGGGAAGTGACCCATCTTCCTTCCTCCCTTCTGTCTTGTGAGCACTTTCCCACTTGATGTCTAAGAATTCTTAAACACTACTCGCAAACTCCTAGGAAGGCATTTTTATTCCCGTTTTGTGGACAAGATCTAACTCTGAGGGGTTGGGGGTCTAGTGGAGTGATGGACCCAAGTCTAGCAGGCAGGCCTTGACTTTTAACCTAGGTTTCTCTTGCTAATTCCTAAGTGGACTAAAAAGAGAAAAAACTTTTTCAAGTGAAGTAATAAAACTTTTTTTGAAGTTTACATGCTCAGACCCTAAGCCATTATTTCATGTGTTTTTATTTATTAGCTTGTACTATTAAAATGCAACCTAGAACATTCACATGGTGTTTGAAGCAGAGAAATGAAACTTTCTCTCATAGGAAAGTGGAGAAAATGGTGTTAACTCCCCTCACCCCATCCCCCATCAATGAGAAAACAATAGGTAGCAATTAGTTTAGTAGTTTTGTGGCTAAAAGGCATTTCCTGATATTGAATCAAGGGCCAAAGGAGACTGTTATGTTTTGCTGACCAAAAGAACAGTGAGAACTTTTAACGTGCATTTTATCTAAAAAGTTCCCATTGAGAAGTGTAAATAGCATCCTGCATGCTTTTCAGTTTCCATCACTTCAGTGAAGTCATAAGCCCTATGGGGCGGTTCTGCTCGGGTCCGGCCCAGTCTGGCTGTGGAGACCGAAGCCAGCACACGTGAAGTCACAGAGAGCAGCACAGGGCGCCGATGCCGTGGTGCCAGGCCGTTTCTGGACACGTGGGCCACTGAGGCCTGAATCACTCAGCGGAGGTGGCAAGAATGATGCACTGGACTTGAGCTGGGTGTAAAGATGTAGGGAGATCGCTCTCTGCTGACTCAAAATTGCAGTGAAAAGCTGGGCTCTTCAACTCTTTTAACCTCACTTGCTAGCTCTGTGCTCCCGGAATAATTCTGTCTTCTTGGCCTCAGGTTTTCTTTGCGTGTGTGTGCGGTGCAACACCCATAATATACCACTTTCTATTTTAACCATGTTAAGGTCTGCCATTCAGTGTCATTACGTGCATTCTTAACGGCGTGCGGCCGTCAACCCCATCTAGTTCTAGAACTTTTTCATTGTCCACAAGGAAACCCTGCACTCATCAGCAGTCACTCCCTCCTCCCCAGCTCCCAGTAACCGCTAATCTGTTTTGTGTCCCAGTGGATTTGCAAGCTGTGGCTATTTCATGGAAATGGAATCATACAATATGTGGCACGGTGTTTTCAAGGGTCATTCATGCTGGTTAGCCTCAGTTTTACATTCTGAAAAATTACCATGTCAAAGGCACTGTGGGGCATGGCTAGAATAAAACATTTCACGCCCTTAAGGGTGCTTGTCTGCTGGAGAAGAGAGGTGTGTGTCTGGCTCATTCTGATACAAGGTGGTGACACTAACGATATAGAAAAGAGCACCGACGTGACACCAAGTTCAGGGATGAAAACACACATGGTTTGTTTGGGGAAATGCGGGTGGTCTGGGGTGGCCAACACATAAGGCCTGTAGGGAGACGAGGTGGGAGATGAACTCAGTTCAGAGCGGAATGCCTTTCTGCGAAGTCTGGACTTACTCAGTGAAAACTAGGAGCCGTGGAAGGTTTTAAGCAGAGGTCTGAGGTGTTCCACCTTGGCATTGTGGAACTTCATTTGGGCCTGGGAGTGATGGGAGGGGGCATTAGCGTACCCCAGGCAAGAGTGCTGACCTGGGCATTGGCAGTGGGCATAGCCAGGAGTAGATGAGTTTGTTATTCATAGCGTGGATGACTGAGAGGAATCCGTCCTCTGCATGGATGTGGGGGCCGAGGGAGACGAGGAGGCGAGGATGGGCCCATGGGATCCGCTAGGAGGCCCTCCTGTCCAGCCGTGCTGTGCAGCCTGTCTCCTTTCTGCTTTTTCCTGCATTGGGCTGGACGTGTCCCAAGACAGATTGCTACGTAATAAATGAGTTTTAATGACACCGTAAGGGGAGGCTTTATGGGTCTTCCTGGCAGAGCCCAGCTAACGGCTTATCCTGTCTTCTCAGCTTGCCCTGGTCCTTCAAGCCAACCATGCAGGGATTTTCATTCTCTGGCCTTAGTACAAACTTCCTTCAAGGGCTTTGGACTTTTCAGGGACTAACAGACTGTCCCTTATCCTGGGCTCATGCCACACTAGCACTTGGGACCATGGAGCTCATCCCCATTTGCTTGGAGATTGGAAGGTTGCCTGCGATGATACGGCAGGTGGGTGGTGGGCTGGGATCTGAACCCAGAAGTCCCGCTTCAGGAGGAGCAGGATCCCTCTGCCGCCTGTGCCCGCTCTCCGCTTTGCACGCTCTGCCCCAGGGAGTGCGTCGCTGCCTGCAGTCACTCTGGTTTCACCCCAGATGTGAAGCATTACTCATTTTCCCTCTTTCCAGCTGTTTGCTTGGACGAGGCTGAGGCAAGTTGGGGGTGGGCGGTGACAGTCTTCGTGTCTCCTGACATGCGTGTTCCTCTGAGTACCTCAGGCAAGTGAGTCAAGGTGAGTGGTGGATGGCTTAGGCAGTGGCGAAGGGAACGGGAACTTGAGCATAAGAAGGAAGCCTGGACTGCAGTTCTGTTTCTCTCTTCCCCAGCACAGGCATGTTCTCATCAGGACTGAATGGAGGTCCTAGCGGTTTTGTGTGGTACGGCCTCAGGGGGACTGTGCTGGCCACATTCCCAGGATTTTTTTCCAGAAGGCGTGTGGCATCACTCCAACTGAACTGTGTGAGCGGCCCCCTCCCGCCTCTGGGATGCTGCTCTGCACAAAGCAATAGGTCCTTGTGCATCAAAAAAAAAAAGTCAGCGACCCATTCAGGGGCCAGTTAATCCCTCCAATTAATTCTCGTTCATATGAGATGAACAAGGAGGGAAAGGACAAACCGTCTCCAGAGGGTAGCCAATTCTCAAATCTCTGAAAGAATTCACTTTTTAAAAGTTGGAATCCTTCTGCTTTCTCCATGAACCCCCCAGAGCCTCTCTACATGAACCACCATAAAGTTAAGTATGTACACGTATGTACACGTGTGTGCACGCGCGCACACACACACACACACACACACACACACACACACACACACCACTTATCTTAAAACCATCTGGCCAAATGTTGCCCCAGCATCTACTGCTTTTGCTAGGGTCAGAGAATCAGAAAGTGTCAAAATAAATATCAAGCATTATTAGACACTTATTGTGCATTTGCTGTGTGACAGCACTGTGCCATGCTAGATGGAAAGATGTATGAGATTTAGGCCTTGCTCTGAAGGAGCTTACTAGTTGGGAAGATGCCATCTGAGAATATAAAAAAGGCAGCTGCTGTCCTGTGGTCAATATCACGCTTGGTAGAGAAACCATAGAAACATTTCCAGTTAGAGTCACAGATAAGGTAAGGACACTAGCAATCACCACTGCTGTTCAGCGTTATGCTGGAGAGGACCTAGCCCATGCAACAGGACAAGAAAAAGAAATTAATGTGTAAGGATGGATAATAAGAGACGGAGGTCTTGTTATGTGAAGACTATATGAGTGGGTACCTTTGAAATCCAAGAATTTTCTGAAGTCTTATATATAATAAAAGAGGTAGGCAGAGTTGCAGAGTATGGTATCAACATACAAAAAGCAATAGCATTTCTGTACAGCAGTGGTAACCTATAGGAAATGTTATAGGAAAAAAGATAATGTTCCTGTAACAACTAAACTGTAAGGTACCTAGGGAGAATTAAGTAAAACACGTGTAGGTTTTAACGGAGAAAATCCGAGTATATAATAAAGGGACAATGATATGTTCATAGATGGGACAACTTGTTAGCATAAAAGCATCTCATTTAAGAACATTCTAAACAAAATCTCAACAGGATTTCTCTTAGAATTACACATTTGGAAGAGTAAGCCACATAAATAGGTCTGATATTGCTGGGAAAAAAAAAAAAAAGCAACGAGGTCAATAAAACAGGTTAGAGAGCAGAGAAACAGACCTGAGAATCCCTGTGAACGTGGCACAGGGTAGCGGTGCATCATAAACCAGTGGGAAAGGCTGAACTCTGCAGTGACTCATGCTGAGATAACTGGCTTTCTATAGAAAAAGATCTTTATCTCAAAGTGTACACAAAGATCACTTTCAGCTAACCCTAAATGCGAAAACCAAAACTTTAACACTGTTAGAAGAGAACTCCAGGAGACTATCTTTATGATCTCAGGCGTTAAAAAGAATTTCTTAGAAAAGACCCAGAAAAGCACAGCTCAGAAGTGAAAAGGTCGATAAACTGGACTATGTTAACATATTATTGCGGTGTGTACGCTAAGAATGTGGCTTAGAAATATACACATAGATATTGCCTCTGGGGCAGAGAGGGTGAGAAGAGGATGAGACGTGGGACTCAACATTCTCCATAATGGTAAAAGCGAGGAAATGTTTACATTGGTTAATTCTGGGTGGTGGGAAGATGAGAGCAACTTGCTAAGTTCGTAAATATTTTTGTATTTAAATCTTTTTCAAGAAAACACAAGGAGCGCATGCTTCATCAGCATCTATACTCAAAAAAAGGAAACGGAGAGCGACCGCCGACACAGGTCAGCACGCAACGTGGAAGCTGCAGTTGTGTTAGGGAGATCGCCTGGCCCCAGAAAGTCTGGTTCCGGTCCTGGCCCTGCCAGCAGCAAGCCGTGCCCGTGGGTGAGAACCGTCACTCTGGAAAACAAGAGGACTGGCTTGAGTGCCTGCTGAGGTCCTCTCCCTTGCCAGCTGTCACGCTTTCTCTTCTCTCCATGGGAGAGGTGACAATTGCTGGAGGAGCAGGGAAGGACGAAGGTGTGGGGACGAGCACTGTCACGAGCACACTCTGTGCAGGCGACTGCATTCACGTCTCGCTGGCCTGACCTCTTAATCGTCGGCCCTGCCGGGTTTCTGTGAAGCCCTAGACCTCGCTGTTTTCCTTGACAGGGCAGGTCTGATGAGTGTTCCCTGCGAGTGGCAGAGGTTCTTAATTAGCTGGGGCTGATTAGGAGTGACCTGCTGCTGACATTGTTGTGCCAGCTTAATTGGTCTCCATTATTGCTCTGGAGTCATAGCCTGAAAAAGAGCCAAAAGATACACCTTCGCATAGTGATGTGGGACGGGGGAGGATGGCAGCGGTCTCAAGGGGGTACCAGTGTTTTGATCACGGTGACCATCTATGGACTGGTATCATAGAAACACTAGTCTTAGGATCCGGCCTCTGGACTTGCTGGCCTGTTCTGCCTCAATTTTCTTACCTGTGAAATGGGGCTGACCAGATGAGACCGGAGTGATAATATGAGGTCATTTCCTTTTTGTGGAGAGAGGCTTTGCCAACAGGGGTGGTGGTGCAGCTTTCCACTGGGTCTGAAGTGTTCTTGACAACAGTTATCACTGCCCTCAATCCAAACAGGGAGTGGAACCGAGATCTCAGTCATCTTAGGTAATTTATGTGTGTGGACAGAGTCTTCGAACTTTACAGGACGTCCCTGTAAAACTGGTCTGGGTGCTAGGTGACAAGAAAATCGGAGTGGAAAGGCCAGGCACCCTCTAAGGGCCCCTCTTTGCTCCAGGAATGAATTTTAAGAGACTCAGCTGAGTATGTACATTGAGAGGCAGTTGTAGCAGGATCGGATTGGGGCTGTGGACACACTCACACTCCCCTCTGTGCATCTCCATCTTTTTGCTGTGGGCACTAAAGAAATTCATGCCCTTCCTCTCGCGAGTGCCTAATTCTCATCTTCTCCTCTCCTGTTTCTCTCGCTCTTCACTTCGTTTAGCCATCTCCTCTTTGCATTTTCTGGGTTCTTTCCCTGTAAGGTGGTTTGAGAAATAAGGGGCCTTAGAGGCTCCATCCTGCTCTCACAGCAGCGTTTTGCAGGATATGCTTTAGACGTGTGCTACAATGAACCCGCTGTGGCTTGAAAAATTTGAAAGTGGCCACGCTTTTTGAAACTCATGGTTCCCAAAGTTCTGGCTGTGATTTGAGTTGGTAACTTTCAGACTTTATCGCTAGCCTGTTGACATCCGCGAAGAGTGTTCTCATTCAAGAGAAAAGTTGAGAGAGGGACGTTGGACAAGTGGACATTGCCCAGAGGCACATGTGACGTTCTTGTGTTTTCGGTATTGGAAATCTTGTGCTTTATGGCAATTGTTTTAATCTGTTAGGAGATTATGTAGAAAATTAGCAGTAAATGAAGATGCTCTTTAAATATTTATTTATATTCAGATAAAATTGGTTTCTTAAAAATTCTCTGTAGGTTTATATTTCCTAAGCCACTGCTGCTGTTTGTGCTGCTTCTTCTCTACCATCCCTGCCTGTCCCCTAGGCTATGCCATACTTCCTCCCAGATGAGTTCCCAGGTCTGGGGCAATGGCTGTCCCCCTCCCCCGCCCCGCCTTGCCCCCCACACACATAGTGCTGTTTTCCTTTGGTATGACACATGACTCTTTGTGGGGTTTTTTTTGGCAAGCGTCTCATTGAGAAGCCACCCTGAAGTCCAGGCTTTATTATGTGTCCTGTTTTTTTAATCCCTGCTCTTGCACCATTTGAATGATATCGCTGCATCAATATTAAGAGTCTTGCAAAAGCACTGTTAATTACAGGCACTCACACATTTCAGGCCACTAGCCATCCTTCTTAAATATGCAGAGTAGTTAGAGGCAAGGGGAGGTAGATTCAGCTCTGGGGCCATCTCAGTGCAACCGATACGAAAGTGGGAAATCTTTCAGATGCGTTTGTGACATATGGAGTATGTGTATGGTGGGAGGCAAGTAAAAAGTCGAGTTTGCTTTTATTGGCAAAGCAGAAGTAGAGGTTATTCTCCATTAACTGGATGAAGTCACTACAGCCTTGGATAAATCATTCAGCTTCATTAGACTTCGGTTGCATCATCTGTAAACTGGGTATAATAATTTACTTGTCTGTAGGTAGAGGGATGGATGAGATGGTGTCTGGAGAACTCATCTGAGGATTTTTGAGATATGAGAGCTGAGGTAGAAGAGACTGGACGTAGAATGTAGTTGAAAGGGATAAATAGGTGATTTTTTTTCCAATCATTTTCTATGGCAGAATATGGCATACACACCAAAAAACACTCAAAGCATATATGCAGAGTTTAACAAATCAGGCAAACACCTGCGTGCGGGTGGGATGCCGCCGGCTCCCAGGAGCCTCTGCGTGGCTCCGACCCGTCCCAGTCCCCTTGCTCACACTTTTGTGGTAACTTCCTTGCTTTTCTCTTTAGTTTTACCACCTGTGTTCCCTCGGCTACTTTGAAAATGATATACTCTTTTTATTCTAGAGATTATAATGTTTATACTTAGAGTTTAAAGTTTGTCAAAACTTTCCCTTCCCATTGGATAAGACCAGGTCTTTGGAACTCTATAAAAATATTTATCCCCTAATTGCTTATTTTCTCTCAGTGTTTTAATTCTATATATATTTTAAAGAAGCCACAAAACATGTTATTCTATATCGTCAGCATAGACTTAGGTCTACTCATGGCGTGTGTCACTGTCTTTGCTCTTCATTCGGTTTTGTATTTCCAGTCTTCCACCTGGGGTCACTTTCCTTCTGCCTGTCGTACAGCCTTTAGGATTTTCTTCACTGGTAATGAACCCTTTCAGGTTCTGCATGCCTCAGACCTCCTGGATTTCACCTTCACTGTGGAAGGCTAGTTCTGGCCATTGTATTAGTTTCCTACGGCTGTTGTAACAGGGGACTTAAAGCAGCACAAATTTATTTTTGCACAGTTCTGGAGGCCAGAAGCCCGGAGTCAGTTTCACCGGGCTGAGGTCAAGGTGCCAGCAATGCTGCGCTCCCCCCCAAGGCTGTAGGGGAGAATCTGTTTCCTTACCTGCTCCGGCTTCTAGAGCTGCATTCCATGCAAACCTTGGTCCATGGCTCTTTCCTCCATTTTCAAAGCCAGCATTGTAGCATCTTCAAGTCTCTGTCTTCTTGTGTCACATGAAATCTCTTCTTTGTTAAATCTCCCTCTGCCTCTCTCTTGTAATAATACTTGTGATAGTGTTTAGGGCCCATCCAGAAAATGGAGGATAATGTACCACTCTGAAGATCCTTAAGTGACTCACACCAGCAGGCGTTCTTTGCCATAAAAGATAACACTTTCAGGTTACAGGGACTATGACCTGAATATCTTTGGGGGCCATTATTCTTCTTTGGACAGGAGTATATAGAATTATAAGTTGGTCATTATTTTATTTCAGCATACAGTTGAACCTTGAACAACAATGGGTTTGAACTGCATGAATTCACTTATATGTGGATTTTTTTCAATAAATACACGATCGGCCCTCTGTATCCCTGTATTTTGTATCCATGGACCCAACCATCCTCGGATCAAAAACATTTTTTTTGACGCGTGGTTGAGAATCCATGGATGCGGAGGGCTGACTATATGCATTGTTCTGCGCCATTTTATATAAGGGACTTTAGATCCATGGATTTTGGTATCCATGGGGGGGCAGGGTCCTGGAATTAATCCCCTGTGGATACTGAGGGATGACTGAAGTTTTGGGGGAGTGAAAATTTATGCATGGATTTTTAACTGTGCACGTGGGGTGGTGTCAGTACCCTTAACCACTGCGTTGTTCAAGGATCAGCTGTCTTAAAGATATTATTCAGCTGTCTCTGGCTTCCATATTTGATGGTGAGACATCATCTCTCAGTCTAACCATCATTTGTCTTAAAGTAATCTATATTTTTGTCTTTAATATTTTATTTTTGTTTTTGATCACTGTAACTATGGATCACTTTGATGTCTAGGTGTGCGTGTCTTTATATTTATTTTTCTTGGGATTCTCTGGGTCTTTCGAATCTGTGGTACCTTTCAGTGGTTTTGAGAAATCCTCGGCTATTATCTCCTCTATATCATCTCAGCCCCATCCTCGCTCTTCTCTTCTGGGACTCCAGTGAAATGTATGTTGGACCTTTTTACATGTCACAAATCTACTCTTCTCTGGTTTTTACGTTTTTGCTTTTCAGTGCTATATTCTGGATAGTTTCCTCTGATCTAACCTCTGGTTTCTAATTCTCTCTTCTGTTGTTTTTAATCTGCTGCCAAACACTTCCATTGAGATTTTAATGTTACTGAATTTTTCCTTTCTAAAAGTTATATTTGATTCTCTTTTAGATCTGTTAGGCCATTTTGTACCGTCGTTTTTTCCCTGCTGAGATTTGCAAACTTGTTGTTTACTTACTTTGTATCTGAAGCTTATCCAGGTCTGTTATTGCTCTCAGTTATTTATACTGGTTCTCATTCATATGGCCTTATTTCCTTATGTGTCTGGTTATCTTTAATTGTTTTGCTGGCCATTGCCCATAAAAAATTCATTGTGGAAATTGCCTGAGGCTTGGAATAGGTGTACTTTCCCTTTTCTGGCTGCTTTAGGGGCACTACAAATTGAGGACCACTCCAAACCAAATTTGCACATTTATGCTGTATGTATGCTGTGTGAAATATATATGATAGCAGGTCTGTGACCACATCTTCTCAACAGTATTTTTTTCTCTTTTTCCTTCTCCTGCTTCGGTTAGGTACAGAGCAACCTTCTTTCTGTGCCAGTGGGGTTCAGGAGGAACAGGAGGTGACTGATTAGTTCTAGTTCATCCTAATGCTGAGAGTGTAGCCTTTTGGGACTCAGCTGTCAGTCTTCCCATTAAATATACTCTGCACCTTGACTTCTATCACCCTTACCCCTCCAGTGTCTTCAGGGCAAAAGCAATGTTGGCACTCAAATAACCCTCTAATCTCTTTGGGTTCAAGCTGCCCACAAAATTGGCCTGGCAGGGCTGCATCGTCTTTTTAACTCCTCAGTGCTTTTAAGGTAATTTATCCAGAATTGTTTTCAGTCTGGAGAGTTTAGCTGAATAATCTACTAACTAATCTGCCCTTATGAGAAATAGCTATTACATTTTTATTGTATAAAATTATGCAACTATGATATTTGCCTTTAGGAACTGGATAGTGCAAAAAGACCAAGAAAATGTAGTCCCATGTGTTTTTATTTGTTTTAAGAGATTAGTAGTAACCATATGAAAGACTGATCTGGCACGGAATTTTGGGAAAAAAAGGTGTGAGACTTTTGATGGATTGTCCCATTAAGGTGAAATTGAAGCACCCATTTTGCTTGATGCCTCTTGTTCTTTCCTCAAGGGGTAACTTCAGTTGGTTGGCCATTAAGCGGCATCCTTGCCTTGAAAAAATAACCATTGAAGGAAAACCACTCTTAAATGGTTTCTCATCCAGCTCAGCCTGGTCATGAGTTGCCCTGTAGTGGCCAAGGTTGAGCCTTTTCAAATAAGGGGCAACTGTGAGGGCAGCTGTTTTTGATTCAGACCATAGAGGCAGCATTAGTCGGCAGACTGTTCTCTCACGCCCTGATGCCTTAGTGACAGCAAAGGTGGGTTCCTGACTCCGGCCATGGATAGGTGGATACACATGGGCCAAGTATATGAGTCCAGTCTTTGGCTCACCCTCAACATTCACGTTTTGCCTAGTTGGTCTTGGATCGGACCTTTAAAACTTTAAATCCCAAATGTCAAGAATGAATTTTTGACGCTTTGGTCTTCCTCTCCCAAATTTGGATGGAGACCTCTGAAATGATAATCACCTCTGAAATGAGGAGAAAACTACAAATTGTTTGTTGATTCAGAAAACATTTAAAGGACTTTTGTCTGGAAAGCACCATGCTGGATATTGTGGAGTCCTTGCCCTCAGAATGCTTATCATCTGGTCCTGTTGCAGAGACCTCAAGGTCAGTCACCTCAGAGGAAAACTGAGATTTGGAGAGGTCGTGTGGCTGGTTGTGGGAGAGATCCGTGATCTTTGTCATCTCATTGCTTGTGAGATTTGATTCAGCTGATCTAATTGGCTGGTGTTTTCTTCCTTTCCTATACCTCAGTGAGTATCTCTCCCGAATCTGGGCTCACATCAGTGAGTGTGACCATCCCACCTGGTGTAAAGGTGGCTGTGCTTCTCTCTTTAAGACTCAACAAAAGACAAAGTGGAGAAAGCCTGAAGACAGGAACCAATCTTGCTACCAGTCTTCATACAATCTTGAGAAAAGTAACAAAAATTAATCCATGAATTATGTATCAGAATAGACTGAATTTCCTGGAAATCATTTGAGTGGATATTTGATTAATAAGATGTGGATAGAGTGGAAGGTATATTCTCCCTGCCAGTTCTATCAAAAGTCATTGTTCTGCAGTGCCTCTTCGCAAGTGAAGTTGGTGCATTTTTAAATTAGTGCCACCCAGAAAGCAGTTAGAGCTTCAGCAAACTATCGCTGTATGTGCCTTTAAGGGGGCACCAGTTTAAGATCGGGTTTGTTTCCTCAGCAAGAATTAGAGGGTATGCCGCGGAAGCTTCTCTAAGCTGCCCCTCTCTTTCCTGGCAAGCTGTCAGACTGTTAGCTTCCGGCCCTTCAACTTCCTTGACTATGGGGATTCCTTCCTAGTTTGATTCTGAGCACAGAGTCTGCCTGTTCTTGTTTTTGTTTTCTATTTGTTTATTATTCTCCATTCATTGCATGTGCTCCTTTTCCATGCCCTGCTCCTCTGGTTGAATTGCTGAGTTGTTTGATCCCAAACAAGGGTGACTTTTATACTCAGCTTGTTTCGAAAGTTCAGTAACGTGTGTAGCGTGTTTTCCAGCTTTTATATCTTTATACCTATCTGGTGTTTGGCCAGGGGATCATGTTTTTCTGAATATGATGATACTCCTTCCATTCAAATTTTAATTGAAGTAAATAATAAAACAAGTTGTAGTAGACCGATTGCTCCTCTTCCGCTTCCTCCTTCAGAGGGGGTATCAGAATACCAGCTCGTTACACTCAGGTTATAGTCCCATCCTATTACTTGCTTTTGTATATGCATTAGAAGAAACGTGATTTCATGTTGAAGGGTGTATAATACTATTTTAGGGTGTATTTTGATCTTTGGACAACCAGAGAAGGAAGACAGTGCACGTGCTGGGCACAGCAATGTTGACTGGCTGATGGAGGAGATCGGAGGCAACCGGTGTTCTTGGAGGAGAACCTGGACCAAGTTGGGTGTCACCTGCTCTGCTCCTACCTGGGCACTCCCACAACACTCACTCTCCCGGATGCTCTTGATGGGGCCCATGCTTAGACGTTATCTTTGTTCATGGGAAGGTAAGCTGCAGTTGTCTTGGGTGGCTGGTGTCTTATGATCTCCGAATGATGGGGTAGACGCTACTGTGAGTCATTTATTCCACAATATTTACTGAGCTTCTGCTTGTGCCTGATACAGTTCTAGGCACTGGGCATGCAGCACCAAATGAGGAAGACAAGCTCCCTGTGCTCGGGGAGTTTATATTCCAGGGGAGGGACAGGCAGTGAAATAAATAAACGAGAGCATGAATGAAATAAACAAGGTCATTTCAAATAGCCGTAAAGGTAGGATAAGGGGACAGAGAGTGACCGTATGTCCTGCTTTAGATTCCTGGTCTAAGGTGGCTTCTTCGAGATGATAACAGTAGCACAGGGACCTGAGATTGGGAAGGAGCCAGTCAAGCGAGGATCTGAAGCAGTGCCGTCCGGTAGAACATTCTGAATGCTGGAGATGCTACACACTGTGCTGTTCAGTGTGGTAGCCACTAGTCACATGTGGCTATTGCACACTTGAAATGGGGCTAGTAGAACTGAGGAACTGAGTTTTGAATTTTATTTAATACTAATAACTTAATTCTGTGGCTAATAGCTATCCCGTTAGAGAGTGCAGGTCTGGGGGAAGGACTTTGAAGCAGAAGGAACAAATCGTGCAAAGGTCCTGAGGAGATGCTCACCCTGAGAACCCGGCATGGGATCTATGTCTGGAAACTATGTTCAGTCTTTAAAGGGCAAATCTGAAAATCTTAAAAATGCTTCCTGCCTCTGTCTTGTAGGCCCCTGGAGAACCTTCAGAGGAACGACAGTTAACCAAATGGGAATTAAAAATCTTTGCCCAACAAAGAACCCATTTCCTTTTCTAGAAGGGCTCATTCCTATATCATCTGACTCACAACTCTTGACTGGCTTCCTCTGCCAGTGGGCCAGTGTTGGCCTTTGTCTGTGCAGGATGTAGCCGGTACATGGGCCGGGCTTGTTCATTCTGGAAACGAATTCTGTCTTTGTTCTTCCCTTGCAGCTTCCTGTAACAAGAGGCTGGAACCTCTACCATTGCTGTTTCAAGGGGTCACAAGGCAAATTCTTTTTACTACCTTCCATGCATCCCAGGAACTTGAGACCTCATCTTTTCTGGCTTAACTTCTCTCTTTCCCCCATGGCTAAAGATGGCATAGCCAGCCCTAGTTATAAAGAGAAACTAGTTTTTAGAGATAGTTTCCCTGTGAGTTACCACTTATGTGAAAGAGTTAGGAAAGAAAAGAGGAGAGGAGAGGAGGGAGAAAGAGTTTCCAGGAACATTTCCAGTGCTTTCCTCACAGGCCACACATGCACTGGGATCTCTTTGTCGTGGAAGCCTCTGTACCTCTTGGCTAAGCAGTGGGCTATTCCAAGCAGTCACTGGCTTATCCCAGCAGAGCAGAGGAGGGAGTGGTCATGGCAGGGACCAGCTCTGCCTGTCCAGTGTGGGTAGAGATTCTGCTCCAGCAAGAT
>NW_006442207.1:6800948-6812673 GCF_000325575.1 Pteropus alecto | reverse complement strand
ATCTGTGTACTGGTTTTAAATTTAACATTAAATAGTAAATGGATAGTAAACGTCACTTTTGATGGCTATGTGGTATGGCCTTGAATTCCTGTGTACTTGGCCCTTGGGTATTTTGAGCCACCAGAGTAAGTGACTGGAGGTCACACAGTGAGTTAGTGATGAGCGTTCCTTCCACTCACTGATTCTCGATCTTTCACTGCCTTTCTCCCTCACACATGGGCTGCGTACCCCTGCCAGTGTGTCTCCACACCCGCCACTGTGGATCACTACACCGCCTGCTTTGGGACGTCTCCCTAGGAACGGAGGCCAAATTATCCCCTTCCGTTGTGTCACCTCGAGAAACTCAGTATCATAATAAATAGCGGCATTTCTTTGGGCCAGATTTGTCTCCTGCTTCTCCCAAGCCAAGTTCCACCCGCAAACACTTCCAATCCCCTTGCAGTCATGCTAGCTCTGTACAGGAGAGAGGATTAGCCAGAGGAAAAAGGGGCAGGCTTGGATGCCCAGCAAATGGCCTTGGACTGTGGTGCTCTGGGAACTGCTGCCTTTGGAGTGGAAGGCTGACATGGCTCCCTCTCAGAGTTCTTCCTTCCCATTTGGGACTGGCATTGTGGGCATGTATTCACACAGGGCCCTTTGCTTAGAAGTGTTCTGGGCTTGGTTGAATGCTCTGCTGTTGCCATCTTGACATTTTTAATAATTTTTGAACAACAACACTGCATTTTCATTTTGCACTGGGCCCCACGAATTATGTAACTAGTCAGTCCAGCTCTCATTACACTTGGAACACATCTTACCTGCAGCAACATCTTATGTTACTGTTATTTACACTTAAAATTCACCTCGAACACTGGGAGGTGTTTTAGTAGGACAAAGTCTTTGGAATCAAACAGACTTGGTTTCAAATGACACACTGACTTTGGGACTTTAGGTAAGTTATCCAGTCATTTGGAGCCTCAGTGTTCTCCTCTGTGAAGTGGGAATAGTGATCTTAATTTTTTAAGACTTGCGAAGATCAAGAGAATGTGTGAAGTGGGTTACATAACGTCTTGCATGGCCACACTCAGTATTGCCTTGTGTTCCTCCTTCCTTCCTTGCCTGGCAGAGGGCTGATATACAGTAGGTGCTCGACATGCACTTACTGGTTTTTAGTATGTGATGGTCAGTTTGTGCCTCTTCATTTCCAGATGGGGCCAGGGTTTGTGTCCTGATCTCTAGGGAAGAGCTAGGACCCCACAATTAGAAGGGTTAATTTTAAGTACTGACTTTTCTTCTGGGAGTCATACTCCATTTCATGTATCAGGGTGCCTTTTTTTTTCTTAATAATTAAGTTCACCACTCGTTTATCACACTATGGAGCTCATGATAGCAGATCCTCAGCCAACAGTGAGTGCACCAGGCATTGAGCTGTGAAACATGCACCTTCTACTGTAATCCAGGAGGTAGGCATGGACTTTATCCCACTTCCTGTGGCTGGTTGCACCTGTGTGGCTCCAGGGCCTGTGATCTTAACCACTACACAGCACTGCCTCAGGGGCAAGCGAGAGCAGAGCCTTTGATATGGGTTTGGGAAGATGTGTGTGGTGGAACGTATTTCAGTGAACTATTACTTTAAAAAATTTTAATTAACAAAAAAATTAAAAAAAATATTTTCCTACAATCCCTTTCACTCCTCTTCCCTTTGGCAATCATCAGTTTATTCTCCATATCTACGGGTCTGTTTTGTTTTTTGTTTTTGTTTTTGACTCTACATGTAAGTGAAGTCATCTGGTATTTGTCTTTCTCTGACTTATTTCATTTAACATAATACCCTCTAAGTCCATCCATGTTGTCACAAATGGCAAGATTTCATTGTTTTTCATGGCTTAGTAATATTCCATTGTAGGTATGTACCACATCTTCTTTATCCATTCATCCATCAGTCAACACCTAGGTTGCTTCCATCAATTGGCTATTGTAAATAATGCTACAATGAACATAAGGGTGTATATATCTATTTAAATTAGTGCTTTTGTTTCTTTAGATAAATACCCAGAAGTGGTATTGCTGGGTTGTATGGCAGCTCTATTTTTTAATTTTTTGATGACTCTCCATACCATTTTCCATAGTAGCTGCACCAATTTATAATCCCAACAACAGTGTACAAGGGTTCCCTTTTCTCCATATTCTTGCAAGCACTTGTTATTTGTTGATTTTTTTAAATGATAGCCATTCAGACGGATGTGAGGTGGTATCTCATTGTGGTTTTGCATTTCCCTTATAATTAGTGATGTTGAGCATCTTTTCATATATCTCTTGGCTGTCTCTTTGGAGAAATGCCTATTCATAGCCTCTGCCCATTTTTTAATTGGAGTGTGTGTGTGTGTGTGTGTGTGTGTGTGTGTGTGTGTGTGTGTGTGTGTATGCTAAGTTGTATGAGTTTCTTTTATATTTTCAATATTAGCCCCTTATTGGATATATCATTTGTGAATATCTTTTCCCAATCACTAGGTTTTTTAAAAAATTTCTTGCTAGTTTCCTTCACTGTGCCAAAACTTTTTAGTTTGATGTAGTCCCCTTTGCTTGTTCTTTTTTGTTGTTGTTGTTGCCCTTTCCTGAGGAGATGTATTTAAAAAGAGATTGCTAAGACTGACGTCAAAGAGTTTACTGCCTATGTTTTCTTCTAGGAATTTTATGGCTTCGGGTCTCACACTTAAGTCTTTAATCAATTTTGAATTTATTTTTGTGTATGGTGTAAGACAGTGATCCAGTTTCATTTTTTTTTTGCTTGTATCTGTCTAGATTCCCCAGCACTATTTATTAAAGAGACTGTATTTCCTACATTGTATATTCTTGCCTCCTTTGTCATAGATTAACTTACCATATAAGTGATCTATATATCTGTTTTTATATAAACAGATCTACATAACTTTTATGCCAATACCATACTGTTTTGATTATTGTAGCATAGTTTGAAATCAGGGAATGTGATACCTCCCACTTTATTCTTTCTCAAGATTTCTTTGGCTATTTGGGGACTTTTGTGGTTCCATATAAATTTTAGGATTAGTTCTAGTTCTGAGAAAAATGCCATTTGTATTTTAATAGGGATTACATTGAATCTGTATATTGCTGTAGGTAGTAGGGAAATTTTAACAACATTAATCCTTCCAATCCATGAACATGGTATATCCTTCCATTTATTTGTATCTTCGTCAATTTTTTTTCAGTGTCTTATAGTTTTCAGAGTATAGGTCTTTCACATCTTTGCTTAAATTTATTCCAAGGTATTTTATGCTTTTCGATGCAATTGTAAATGCGATTGTTTTCTTAATTTTGCCTTCTTATTGTTTGTTATTGGTATATAGCAACACAACAGATTTATGGATATTGAGTTTGTATCCTGCAACTTTACTGGTGGAGTCTTTAGGGTTTTCTATACATAGTATCATGTCATCTGCCAATAGTGAGAGTTTTACTTCTTTTCCAGTCTGGATGCCTTTTATTTCTTTGTCTTGTCTAACTGCTGTGGCTAGGACTTCTAAAACTATGTTGAATAGAAGTGGTGATAGTGGGCATCCTTGTCTTGTTCTTGATCTTAGAGGAAAAAGCTTTCAGCTTTTCACTACTAAGTATGATATAGCTGTGAGTTTGTCATATGTATGCTCACTCTATATCCTCTTTGTTGAAAATTATCATAAAAAGATGTCGAATTTTGTCAAATGCTTTTTATGCATCTATTAATATGATCATATGATTTTTATCCTTCATTTTGTTGATGTGATGTATCACATTAATTGATTTACAGATGTTGAAGCATCTTTGCATCCCTGGAATAAATCTCACTCACTTGTGGTGTATAATCCTTCTAATGTATTGTTGAATATGGTTTGCTAATATTTTGTTGAGAATTTCGAATCTATGTTCATCAAGGATATTGGCTTGTAATTTTCTTTTTTTGTAGTGACTTTGTCTTTGTTTGGTATCAGGGTAATGCTGGTTTCATAGAGAAGTTTGTAAGCATTTCTTTTTCTTCACTTTGTTGGATAGTTTAAGAAGGATAGGTATTAATTCTTTTTTAAATATTTCGTAGAATCCACCTATGAAGTCATCTGGTCCTGGACTTTTGTTTGTTGGAAGTTTTTAAATTATTGCTTCAATTTCATTGTTAGTAATCATTCTGTTTACATTTTATATTTTTTTCCTAGATGAGTCGAAGAAGCTTGTATGCTTCTAGAAATGTACTCATTTCATCTAGATTGTCCAATTTGTTGGCATATAATTGTTCATGGTATTCTTTAATAATGCTTTGTATTTCTGTAATGTTGGTTATAACTTCTCTTTTACTTATGATTTTATTTATTGGGCTCTCTCTTTTTTTCTTAATGAATCTGGCTGAAGGTTTGTCAATTTTGTTTTTCTTTTTAAAGAACCAACTATTAGTTTCACTGATCTTTTCTATTTTTTAATCTCTATTTTGTTTATTTCTGCTCTGATCTTTATTATTTCCTTCAGCCTGCTTTGGGTTTTGTTTGTGCTTTTTCGTATTTTTTAGGTATAAAGTTAGATTGTTTATTTGGGATTTTTCTTGTTTCTTGAAGTAAGCCTGTATAGCCACGAACTTCCCTCTTAGAACTGCTTTTGCCACATCCCATAAATTTTGGAAAGTTCTCTTTTCATTTTTATTTTTCTCGAGGTAGTTTTCAACTTCCTCTTTGAGTTCCTGTTTGATTCATTAATTGTTAAGTAGCATGTTATTTAGTTTCCACGTATTTGTGTTTTTTTGCCAGTGTTCTTCTGATTTCTAGGTTCATGCCATTATGGTCATTAAAGATGCTTGATAAGTTTTCAGTCTTCTTGAATTTATTGAGTCTTGGTTTTATGGCCTAGTATGTGATCTAGCCTGGAGAATGTTCCATGGGCACATGGAAAAATATGTGTATTCTGCAGCTTTTGGATGAAATGTTCCATGAATGTCTATTCGGTTAACTCTTATCCTAAGGAAGTCCTGAGCATAATGAAATAAGCCAGAGAGAGAAGAAGGGCATGATTGGAGTCCTGCCTTGCACCTGGGGAAACCTAGTAGCTCATGGGAGGGGCCTAAGGCCGGAGCAGAAATGCAGCTGCAGCCAGGTTGGCTGGTTCCCATAGGTCAGGATCTAGGGCTGGCGTCTTTAGGTGTCTGTGACTGCGTCGTGGGCAGAGAGCCAGGTGAGCCTGTGGTAGCCTGTGGGCTGTGACTAAATTAGGAAGAAAGCGCCTTTGGGCTCTCTGGGGAACTCACTGGGCAAGTGGGCCTCTGGTGGGCAGCTGGAAACAGGCTGTTCAGACAGACATGAGTGGCTTTCACTTTGCCTCTTCAGTGGTCTGCAGGAACATCACACACTGAGTCCTAGCAGAAGAGAAGCCTCCCTGGTACCAGTGACCATTCCCCACCCCACCTCCAAGGGTGTAAGTAAAATGGGAGAACCCAGCGAGCTTTAATCCCCAGTCCTTTATACGCTATTTTGGGGAGGCTGTACCTTGTAAAAAGCGTAACCTCCTGGATCATTTTGAAAGGGGATTATATTGGATATTGGGCATCACAGATGAACATCAGACAGTCCAGACAGGACAAACTGGGATGATGGCTGCTTTACGTAACGTGGCAACGAGGTACCTGTGGGCAGCAGAGTTTGATTTAGAAAATCATGCGAAGGTTTAGTTTGGTTTGATTGTGTGACTATTACAGTGTGAGATTTGGAAGCAAAGTGGCATGAGAACACTGGCTCCTAGAGAGAAAAGTGATCAAGTTCCAGAGTAATTAGATCATAAATTGGGCCAAGCCCATCCCTAGACCCCAGGGACTTCAGTCAGTTCCTCACAGAGGGCTTCTTGGCTTTGCTTTCCTTCCTTTTTTCTTTTTATTGCAGGGTATCATATTTTCCGCAAGGCTTACGGAAGGGTTCAGCCTTACAGCGGTTTCTCAATTGTGGTACTGTTGAAATCTTTGGCTGGGTGATCTCTGTTGGTGGGGTCCACCCTGAGCATTATAGGATTTTAACGGAGTCCCTGACCTCTGCCCAGTAAATGTCAGTAGCAACTTCCAGTTCTGACAAACAAAACGTCTCTAGTGTTCTCGGGGTGGGGCGGAGGGTGAGGTGGGGGGTGGGGGAGATCACCTCCAGTTAAGAGCCACTGCTTAGAGCAGAAGATAGTCCATTTTTCCTGTTGAAAAGTATTGTAGTTACCACTGGACAGGTGAAATGATAGGTCACCTCCCTCCAACTCCTGTTCCACACACACAAAAGAGAAGGGACAGGAAGTTTGTTGGTTGAAATTCAGTTTGTCGCTGCTGTCTGATGTGGCTATATCACTGCAGGTCCTTTTGGGGACTTTCAGGACCAAACTGTCAACCGCGAAAACCAGCGCAAAAAAACCAAGCAAGTAAACAAACAAACAAACAAACAAACACCACCATCACTACCACCACCACCAACAAAAAGTAGGAAAATAAACCAGGACAGAAGGCTTTGGAATTTTATTAAAAATGGCTGCATGATTAGCCCAAGTCCCCCCCTTCAGAAGCGGTCTCAGAAGCTGGCCTGGGTGTTGATATGTGAAGAGGCTGAGAACATGTGGCGTAAACATCGACTGATATTGTTTGCCATTTACACTCAGCATGTGTAATGCGGCAGGAATGGCTCCCGGCGGCATGTGACTCCCCTTCCAGATGGGTATGCAGGGCGCTGGGACAGCTCTTTCTCTTTCGCTCGCTCCCTTGCTTGCATCCCCCCTCCTCTGCCCCTTCCCAGACTAAGTGGAAGCTTGTCATGATTGGCATGCAGAGAGCTGGTAGAATGTCATTGGAATTTTCTAGGGAGGCACATGCGCGACACCCAAAATGACTCCCGGCTTCGGTGGCCTCAGGTCAGCGCTTTATGCCAGGCTCCCTGGTGTTTTTCAGAAAGGTAAGGTTGCATGACGTCACCCTACCTTTTCCCAGCACCAGGGGAAAGTCAGGGGCTTTATTTTTATTCTCTAGTCCAGGCAGCACCTCTGACCATGTTCTTGGCGATAAGCATTTTTGCATGAGTGTGCGATTTGTCTGTATCCCCACCTCCGTTTAAAAAAAAATGGCAATAAATGATTCACAATGGCAGGGCAACGTGTGACTGAAAACAGCTCCCCATAACCCCAGGGAAGTCATCGATTCCCAGTGTCAGGAAGTCTAGGTGGTCTTTTCACTCTGGTGACTCAACTCTTTTATAAGGAAAAGTTGAGTAGCCGCGGGAAAACAGATTGCATTATACCCGATCTGAGGGACTTGAGAGGGGACATTTTTGGAATCCTGAAGCCTTATGAATGATGAGGGGAGGGGGGTCTCTTAAGATTGACGTGTTTTGTGTTCATTGCTGGAATTTGTCGATGGTAGAAAATGAGCATAAAGATGTTTGAAATGTCTCCTATCTGTTGAGTGCAGAGTCAGACTCACGAACTGGGTGGCAAAGTGCCGTGTAAGAATTCACGAGCAGGGCATACTTTGCTAAGGAGGAATGCTTGGTTGTTGCTTCTCAGCGCTCTGAAGGAGCCATGACACACGTTTCAGCAATTATTAGGCGTCTTTAAATAAAGTTAACTTTCAAAGCAAGACTGTTTTAAAGCCCTCAAGCAAATAAGAAAGCAAGTATATAAACTTCTGTCGCGGGGTTCAGGGGACATATTTGGATGTGAATGTGATGATCCGTTAGCAGGCTCAAACACAGCCAACCATGACTCACCTCGTTTCTTTATCTGAGGCAATTAGAAGCAGCTTCAACACTTTCGGGAGAGGAATACTGGTTTTCTACTTGCAAGTGTGTAAAAGCAAACCCACACTTGTACACACGTAAAATGGTGTGTATGATGTATTTTACATCATGGGAATTTTTTTAACCTTAAAAAAAAATCTGTTATGTAGCTTTGCCCTTGGTGTCTGCCTGATATGTGTTGGATTTTTTTTTTTTTTGCAAAGTGTCTGAAAACTGCAGGGGAGAGGGTTAATATTTTCACACACTTGTTTCCTCCCCCACATGCATACCCTAAACAGCTGCCATGTATGATTTTGTGGAATTTGATATTTTGAACAAAATGACTTCCTTATTTTCCATAGTAATATAATAATCAATTTTACCATGAGGACTGTGTACATGTCAAGCCTTGGCTGCTCCTAATTAGCAATGGATGGGGTAGCGAGAGAAAGTGCTGGAGAGCAGGTTTGAGTGAAAAGTCAGCCATCGAGTTTTAATTATTCTTTTTTGCCTCAGCCGAGGCAATTCTCAGTCTCCTTGGATCTTAATCGCAGGTTTAGTTTATGGGGCTCTGAGAGAAATATCTAGAATGGCACATGCAAGTGCAACCGATGGTCGCGTCCCTCTAACTTTTGCTGCTTTGTCTTTTATCTCCTCTCCGTAGTAACTTACATATGGCCATGGCTTCGTAAAATATAGGCAAAAGTCAGAAGTAACCCATATATAATATTCTCTGCCTTGGGTGACATCTGTGTTTTCGTGGTTGTAGTCATAAAGGTATGTTTCTTAAGGTACCAGAAACTTCCAACTACTTTGGGAGATGGAAGCTTTCTCAAATAAATAGTTATACGGTATATTTATAAAGTTCCAGCCTCAAGGTTCTCATTTACTCTAAAGAATTCGAAGGAATTAAACAGTACACATCCTTAATGCAAACACAGGAACATATACCTCATGTTGCACAATGAAAAACTTAGCCTTTTTTGCTAAGGTCTGCATTCCATGTGCTTAGTAACAGTCATAAATTCAAGTAAGTGAACAAGTATTTGTTCAGTGCTTCTAATTCGCCTGGCATCATGCCAGACAGACACTCAGGAATTTGAAAGATTTTAGGATGTGGATGATGTCTTCAAGGTGCTTATAATTTGAAAGATAAAAGAGTCACCTCCCAGCAAACCTCGCCTGGCTCTCTGCAGCAGAAATTGTATGTACACTGTAGGGGAAGTCTTGCTACAAAGTATTTATTTAACTATGTGAAAGATGCTTTAATATAGCTAAGAAATACTGCTTGATTGCCCACGTGTTTGTGACCCGTTGTGGGCTTATCAAAATTTCAGTGTTTATTCTCAAGTATCATTTAAGACAAATGGTCATGTTGTTTGTAGTGACAAAAATAGTTTGTGGAGCTCAAAGTAATGAAGAATAGATTGGTTCTATTGCTTCATAGATTGGTGAGTCTCAGACTTCGCTTCACAGGGGAAGTGTGGAACTATTAAAAACCCTAATGCTGAAGGTGAATCAGAACCCCTGGAGACATGGCCCAAGCAACCATATTTTTTACAACCCCACAAGTAATTACAGCGTCACCAATTTTGAAATCTAGTGATATAGATGATTTTATTTTTAAAAATTGCTTTTAGCCTACAGTGAGTTTAGGAGTTGAACTTTCTTAGAATCAAGAATTTTTGGCATTCTGGAGTCTGACCCTTCGTTCTCTGCATTAGTGAACTCAGTGTGAATGGAGCTATGCTTTCTTCCTAGTCAGCAAACCTGATAACGTGATACTGAGCCAGTCAACCAATTAATTAAATTATTTGAGGTTTTGTGAACTTTGAGTGTTTTGATTCTAAGAGGCCAAATGTTGAACATGGCGATTGAGGTATAAGAGTGATTCTGTGTGCCCCCCTGAAATTATTTTTGCAGTGTTTGGAACCCCCATGAAAAAGGAAACTCCCTCTTGGTATGCTGTGAAGCTCATTAAAGGTAGTGGTAGCTCATTAAAAATACAGTAGTTAGTAAAGTTTTTATAACTCACCATAGATTCTTAGAGTTGGAAAGTAGGTTCAGTGGTTCTCCAAGGGCAGCATCAGTATCACCTGGACTTGTTAGAAATGCAGATTCTCAAGCCCCAGCCCAGACCTCCTGAGACAGAAACTGGGTGGAGATGAGCCCAGCATCTGTGCTATAAGAAGCTCTGCTCTCCTGATGCTCATCTGAATTTGAAAATCACTGCTCTTGTTTCGCCTGACCATTTTACAGACAGGTCTGTTAGTTGGAGGGTAAGTGCCTCTCTCTGAAGCCACCCGGGACTAGAGGAGCAGTAGAGGCTAAAACTCAGATCTGTCAGTGTAAAATCTCTCTCAAGACCACAGTCAGATCTTCCTAACTTTTCCACATGCCGTAAATAACAGCCGTAAGAAAACATCCACCATCCTAAAATCACAAGGCATAAAGGAACCTTAAATGTTATCTCATCTGACCCTCTCATTTTACAGATGAGAAAACTAAGTCCACAGAGTGAGGACAGTAAGATGTTATTGGTTGTAGAGCCTGTATAAGAAGTGCACTTAGAACCCAAACAGCGCCTCCCCACTACTACCCGCCCCCCACACTGCCTCTTCACCTTCATTCAGACTCCTAGCGTTTGGCTTAAATCGCCTTTATTAAAATATTTATATTAATAGTCAGGCAAGTCTAGGAAATGACCAGCTATTTTAGATGGAGAATTTTAATTCTTTAAAATTAATCTAAAATTTTATTTTGATTTAAAATTTGCTCGAATTTTACAACATTGACCAGAAAAATCTCAATGATATAAACTACTAAAAAGAACGTTTAGAGAACATAGGGGCCATTCATTCCTTGAGCATATGGTTCATCTCGGAATCATGCAGATTAGAGACTTATATCTTCACAACTCGCACACTGCGATCGCGTTTTCTTCAGATTTAGTTAAAAGGGAAAAAATGTGGCAACAAGTCTGTTTGTTGAATATTTTAGGATTTTATACTTGATGTGGTTGGTGGCATTTACATAATTTTGACAGTGTTCAAAGACTGAATCTAATCCGTATTCTTTGCAGAACTTCATCTTCAAAGCCTTGAGCAATGCACACATGGGACAGTGACCCAGGAAAACAAATTGAAAATGTGATACGCAACTGTTATCTTCACACACACACACACGGAGTAGGTGTGAACATATATAGAAATGCTTACTGGTTCCACACACCTACCACGTGCCAGGCACTGCTACATGAAATGGGACGCACAGTCCCTGCCTTCAGAATGATGATGGGGCAGTGAGAAAGTCGGCTGAGTCATTGGGTAGACAATTATGCGAGAGGGTGGTCAGGAGAAGAAAGTGTAGCTGAGGCCAGCGGAGCAGCAGGACATTGTGGGGATCACAGAAAGGGCACCAGCACACACTGGATGGGGGCAGGAGTCAGGGCAGTCTGCCTGAAGGAGGTGACGTCTGAGCTGCGTGTTGAAGATGGAGGGGAGGGGGAACAGTCTATGCAACGGCATTCGTGTCTGCCTGCATGCTGGCCCTCAGAGGGGCAGTACTGGCCTGTAAACCCCTAAATATTTCATTTGCCTGTACAAACATTAGCATGTGGTTTCTCTGAGAACTTGTATAGCAGTTTTAAAACACATTTCAAACAGCTTGTTTTTCCATCTCAGAAGGCTCCGATGTTCCCCAGAAGAGTTTGTAGTTGAGAGGCCACCATATCTTATGTTACTGAGACACAGAGAGGTCTCTCCTGACCCCAGGAGTTGAACCAACTCCCTGGATTTTAGCCTGCCACAAAATCAGTGAAATTCTGCTCAACGTCAATTTCCTGAAGAATTGTGTGTCAGACAAACCAAATCCAGCCCCAAATGGATTTGAGCTGCATTTTGCTGTGAAAGCCTGGGGTCTGTCTGTGGAATGATTGTGTAGGAGGGCATCTTATTGTGAGGCACTTGTGTCTTTCC
>NW_006442207.1:6764331-6800861 GCF_000325575.1 Pteropus alecto | reverse complement strand
TGGATAGAGATCAGAGTGCCTCTCTTTGTCCTGAATGGCCTGCCCAAAAGAACAGGAAAAGAAGAAATTAGTGTATGCCGGCTGACCTGCAACACGTACATCTGAACCAAGCCATTTATATAACAACCGCATTTCTGGGAGCTTAAAAATAACTTAATTTGTGAGTAATAATAATTTTTATTATTATTCGGCTTTTTTCAATAGTAATTATTATGATTACCATGCTTTGCAGAGCAACTGTACATCATGTTAGATCTTTACAACAGCTAACAGGGCAGATGTTACTATCTCCATTTGACGGATGAGGAAATTAAACCTTAGACTGATCAGATTTCAAAGGTGGAAGAGACCTTGTATATCCTTTCATATCCAGCTTTCTCATTTTACAAAAAAAGGGGAACTTGACTGACCTGTATTCCCACGGGGAGTGAATAGTGGCTGTAAGACCAGGCCTGGGTCTTCCGATTGGTAGATGACCAATTTTTTCACTCCATCACATTGCCTTCCACATTCAGCGTGTGAAAGGAAACCTGGAAGACTCTGCATTTGTTTTTTTAGGAGCAATATTGTTGAAACCAGTCCCACATGCTGTTTTAGGAACATACACATGTACAGAAAAAGTCTCTTACTTTTATACTTTTTTCTTTGTATAGATAGATACAGACAGATTGACAGACAGATAGGTATATAGTTAACTAGACACACACACACCAGACGTGGTTGTCACTGGGGAGATGGAGGTGGGATTGGACTGAGCAGTGGCTCAAAGGGGACTTCGGTTTTATTGGTATAATTTTATTATTTTGATAAAAAATATCTGAGGAAAAAATGATCCTAACAGTAATTTGGGGCAATGGGCAGTGATTTCATATATATTTGCTACATTCTTCATAATTTTGTAGTTTTAAAATTTAAAACAAAACCAACATGAATATTAAAAATAATTACCACCTACACTGCTATCATCTTATAAAATAAAGGGTATTTTAAAGAAAGAAAAATGGTATAGAAGGAAAGGAAAAACAACTAATATGTGGTTCTTGACATTAATTCTTTCTTCGCTTCAAGTCTTTCCTGTTTTGACACTGGCAGAATGTATATTATTTTCCCTGCATTTGCTGCATTATCCATTCTCTTTTGTACATGTTGAGCCCTTCTAAAACCTCCAGCAGGAAAGGCAGGCCCTGGCGTGGCAGTGATAAAAGTTCTAGCCACCCTTCCATGACTGCACTCCCCTGTGGAATAAGGTTCCGAGCATCTTATTTGGCCTGATGAGAGTGGTACAGGGTGTAATGGATAAAAGGCTGGTGATTTGATACCAAATGCGTTATTTAAAATCACGTCCTTGATGTGTTAACTGAACTTACTGTGGTAATCATTTTGCAGTGTATCCACATGTCAAATCATTACGTTGTACACCTTATTAACATTTATACAATGTTAATATCTCAGTCAAGTTGGAAAGAAATTTTAAACCATTATGATAAATTGGGAGAAAAAATACAGAACAAAGAATAAAAACTGTATATTTCAGTACTTTTAAGCAAACAAAAATCAAAATAACCCAAAAAGTTACATCTAAAGGCCAGGAATGTGGTTTTAGAAGCTCTCTTTAATGAACCTGTTCCAGAGGATAAGATATTGGCCTTAGACTAAAAAATACCCAGGTTCACATCCCAGCTAAGTCCCTTGTTTGCTGAGTGCCCTCAGGTGGTTCATCTAAACTTTCTTGGTCTCAGTCTTCTTAATACAAACTGGAAGTGGTCTCATGTGACTCATCTACCCACATGATCGTCCTGGAGATCAGATAGCTAATGGGGTAAAAACACTATTAACATGCCAACTGAAAAAACATGAAACGAAAGAGAGATGATAGGATTATCATTGCTGTTATGAATCACGCCAAGAGGTGCTTTGGTGCTGTGAATCACCACATGGTACTATCATGGATGACCTAAACGTGGGATAACACCAGCATGGACCCAGTCATCGCAAAAGTAATCCCAGAGGCCTAGCTCGTGGTAATCCGTAATCCTATGGTTACCAAGAAGACAGCACTATCAAGAAAAGTGGTGATCTCACTCTGCTCCCCGAAAAGGAGAAGACTCACGGGCGAACGTCGGTAGGGACATGTCGGCCGCGTCGGCCCTGGGGACTGAGGAGACCTGGGCTCCGGGCCCTGCTCTGCCCTCTCTAGCTGTGTGAGTTGGGTTGATTCATGCATCATGTCAGCTTCCTTGGGCTTCGCTTTTTTTCTCTGTGGATGGAGTGGGTTAAACTACATGGTCTCCGAGGCCTCTTCTTCCTCTTAACATTTGTGATAATTAGCCAGAGTTTGAACTTTAGCCGCAGTATGACTGTAGTATCATCGACGTCATCTTGTCACCTGGCATTGAGGGGCTGTTCCCTGTGGTTCACATCCTGACCTGGCTTCTGAGGGCGTTACAGTAGAGTTGAGAATTTGTGATTTGGAGTTCAGCTCCCAGGAGATGACGGAAGGGCAGGACCCAGCAAAATCCTCGCCCCGAGCGTTGCTGTTTATTTGGTTTGGTCACACTGTAGAGGTGACCACACTGGCCTGGAAAGGGACTTGAGTTGAACTGGAAGTGAATTTCCGTTCCTGACTGGTTATCTCGGAAGGTGTTGTGCCTGTGCGACCAGGCGGCTCTGTCTAGGCCCTGGTGCTCTCTGGGCTGCGGTTCTTGGCTTCTGTTTCTGGCCGGCTGAGCATCCTCAGGACAAAGCTTGATGCGAGTCCACACACATTCACCACTGGACATCAGCTGCGTCCTCATTGTTATTCTACAGCCCTGTAAGTGTGTCGTTGACCACTTATCCGGTTCACCAAGCCACTGTCATAACTCTCTCCTTTTTTTTTTCCTGCTCTGTCCCCTCTCACCAGATGTCCACTCTTATTTTCTACTTCTCTTCTCTCCGTATTTATACCTCTGTGTTTTCCGTCATTCATCTCTGTCCGTCTCTAAAGAAGATTTGTCTCTCCGCCTTGGCAGAGCTCACTTGCCATCTGCCCTGATGATGACAATGAGGATGACGACGATAGTGGTAGGAATGGAAGTGAGCATGGTGAGACGCGTCGCAGTGATCGGTGAATGCTCACTGTGTGCTGGGAGCCGGGCAGAACGGTTTCTGTCCTCCCTGTCATTTAATTCCCAGAACAAGCCTCTGCTGTAACCACGAGGACCCCGAGGCTTAAAGAGGATGAGTATTTCCCCAGTCCCCAGCTTTCGAGTGGCACGCTGGAATTTATACCCAGGTTAATGCTAACTCTGAAACCTGAGCTCTCAGCCTCCGGGCAGTGCTCCTTCCCATCCCCAACCCCCATCTGCGATGCAGGTTGTGTGGCTGCTGCTTCATACATATGGCTGAACTGATTTTAACTCATTCTATTCTGAATCCCGGTGGCAGTGAGATCATCTCCAAGTATGTGAGCGACAAATATCATTCCCTCTGCAGATGTCAGTTTCCTGAAAGGGAAGGGTATGTTGCGATCACACAGAAGATGTCCTCTTTCTAATAAACTTCCATCCGCACAGCACTTCACAGTTTGCAGAGCTTTCTAACTCTCCGCTTACCTGATCCCACATCAACCTTCATCATGTAAATGAGAAAAGAGCGTGACTTTTCTTTTTATAAATGAAGACGCTGAGGCTCAGAGAGGTAAAGTCTGTTGCCCACTGTGACACAGCTGAAAGGCCGCAAGTTAGGACTAGAACCCAGGATGCCTGATTCCTTCCCCCAGTTCATACGAGGTAACTGTCAGCCCAATACGCACTCACTATCTACTCTTCAGTCCTCCAAGTGAAAGAAAACTCAGAACCCATGTATCTTTAATAAAGATCCTTTTCTCCTAGGGGGTTCACTAATGCCTCCCCAGAAAGCCAGTTGTTAGTACAGGAAAAGGGCCTGGTAGTTGTTGAAAAATGAAAGGTGTCTCAGTGGTTTAGAAACTGCCCCCTGGTGAGGGCCGGGGCATTGTAGTCACCCTACAGCTCACCCTACAGCTGCCTTCCCGCAGCAGCTGAGGCATTTTTGCATCCGTAGATGGATTAATAAGCCCAGAACATTTGTAAGTCTTTGTTCAAAGTTCAGGGACAGCCTTTGAATTGGCCTTTTTTTTTTTTTTCATTTGTTTCATTTCTCTCAAACGTCTGAGGCTCGAACCACTTCCTCCTGTGCTTTGCTGTTCGCGCTTACCTCTGTCGGAATACTCATTGCTCTCTGGGTTGGACTGTCTCCTCTCGGGAGGGTATCTCTTTTTCCATCTCTGTGTCCCCCCCACCTGGCACGTAATAGATGCTCAGTGCACGTGGGCTGAATGGACAGACTCACGGATGCCCCCTTGGTCCCTGTGGCGGAGTCTCTGCAGAGCAGAGGCCCCAGGGCCTCTGCCTGTGTCTTCGGTGCTCTCCCTCCCTTTCAAAACAGGATGGATTATGTCACGAAAATCTTGCTGAATTTCTAGCACCCTGACTCAAACCCAGGAAGAGCACCGCCTCACTCCTTGTGCCCAAAAACGAATCCATCATTGCATCCTGCTTGGGACTCAGAATAAAATGTGGAAGAGCTTTGGGACAAACAATGAGCACTGTCAAGTGGGACAGCTGTTGCTCTCTCCCTCCTGGTGGATACGATGTGTTGCACATCCTTTGGGCGTTATGGAATTAAACCATTAGAAACACTTTTCATCTGAGTCTCCTGTATCTCCCGGCGTTATAAATGCAACTAGTTCTCTTTTATTCATATTTTATTTTTAAAGCTCTTGAGAGAAGTGCTGCTTTAATTAGAGGAAAAAAAAAAAACTTTCTAAGCAAGCAGGGAACCCCAATTTTTTAATGTAATAATTTTCCCTGTGAATTCTTTGTAACCATTAATGGCTCAGAAAGGAAACGTCCGCCCTGGGGGCAGAGAGCCTTGTGGAAGCCTGGACCAGTCAGAGTGGCTGTGCGGTGATTCTCCTGTGAGTTGTGTGATTGTGTTGTAGCTTTTCTAGCTCTGTGCCAGATGCCCAGCTTATGTAACTCACTGTGCTGCTCTCCATCCTCCGGGGTTTGACTGTATGGCTGCAAACAGTGTCACCGCACAAGGTTGAGGAGAAGAGGGGACATAGCAGGTGCTGTCACCTCTGCAACTTACAGAGGTACAGAGCGGTTGAATCTCTGCATCTCCCAAGTGCTCAGTGAGTGCTTGGCAAGTCAGAGGTAGTCAGTATCTCTCTGAACAGAGGGGAGGACCACAGGTAGAGATAAGTTGGCGATGAAAAAGTTCTGGGACTTACTTAGGGCTTTTGGAGACAAGGCTATTTTGTCAGTTGCTAGAAGCTGTTTTGAATGATCTGAGTTCTCACTAAGGTTTTACTGTTACCCAGCTATGCAGCTTTGGGTGAGTCACTTTCTCTCTTTTTTTAATGAGGGGAGTGGATGAGGTGATCCCTCAGGATGTGCAATTCTAAGCTTTCCCAGGGTGCCGTTGCTCTGGCTGGGTAAAGAAAGCTGACTTGGAAAAAGAAGAGACCTCTGGATTTTTCTGGATCCTGGCTAAGTTCCCAGAGGGTGCTCAGATGCCTGGTCAGATAGTCTTTGCTCTCCAGGACCTCTGGGGACATGAGTTCATACCAACAAGATCCAGCCAGTGTCCCCACACCCGACACTGCCTCTCTGAGTGGAAGCCTCTTTTACATCTAATTTTCTTGGTGGAGTGTATTAGTTTCCTATTTGCTTCTGTAACATATCACCACAAATGTAGTGGCTTACAACAATACACATTTTTTATCTTATAGTTCTGGAGGTCCGAAGTACAAAATCCATCTCCCTGGACCAAAGTCAAGGTGTCCCCAAGGCTGGTTCCTTCCTTCCTCCATCTTCAAGACCAGCAGCATAGCATCTTCTCTCCTCTCTAACCTCTGCTTCCATCCTTCCTTCTTTCTGGCTCTGGTCCTCCTGCTTCCATTTGATGAGGACTCTTGTCATTACATTGGGCCTACCCAGATAATCTAGGATAGTACGTCCATCTGATGACCCTTAACTTAGTCACACCTGCAAAATCCCCTTTACCATGTACAATAACAGTCACAGGTTCTGGGGATTAGGATGTGGATCTCTTCAGGGGTCATTATTCAACCCACCACAGGGATTAATCATCAATCTCAAAACGGAGACGGGAGAAGAGTGTGTTGGAACTCCTGCTTTGGAATGGGGAGTTGTAGACATTTCCCCGGGCAGGCGATTCTGCAGCTGACTGCAGTTTAAGCTGTATCCAACTGCAAAATCTATTTGCTTTCTAGGCATATTTAATTCTCCTTTTTGGATTGTTTGAGGGCCTTTATTTGTAGAAATGTGTGCTCTCAAAAGGTGACCACATTTCCCTAAAGCCACCTGGTTCTGATGAGCTACAGCCATTATTTTTCTTCTCCATCCTGGTCATCACGGCCGTTACTGAGTGCCCACCGAGTGCAAGGCAGTACGCCAGGGAAATACGACAATCTCCAAGACATGCTCCTTTCGATCGTGGAGCTGATGTCTGTCTAGTGGAGGGAGAAAGGAACATAAGCAATTCTTTTTAACACAAGGCAGGATGTGCTAAGTGAGGTAATGGTTATAAACCGAGGTAGTGGGAAGACATCAGTTCTATTCCCTAGGGGTGTCAGAGCATATGCCCCAATTTTTTGGCTCAAAAATATGATTGCTATATGCACCTGAATTTTAAATTATTAACACAAAATTCTTGTGGGCTAAGAATTTTAGAGCTTTTGAAAGATAGGATGATGGGGCTTTTCTTCTTTATCTAAAGGTCTTTGATTCAAAAGAGGTGTCTAGCTCTGGCGATTCATGTGAAATCACTTCTACTCAAGGTTCATTAAAATTGGGGACAATAAGAATTTGCTAGGCAAAGCAGAAATTGGGAAGAAAATAGCCTTCTTTTTTCATGCTGGATCTGAACGGATAATCCGTAACCTGTGCTGTACCCAAACAGCACGTGTTTCCCATGGCCAACCTACAAATACCCAGCGGGGCTGGCTTTTCTAGTTAGAAAGACAGCTCCTCCTCACGTGTCCTTTCAGAAGTGAAGGGGACTCTCCAGCAAGAGCTCCCTCCAGCCCGGAACACAGTTTCAGAACGTACAGTTGACTTCTCCTGGAAAAACAAAACCAACCTCTTCTTACTCTGATCATAGAAACCAAGTTGGCACCTCATTATCGCCTCGTTAGCAAGGACAGGCTGCGTAGAGGACAAACCTGGTCGGAAGGGTTGGCCCTGAGTGGGCAGGGTTTTTGAGTTAAGCTTAATTGCTTTTCTAAAGCTCAGCTACTTACTAGTGCATGAGTAGAGCTACATCATCGGACGAGACCATCGTCCTCTTCCTACGTAGACCATTAGCACCTCTCCAACTCAGCTGCTGCTGCCATGATTTGTGCCTGGGCCCCACTGGGCCACCAAGGCTTCGCTGCAACTGGCACAACTACCCAGAGGAGTAAAGGTCTGTAACCACCTTTATTAGCCTTAATTCTCCTCAGCACCCTCAATATCTTACAATGCAGCTACCTCATTCTACCCTTGGAGCACAGCAGGGCTGGGGCTGGGTGAAGGGTAGTGTCTCTTTAAGGACGTACAGCAAATTCTTGATTTCTCACAGAATGGGAAATCGTAACCCAGAGTCATTTTTATCTGTCTCTGAACTGTATTTTGTAGCTGTATTTGCACATGAGTGCGCCTGATGTTCTGAGAACTCACTTCAAACAAAACAGTGAGGCAGCCCATGAGACGCACTCAGGGAGGGCTCAGACGCTGCACGCTTCACCACCGCTGCCCTTTCTCTTCTTTTCAAAGCCTGGCTGGCATTTGAATCCCACGTCTGCACTCACCAACCAACCGTGAGTGTTTGTAAGTAGGTCACCTAACCTCTCTGGGCTTTAGGTTCTTGCCTTGCAAACTTGGGGTGAGAATTTCCTGCCCCATAGGACTAATGGGGCGATCGACTGAGATGATGTAGGCTACGCACTCAATACTTAGTGTCACGGTCAGTGTGAGACTCTCCCATTCGCCTCCCTCCCCGTGACGCGTCACCTCCTCCCTGCCTCCTCCTTTTCTCAGACCAACGCAAAGCACCAGCACAGGCAGAAGCTCGCTTTCCTCAAGTGTCCCAAAAGTGGGAGAGATGCGACATGCCACATACTTTCATGTCTCCCCCTTTTTTTTTCCCGAACCATGTCTGCCCCCAGCCTCTCTCCCTGTTCCATCATCATCAGACTTACCGTACAGAGCCGATGACAGTGAAGACCTTGTCTAAAGGGTCCCAGCTTTGCAATGTCTAACCTACACTTCCCTTGGCATGCTGAACGTATAGCCTTGGTTGCCCATGGTAATCTCAGTTTCAAATGCACAGTGCCATTCTCCCCATTCAGATGTCCTGGGAATGCCGGTTCATCAACATCCCCAACACATTCCCTGATTACACCTACTCCCCAGAAGAGGTGTTTAAGACCCAGGAAATATGGTCTTACAAAGGAGCCCTAACTGTGGTAACCACATATCTTAGACTTTCTGAGAAAGTCTGTCCCCTTTCCAGATTATGCATCCTGATTTTTGGTCCAGAAAGCACCATAACCAACTAACAGGGGTCACAAGCAAGGCACATGTCCGACAGAACGCCCCTGTAGTAAGGGTCTGTGAGTACCTACCACCACCTAAGACCTCAAATGCAGATGCTCTTGTAATCTTCTTCATACTAGTTGTGTTTTGAGAGTGGACTGAGGAAAGCATGATTCTTGCTGCTTCGGGGTGTGAAATGAGTCCGGACAGGGACGAAAATGTGTTCGGCACAAATATTCACACTATTTGTTCTGTATGCAATTTTGAAGCCCTCTTTTCCTCCTCAACATTAGAGGATATGGATTTTCTCGTGTCACTAAGTTTTTTGTTGTTGTTGTTAATATCGACCATGCCAAACTCAGGGGAGTGTCGACCGTTGGCAGGGATGGGGGTTAGGGGTAGGTGGGGGAGCAGATACCCGAGGAACATTTAGTGCGTTGGGATGTTTCCTGTCTTAAGCCTGGTGCCAGTTACACTTTTTTGAATGTCTCAAATATTACACAGTGAAGTAGAAATTTAAACACCAGTAGTAAATTTCTACTTAACATTTCATTCTGAACATATATCATAATTTACTCCCCTCCCCGCTGTGATGGGATATTTGTAGTTTTCAACTATGGACTCTTAAATAATATAGTATTATTATTAACAATCTTTGGTATCAAGTTTTGTCTGAATTTTAGTTAATTTTCTTAAAATAGATGTATAGAACTGAATTACTAGGTCAAGGCAAATGGCTTTCATGAGTGCGTATTTTGCCTAACAACCTTTTAACACAGTCATGTGAGTTTAGATGGTCATCAACGTTGTGTCCATTCCACTTTATCTCACACCAGCACTAAGCACTATTATTTTTAAAAAATGCCACTTTGCTAGGCAAATATTTGTTTCTCGTGGTTTTAGCTTGTATCTCTTTGGTTGCCAGTGAGATTGAACATTCTGCCATCTAATAATTTTTCTGTTGGGTTTTTTAAATTGACGTGCATGTGTGAGCACAGGATTTTGCAGACATACGTGGGGCCTATGTCAGAGGGTCTTGTTTACATGGTAGGGGGGACCACAGTTAAGCACCGAAAGAACATCTGCCCACCTCTGTGAAAAGCAGCTGTGCATCTCGACCTCTGTCTTCCTGCAGTGCCGCCAAGCTCCTGGACAAGAACCCATTCTCCGTCAGTAACCCGAACCCTCTGCTTCCTTCGCCCGCCAGTCTCCAACTGGCTCAACTGCAAGCCCAGCTCACCCTCCACCGGCTGAAGTTGGCACAGACAGCTGTCACCAACAACACCGCGGCCGCCACGGTCCTGAACCAAGTCCTCTCCAAAGTGGCCATGTCCCAGCCACTGTTCAACCAACTGAGGCATCCGTCCGTGATCAGTGCCGCTCACAGCCATACCGGAGTGCCCCAGCACGCTGCAAGTGTGCCCAGTGCCCGGTTTCCCTCCAATACAATTGCCTTCTCTCCCCCCGGCCAGACGCGAGGCCCAGGACCCTCTGTGAGCCTTCCCAGCCAGCCCCCCAATGCCATGGTGATGCATCCTTTCAGCGGGGTCATGCCTCAGACCCCTGCCCAGCCGGCCGTCCTCTTGGGCATTGGCAAGACCGGGCCAGCGTCCGCTGCGGCGGGATTCTACGAGTACGGCAAAGCCACCTCCGGCCAGGCCTATGGCTCTGAGACAGACGGTCAGCCCATCTTCCTTCCAGCCTCGGCCTCTACCTCGGGCAGCGTGACCTACGAAGGGCACTACGGCCACTCAGGGCAAGATGGCCAAGCCGCCTTTCCCAAGGACTTCTACGGACCCAGCTCCCAAGGGTCGAACGTGGCAGGCGGGTTTGTGGCCGAGCAGGTGGGGGGCCTGAAAGGCGAGGGGGGTCCACTGCTTCAGGGTCCGAACAGCCAGTGGGAGAGCCCCCACGGGTTCTCTGGCCAGAGCAAGACCGATCTCACAGCCGGCTCCAACCTGTGGCCTCCCCACACCAGCCAGTCCTACGAGCTGTATGATCCCGAGGAGCCGACCCCAGACAGGACCCCTCCTTCCTTCGGGGGTCGGCTGAACAACAGCAAGCAGGGTTTCAGCGGGGCAAGGCGGCGGGCCAAGGAGGAGCCCGCGATGCTGCCCGTGCGGCCCCTGCAGGCTCAAGAGCTGAATGACCTTCACGGGGTGGCCCCCCTCCACCTGCCACACATCTGTAGCATCTGTGACAAGAAGGTGTTTGATTTGAAGGTGAGTCACTTAAGACGGGCTGGGAGCCACAGCCGGAGCCCGCGTGGGCTTACCACCACCACCCAACAAAATGTTGTTGCCATCAGTACTCTTGATTAAAATAGGTATTAGGACTAATAGGAATTTCAGAAATGTACCAGGGCCAGTCCTTTGCTTTAAAGCAAGTAAGAGATTCTTACCCATGTCTACAGCTGAGAAAGCTGCTCTGAGTGGAGGGATCAAGTGGCCCCGCCCGGGTTGCCGAGAAGGGACTTGGGAACTAGGGTCTCCCACCTCCTTGATGGAGGTTTTTCCCTCTGAGCTATGCCTCAGCATCACTGCTCCTGATGTTGTACTGAGTACGAAAGTGGGAAAAAGGTGAGCAGAATTTTGGGTCAGGGGCAAGAGAGAAATTCTCACGTGAGACCTAGACAGATTATCATAGAGGACCTCAGCTTCCCCAACTGCATAATGGAGGTAAGAGCCTCATGACCCTTTCCCGTGGTTGTAAATTGCTTCGGGCTCCAGCAAACAAAGGTCTATTATAGTATAAATTTCCCCTCAGAATGTATTGATGAGGCAATGAAATATTTGAAAGCAATGATAATTATAATAGCTAACATATATTAAAGCTTTTCTGTGTATCAGCAGTAACTTTTCAAGGTTGATACTATTATTATTCTCATATGTGAAAACTGAGGCCCAGAGAGGTAAAATGACTTGTCTGGGGCCCCATAGCTAGAAAGTGGCAGGGTGGAGATTTGAATGTGGGTCTGGCCCTCCCAGAGCCTGTGTCTCTTAAGCCTCAGGCTGCACTGGCTCCTGTCTCTTCTCCCACTTGCATTTCATAATAATCCCTTTTGAGTGTGAGTCATGCCACACTGTCATTCCCCCTCTGCTTGGGTGCCATGCTGCAAGTGCGTCCCTGTCACTCAGGTGGGACACACCCTCTCCCTTCCAGTCTCCAGAGGGGGCTGGCTGACGTGGGAGGTGATGGAGCACTTTATCTCTCCTAAGCCTTTCCTAAGGCTTTGCAACTCACTGTGAGTCCACCTGTCAGATTCTTCCAATTGGAAATGGAATGGGTTGGAGGTGAGGTGGGACTAAGGGGGAGTCCACCGAGAGGAGAAAAAGGGATCACGTGTGTGAATCTGGGATCCTGTCCAAAATGGTTTTTTTTGTAGGAGTGAGGGCTGGATGGGGGGCCGGGTTGGGGCAGGAACCTGGGAGGGAGAGGAGAGGGGAGGAGATGTGTCTGCAGGGTTGGTCCAACCTCTGAATGTTCCAAGCTCCCTGCCTGGCCAGGGGAGCCTGCACTCATCCCTTGCCTTCCCATGGATTCCATCATCTTTCTTTCCTTTTGGCCCAGGACTGGGAGCTGCATGTGAAAGGGAAACTACATGCTCAGAAATGCTTGGTCTTCTCTGAAAAGTAAGTGCCATCCGGGAGAACAGGTTCATGCATGCGCTTGACAAATGTTCATTGAGCACCTACCGTGTGCCATCCGTTCTAGGTGCTGGGGAGATGGAACAACACAGGCAACGTCTCTGTCTCCAAAGAGCGCACACTTAATGGGGGGTGTGTGTCAGATGATAACAAAATAAACAGTGAATTATATATCGCATCTCTGGTGGTAAATGCTAAGCAAAAAATGACATCAGGGCAGGAGCAGGAAGGGGTGTGTGTGTGTGTGTGCGCGCGCACGTGCCCATGTGCATACACATTCACTCATTCATTCACGGGCTGGCTCTTGCATTTCAAGTGTGTGGGGGTGGGGCACTTGCTGAGGACACCTCAGGAGAGGATGGAATGAGACTGTGGCTGTCTGGAGGACATGCACTCCCAGCAGAGGCAGAGGGGACAGCAAGTTTGAAGGCCCTGGGATGCTTGGGCAGCATCACTATGACCAGAGCCCTGTGCTGGGGGAGGGGTCGGGAAAGGGCTGAGCAAAGGAGTGACTGCTCTGGTTCCCTTGCTGAGAACAGATGGGGGGGCGCGGGGGGCGGGGGCATGGCAGACCCCTGAGACCATTGAGGAGGGGCTGCGGTGTTTTGAAATGAGCCCATTCAAAAGGTCTCCCTTTCTTATTCACAGTAGCCAAAAGGTGGAAGCGACCCAAATGTCTACACCAGATGAGTAGGTAAACAAAACATGAGACGTATGTACGATGGAATATAATGCAGCATTAAAAGGAAGGAATTTATGCGCTCACTTAGGCAGCACATGCACTAAAAAGGAAGGAATTTCTTACATATACTACAACGTGGGCGAACCTTGAGGACATTATGCTAAGTGAAATAAGCCAGGCACAAAAGGACAAGAACTGTGTGATTCCACATATAGGAACCACCTAAAGCAGCCAGGGTCATAGAGACAGAAAGTAGAACTGCGGTTGCCAGGGGCCGGGGGAGGCGGACATGGGAGATGAGTGTTGTTTACTGCGTAGAGTTTCAGTTTCGCAAGATGAAAAGAATTCTGGAGATGGATGGTGGCGATGGTTGCAAAACGGGGCGGGGGAGTGTGCTTAGCGCCACTGCACTTAAAAATGGTTAAGCTGGTAAATCTCACGTGTGTTTTACCACAATGTAAAAAAGAAAGAGTTTTAAAAGGTCTTTCTTCTCTGGCTCTCTACTTTTTTTTTTTTTTTTTTAATTGTGCTAAAATTCACATAAGGCCCACCATGTGAACCATTTTAAAGTGCACAACTCAGTGGTCACAAGCACGGTCCCAAGGTTGTGCAGATGTTGCCAGTATCTCGTTCCAGAACATTTTCATCGCCCTCAGGTGAGGCCCCATACCCCTGAGCAGTCACTCCCCAGTCCTCCTTCCCCCAGCCCCTGACAACCTCTCATCTGCTTTCTATCTCTATAGATTTTCTTCTGGACATTTCGTGTAAATGGAATCGTATGACGTGTGGCCTTTTGTGACCGGCTTTTTTCACTTAGCACGATATTTTCAGGTTCATTCACATTACAGCATATACCACCTTTTTATGGCTGAATAATATTCATATACGTGTGTATACATATATATATATATGTCACATTTTGTTTATCTATAAATAAATCCTTTGATCTATATTCGGAATGTTTTTATCTTTCGGCTATTGCGAAGAGTGCTGCTGTGAACATTCATGCACACATTTTTGTTTGAACATCTATTTTCAACTATTTGGGGTCTGCGCCTAGGAGTGGACTTTCTGGGTCATATGGTAATCCTTTATTTAACTAATTGAGTAACTGGTTCCCCTTTTTTCACCCCTCTCCAGTGCTGGTGTCCGGTGTATACTCGGTCCAACAGAGGGAGCTCTGTGTGCCTCTCCCAACAGCACGGCTGTTTATAACCCTGCTGGGAACGAAGGTGAGCGTGGGCCTGCAGGTCAGCAGCATGAACCCGACATCATCTTCCCAAAGGCTTATCATGTCACATCTTTAATAACCAAATTTCCCTTATGTGGCCTTCTTATGCATCTATAAATCAAACAGATCCCAGGACGCTAAAATGCATTAGGCCTGCTGTCTGGGGCCTTCAACATTTTCTGACATATTTTAGACATAAAGCTTTGCTGGTCATCAGCGTGCCCAGAGATATAATCGTACCAGTCACCAGACAATATGTTAAGAGGGAATTTTCATTTGTTTCCTCCTACTTATGTCCTAATAGTGACTTTTGAAGGTAAAGTAAATAACTAGGTTTTCATCCAGTTTTGTGTAATTTATCATTTAGATTATGCCTCAAATCTTGGAGCATCCTATGCAGCCATTCCAGCAAGGTCATTTACTCAGTCAAATCCTGCATTTCCTTCAGCTTCCCCGGGGACAAATGTGAGTACAGAAGCATTTTCTCCATTGTCATTGTTATCATCAAGGCAGTGGTATCACTCGCGTGGTGCCTGAGTTTTATTAGGCACAGAAAAGCTGACGAGAAGCTGGTGGAGGAATGGCTTTGTGCAGTGCAGGAAAATGTGCCCCTGGACAGAGGTTGAGACGTGTCATTCAGTCCAGCGAGTATTGAAACACACAGATAAAAAGGCTGACAAATTCTTAAAATTGAAGGCACTCAGAGACTATAGCATACGGCACGGTTTTAGGAAAAAGATAAATTTGTCTGTGTGTGTTTTTAAGATGTCGATAGTTTACTGAAGTGGATCGTTTTTCATGAGTAGTAATTCTGAAACTTGAAGCAGAAAGAGAAAGTGCGTTTGAAAGTAAGGACGGTGTACTGATGGCATTTGTCGGCTCTTTGGGGAAATGGCTACTTCTGTATACTTTGTTTTCAGTCCTCTCTCAGTGACGTGCACGTTAGTCCCCCAAAGCTCTAAAGCTTCATCTCTCCTTTCCCACGGATCATGACAACAGTTTTTCTCTCTTTGGTTTCCCACGGCACGTAGCTTTGTGCCCCTAGGAGTCTCTCTCTCATTCCCTGGGAACACATGAAAAGGGGGCGGGAGACGCGGAACCGACTGTAAAACAAAATGCATTTGATAGAGGGCGTGTGTCTCTGGGCTTTTACCTGTGCCTATATATTTTTTCAATTTGTGGTGTGAACAGCTACGGCTTCTTTCTCTCTTTTCATGCAGCGAGCAAGTACAAGTTCATGACAGCAGCCCTCCACGTGCCATCCCCTCCACGTGTCGGGGCATTTGTGCAAAACTCGGGAAGGGCAGGCTGAGATTTTAGCCCCTGGGGGATGAGTGAGTGGGGAGGCAAGGAGGTCCATGACAAGAAATGAAGCCTGCCTGGGCTGCGTTTCTGTTTGTTCGTATCGGTTTGTTTGTGATGTTTGATGGGAGAAGCGCGTCAAGAGAGAACCCCCAGAAAGAGGATTTTGTGGTTTTCTTCTCTGTACTCTCCATGCTTAGAGCCACACCCACTCAGTGGCAAGTTTAGGTCATTTCCAGGAGAGCAGAGTGGCTGGGTTCGGTGACCCTGTCATTTGTCTTTGATTATATGACCTGTGTCCCGATGGGGGTGCTGGCAGCTCCAGCACCACCCCCACCCCAGGGCCTCTTTCCCCACGCTGTGGACCACGGAGGCATCTCTGTGCTCACAACCTGCTCTGAGATCCTAGCACTGAGGGTACGGGGACTGTGACCTAGATTGGGGAGGCTGGATTGGAAGGCAGGTGAGTCAGGGATCTAGGTGCAGGAAAGAGAGCTGGTGTCAACTGAGTCCCGTTGCAAAGGGAAAGGAGCTGAGAAGCGTTAAGAGAGGCCAGGGCAGGACAGCTTTGTGTGTGACCCCATGCCATCCTCTGGGGCTGGCCAGTGAACCAGAGGCCTTTTCCTGTGGTTGTGGAGCCAAGAGCCCTAAGTTCAAGTCCAAGTTCTGGAGCCAACTAGCTGTATGGCCTCAGGCAAATCACCAAATCGCTTTACTTCTCTGAGGCTCTCTTTCCTTAAACGGAGATAATACTCCCCTAATAAATTGTATGACTTTTGAAGGTACAGATAAAGGAAATGGCCGGGTGCTCACCTGGCTTGTGTAATTGATTGTCTCGATTATGCCTCAAATCTTGGCATATCATATGTGGCCATTCGAGCACAGTCTCCTGATTCGGTGTCAGAGCTGGACAGCAGGAGCAAGGTTCAGGCCAGACCACAGTTGTCCTGCCCTTGGAAGGATTGGATGAGTCCATGTCCGTGATGACGATTTGCAAACCGTGTCGGGTACAAAAGTAACAATGGCTGTTATTCGGCCATGAGTCCTTTTAACTTGCTGTGGGGAAACCTTCCTGTCTAAGGCCCTCTCTGCTCCATCCGCTAGCCCCATGACTTCGGGCAAATGTCAGTGTAAGCATTCCTCAGGCGCGAACCTGTCCAGGAATCCCTGTAGTCGTACCTGCCCTGCCAAGAGATGTCGCAAGGCTCCCATGAAAGCCCTCACCTGTGGGGCAGGCATGAGCAGTCTGACCCGTGATCATTTGTGGGTACAATTTCCTCCAAATGCCTAGCAATGGGGAGGTATCTGGCTTGAGCCTGAGGGGAAGCGACACAAGAAACAGTTTTCTTGCTGTAGTGGAGGCCAACAGGAGGGAGACCCCAGACACTGTAGGGTGATGGTAACAATAGTGGACACTACATAGTGCTAAACCTGGCTTGAGCCTGAGGGGAAGCGACACAAGAAACAGTTTTCTTGCTGTAGTGGAGGCCAGCAGGAGGGCGATAGCCCCAGACACTGTAGGGTGATGATAACAATAGCGGACACTACATAGTGCTTAATGCATTTTTAGCATTTTTGTATGTTTTAACTCATTTAATCCTCCAGGTAACCTTGTGAGGTGGGGAAACCAATGTGTAAAGAAACTAAGCGTCCTGCTTCAGGTCACACAGCTGGTAAATGGAGGCAGGCCCAGGTGGCCTGGCTCTGAATGCCTCACTTTCAACCACTAAGCCCTGCTGCCCGTCTTGGAGGGTCTCTGAGTTGTCATTGTTCTTGCTGTGATTTTCTCTTTAATAAGGTCCCTCCCCTCCCCCACTCCCATGCCACAAGCTGCTCAGCAGGATCCGAGGTACCTTGGGGTGCAGGGCCTCGGCCAGCCATCAGCCATGGAGCAAGGTACAGAGGCCAGTTAGACCTAGACTCGGATTCTTTGTCACTGTGGCAGCATCGCCCAGGATGGGCTCAGACATTTGGAGGGATTTTCTACAGACACAGTGGAGGGGAAGAGGCGTCATCTGACTGCTTTTATTGTTGTAAGTTCTGTGAGGTCTTGGTCAGATGAGCTTTCCCAAGGACATCTGGGGGACAAGGACAAAGCCTGTCCAGCCATGCCTAATTAGTGGCTCAATGGTCACATCTTTCCGTTGGCTTCTGGTCCTCTCGTTTGCCATTTTTGGCAAATGGAATCGAATGCAGGTATGTTTTTCTTTAGGCAAACCTGAAATACAAAAATATTGATATCTGAAGACAAGCTGAGAATTGAAGGGCTGATTAATCCACTACTTAAAAGGAAACTTTACAAGCCTCCTTTATGTAGTAAGGGAGTCCCTGAGAGAAATTTTTAATTTTTTTTCTGCCTACAAATACTGACATCCAAAGAAGAGCTGATACATCAAGGGGTGATGATTCTGCTAGCAAAGGACACTTTGCCCAGTGAGCTGCTTGTGCGTATACATTTCTACTGCTTTTTCTGCTTACAAAATTTTTGCTTTTTGTGAAAATTCAAACTGAGAAGACATATTTAATGGGAGATTGAAATGCCTACATTATCTCCCTCCGGCCCCCATGAGAACCCACGAAAGCTTTGACACACTTTCCTCCAGAAGTGTTTCTGTGCCAGGGCTTTTTCTGTCCGATTTCACTTAGGTACATCTTTTCAGAAACACATTTTTGGAGGACCAGCCAAGACTCCGCCATCGTAGTATCACTGTTGTTGGTGGAGCAGAGAGAGGACCCTGCTTCTAAAGTGCCCTGTTTTTAAGCAAGAGTACACAGGGACAGACACAGCCCTCTGGGGGTGAGCCTTCAGCAGGTCTCAGAACTGCTACACGATCTGAAATGATTGCAAATCCCATATACCACCTCCACCAAGCCTGGGCTTGGCTGCTAAATTTACACTCGTGCCAGCTCTGTGGGAGTGCGAGCCTTTTGTTTCCATGTTTATGGCTGACAGAAATGGGACATTGATCTGACAGTTGTGTGCTGTTTGTCCCCTCCTCCCCTGGGATTCCGGGAGAGCATGTGTTCACGTTCACTGAAGCTTCTGCCGTTTGACAGAGCACAGACACTTTCTCCTTGGCTGACAGAGTCATCATAAACAGAGTAATCAGGTTTCTTGAACAGGCCTGCAGGGCCTCCTCATGCTGTAAATAGTTTTCTTGTGCCTGCCCAAGATGTACTTGGCCTGCCGACTGTCCCCATTAAACCGCCTTGAAGTTTTCACAGCCACTTGGGAGTTTGTTTACTGTTGGCGCCATAGGTGGGCCTCCCTTGCCTGGGACAATACACACTGTTTTTATGGCTTCTTCTCACCAGGACCCTGTGTACCAGGAAACTTGTATAAATAAGGAAACTGAGGCATAGAGAAACTTAAATGTGTATGGAGGGCTACAGGTTTAAGCCATAGGTTGCCCCTTCGATTGCTGGCTGTTTCTAAAACACCTATTCATCCACTCTGGCCTTCCAGGTCCATGGTTCAGAGCACAGAGTAGTAACGGACATGGTGAATGATACCCACCCCTCCCGTACCAGTCCAGCTCTGTCCTCATTCCTGTCCCCTCCATGAGGGGCCACCTTATGCATTTTTAAAGAGAGCAAAGAGCCAGGAACAGAAGACCTGGGAGGGTTTTGTTTACTGTTGGTTTTTTTCCTTTTCTTTGTAAAAATTGTTTATTTTTCTTGTTGCAAAAGTAGTACACACTGTGTAAAAAATTCAAACAGTAACAGAAATGCAAAAAAATAGAGAATCCAACCCTGCAGAGAAAACCGAAGGTAGATATCTTTTGCTCTGTGTACCCCTAACTAGTGTACATGAGCATGTTTAATTATTAAAAGTATATATTTTTGCAAAAATCAGAGAACACCATACAATCTGTTGTACAACTTGGGTTTTTTTCACTTAACATAAGCTCACAATACATACTGTAATTGATTTCTAGACATCTTCATGCATCTGACATCTACCAGATGTATTTAGCACAATTTATCAAGTCTGCAGTTATTTGATGTTTCAGTGAGACCTGAGTTGTAATCACAAATCTACCACTACTTCGTTGCCCACAGATTAGTTCCTTTTCTTTCAGGTGTCAGTGATGCACCAGATGACCTCCCAAGATTCCATGACTCTAAAGTTTGTAGGCATATTAAAATTGCTCAGCAGGGGGAACTACCCCAAGAGCTGTAGGCAAGTCTGGCATCAATAAAAGTAGATTTACTCTAAGTCAAAGCTAATACGCTTTATAAAATATTCGAAAGTGTCAATAGAGACTTCTGTGTCTGTCCTCCGAGGTCCACACAGGAACCCATGCCCATTTGCTATCTGCATGATAACATTCAAAAGCAAGACATTTGCCTCGTGACTGTCATCAGGTGTCTTTAGCACAGAACCAGCAGAGGCCCACAGACTGTGTGCCAGATGAAATTAGGTCACACCTAAAGGAGATCAGGCTGGAGCACAGAAGTTTTTTATTAAAGACCGAATGAATCTATATTTGTAGCTCTAGGAAGCACTTTGAGAGACTCGTCTCACCCCGCAGGCCTATTGCCCTAAGCCACATTTTTATTGCAACTCTGAGTTATTTGAATTGGGCTGTTCTTTGAACTCATCTGCGAAGCCTATTCCCACCTGCATCAGAGGGCAGTGAAAGGTCTCAGAATCTCCCTACACAAGTCCGTTTGCTCCTTTCCCATTTCCATCCATTTATAAAGAATTTGTGGATGAGTGGAGAGGTCTGGGACACAGCCACATGAACCAGTAGAAGCAGCATCTGGTTTTAAACGAGTGACCGCAGCACGGGAAATGAGCAGCCTAGGCCTGTGATCGCATAGGGCTCATTCCAGGTCAGAGCTGGCTTGAGGTGTCCTCCAGGCTGAGGAGGGACGACTGTCTCTTCAGGTTAGTAATTAGGGCTTTGGTTACAACCCTTGACATCTTAGCTCTCTTAGAGATTTGACCTTGGGCTGGGAAATTTCAAATGCACCTGTCACATGTGTGCCTCCCAGAAGCTCAGTGGGCAGAGCAGTGGGTGAGATGTTAACAGGGCCCATCAACACCTCACACCAAAAATTCAAGTTGGCAAGGTCTTATGATTCTCTCTAAACCCATCTACTCCTCTGCCTCAGAGCACAGCTTTTAAAGTGTATTTTTGGTAACTTTTAATTTTAATGTAATCCAGACTTACAGAGAAGTTGCAAGAAAGGTATAAGGAACATCCATATACCTTTTGGCCAGATTCACTATTCCTTTACATTTTGGCCCATTTATCATTCTCTGTGTTTCTTTCTGTGTGCGTCCCTCTCTCTCTATTGTCAAACTGTCCAACCATCTCTATCTGTCTGTCTAATCATCCACTCATCCGTCCATCTGTTCACCCATCTCTCTATCTTTCTATCTATCTATCTATTTATCTGTCTGTCTGTCTATCTATCTAATCATTCATGTTTTTGCCTGTTTTTTCTTGAACCATCGGAGACTTTGCACCTCTTTGCCCATAACTACGTCAGTAGGAATTTCCTAAGAACCCAGACTTTCTCTTAAATGACCATAGTACAGTTATATCCTCCCTCCCCCCACCCCCCGCTCCGTCTAGGATCATCATAGCACACCCTTTAACTGTTGGAGGAAAGGAGGCAAACATTTATAGGAGGCTGCTGGATGCCAGACATTGCACTAACGCACTTTATATACATTGTGGCATTTTTTTCCTCTAAGCAGTCTCGTGGAATCAATTTTTATTCTCCCTGTTTTATAGACAAGCAAACTCAGGCTTGGAGAAATTCGGTAACTTGCCCATGGTTAGTCACTAGGGAGCAGGTACAGATCCAAGTCTATCCAATGTCCCCATTGCCCTGGCACACCCATGATGTGTGTCTGTCATCAGAGAGGCACCAGGCTCGTGTGTCCTTAGTTCATCTCAGCATAGCATCTCAACCCTACGAGGCAGTGTGGATGCAGAGTCATTCAGGGAGTGCCAGAGCTTATCAGCAAGGTACTCACTGCTTGGAGCTTACCTTCAATCCTGTAAAGATGCGACTGCCACCAGCACACACAGGCGTGTCTGAAAGATGAACATATGCATGCTGAACCAGATGATCACATAGGGACGGAGGGCAAACATCACACTCATTGGGACCAGAGTGAGAAAGACACTGTTTATGTCCCACACAGTTGGGGAAAGTTATCCTGGATCTTAGCTTGGCAAGGCTTCTGGGCAGAGTGGAATTTTAGAGCTTAGAGCTACATAAGCATGGATATTTTACATTTGGAAAGGACTTTAGACAAGAGGCTACCTCCTTCATTCCAGACACTGAGAAACTAAGGCCCAGAAAGGAGAACTAGTTTGTCCCTGTCACGTACCTAATCAGTGGCCGAGATGGGACTTGAATCCAGGTCCTCTGTCTTCTAGGCTTTTTTTTCCCATTACATCAGAAAGTCCAATCTTTTTACAGCCCAAACCCCTTTTAATTATTTACTCCTACCCCAAGCAGCCACTGTTCTGTACCCCATGTTTGGAAAAGTATCCAATCTGCCAAAGTACTTATATTAGTGAGTAATTAACTAGTTACCCATTTTTATTAATCAGAAATACAGACACACCAATCAGACTTTCTAATCAGCCTAAGATCTAACCAGGGTGACCATATTGATAGAATCAAGAAACTCAAAGTATGATCTCAACTCAGGTTTTTTTAAATGTCAAAAATAATGACCCTCCCTTGAATATTATTACCTTCAAAGACCCTTCAGGACTTATTAGAGAACTCAGGTTGGGAATAGCGTACAATATCACGCTGCTGCTCAAAGGCACTCAGGGTGGTCTGTACCCCCAGTGAACAAATTTTACTGTAGGTGTCCCACCTAAAAATGGCATCATCCCTTCCTCTTACCTTCCCATTTTCCTCCCTCCCTCCCTTTCTTCCTCAGCATTCAGGTCTCCCATAGGATACAAGGCAAATAATAGCCATGTTTATATAAACTGTTAGAGAATAGGTTAGAGGGATTATGCATATAAATCTATACCTTCTATGAATAATCAAATATGATTTCAAACCTACTTGAGTTTAACAAAAAGGTATTTTAGATCAATGACGGAAAAGAATGCAGACTGAACTTTCCTAAATCAAATATTTGCAAAGAATATGCAGGCATATCTTGGAGATACTGTGGGTTTTGTTCCAGACCACCACAATAAAGCGAATATTGCAATAAAGCGAGTCAGTCACATGAATTATTTTGGTTTCCCAGTGAATATAAAAGTTATGTTTACAGTATACTGTAGTCTATGAAGTGTGCAGTAGCATTATGTTTAAAAAACAATGTATGTACCTTAATTTAAAAATACTTCATTGCTTAAAAAAATGCTATCATCAGAGCCTTCAGTGAGTCATAATCTTTTCGCTGGTGGAGCATCTTCCCTTCACTTTGTCAAAGACACAGTGTGTGCGAAGTGCAATAAAATGAGGTATGCCTGGAGCATGTAAGAAAACTTTCTTTCTAACTGGATGGGATATTTCATGTGCTCTGAAGCCGGACACAACACAAAGCAAACCCTGAACACAGCAATCCTTAAGATTTTCAGTTCTCAAGATTTTCATTGCCTGGCTTACTTAGAAAATGATAAACTGGTTAACTGAAGAAGCCGCTCATGGTCACTGGAGCAAGTTGGCCTCCACCCTGAGGGATCAATATCTGGCAGACCTAAGCTCATTTGTAGTTCCACTTGGAAAGCTCCTAATTAACATCATTAACTGGAAAGAATATTAGAGGTCTTGTGATTATCTTAACTGACAACAAGAGAATCCATAAAATCCAGCTTCTATTTCTGATTAAAAATCCTGAGAGAAAAAAATGCACGCATAGAATGTATTTTAAACTTTGAGTGAAAACCTCGAGACCCATTCATTCTGGGGCTTCTCTAACAAGGTCTGCAGCGTGCATTCATCTCGCTCCTTGGTGACTGGCAGCTGCGAGTGTTTATTCTCCAGGAGGCATGTTCCACCGCCTCGTAGCAGCTTTTGCTGCTCTCACACTTGAATAAAAGCCTCTTGAGTTGCTTTTTCAGTCTGGAGGAGACAATGAGAGAGGCACTGGCCCTCGTACCTAGTCATTAGGCAACTGGACAGGCAAGGAGCAGAGCGGGGATTGGCACAGAACCATCCTGCATGTTTGCTCTGTTGTCTAAGCACACATCAGCCCAGGCCAACCACAGCTAAGTCACATGTGGCAGAAACGTGCCCCACTAAGAGGTGCCGGGCAGAGCATCCAGCCTCAGCCATCCCACTGATGAACTCAGAGGACCAACCACATTGCCTTGTCTCAGAGTTCAGCTGGGTCTGTGTCTTTATGTGGATCACTCACGCTAATATAAGGCACAGGCCCTCCTCCTGTCATCCCTGGAGGACCTTGAGAGCCACCTGGGGCCACACACTGAGCCCTGTTCTCCTTTGGGAAAGTGTTTGACCTCTGGACATTGCAGATGGGGAGATCTGAAAGGGGCACTTGGGTTTCTACAGTTCAGGGCTGAACCATAAAAGGAAATTCTTATAAACTTTAATTGTCCTCAGCCCAGATTAGACGAGGGAGGGCTTTTCACGGCAGAATGACCCAATTATTAGCTCTTGTTAGGGATGGGACCTCAGACTCTCCTTCCGTATTACTTTAGCAGAGCTGGACCCACGTCAAATGTAATTAGATGTTGAAGTCGACTTTATTGTAGAAAATAGTGATTATGCAAATGTAGGCTATGCTATTAGAATGTATTTCGGGTTTGAAAAATTGCATCCTTCTCTCTAGGTTGGTTTGGCTTATGGTGACTAATTCTTGAACCTCTTGGAGACTCCAGGCTGATTAAGGTTTTCACGGGCCACACGCACTTCCTTCTCCAGAAGATTTGATTAGGCCCAGCTGTTGGCTTCCAAACTGTGTACCGTAGAGGTGTCTTTAGGACTCCCATCTGGAAGTGACAGCAGGGTACTGGACCCCAGGGTTTGTCTAGAGCAGCTCCTCTTATGTGTTGAATATATCGGGCTGGTGAGCAAGCTTTTGTTTGGAGAAAGCATTCCAAGGCCAACCAAATTTTGAAAGTCACTGTCCTAAACCGTAGGTTGTTACTGTAAATGTCTATGTCTGTGGATTAGGTTCCCACAAATTCTTTCTATGTTCTTTTTTTTTTTTCTTTATTGGGATTTTGTAAAAATTGTAAGTCAAATAATATGAGGTATGTAAGAAAAAGGTTAAATCTCTCTCCTCTTCCTCCTCCTTTCTAGTTCTGTTCTTTGAAGATAACCAGTGTTGACAAGTTAATATATATCCTCCCACACTTTTCTCTTCTGTGCTGATATCTTTTAAATTTTTTTCTTTGGGAAAAGTTTCAAAAGGACAGAACAGTGGAGACTAGTATCAGTAACCCCTGTATACTCATTCCCCTATTCCAATCATTATCAGAATTACAGCACTTGCGTTATCTATCTCCTCATATATGTTTGATTTTTTGTTTTGTTTTACAAAAATGACATCATACTACACATGTGACTTGGCAACCTGTTTTTAACTTACTCTACCTTAAAAATGACTTCTTATCAGCTCATCTCCCTCCTCCTTTTAATGGCTATGTAGTTTTCCATGGCATGCTTGAATCATCACTTATTCAGTCATTACTCTATTTTTGGACACCCGGGCAGTTTTCAAAATTTTTTGCTGCCTTATAAATTACTGCAACAAATGTCCTTGTATCTAAGTATTTACATATTGGTGCATGTATTTCTGTAGGGTAGATTCCCAAAAACGAGTTGGCAGGATTGTGGACTATGTATATTTTAAGTTTTATTTAATATTGCTAAAGTTTATTCTCAAAAGATCATAGATACCTCCCACCAGCAACATATGCCCATCTCTTTATATTTTCAACAGCCCGGGGTGTGATTGTTCATTAAAAATGTTGTGAATCTTTTCTGCATACAGATGGCATAAAATCGACATTTTCGTATGTGTTCATGAATGGATTCTTTTTCCGCATTAATTTTGTAAATTATAGTTTTGCAGTCATTATTTGGGGGAGATAGCCGTTAGGAACATGTCTGGAATAAAGACCAGCCACTGTTCTTCGTTTGCACTAGTTTGCACAGCGGAAAATGGGTGCCGGCCGCGTGGTGCACATCTGCAATCTCCCTGAAGGAAGCTGCACTGAGAATGACGTCATCAACCTGGGTCTGCCCTTCGGAAAGGTCACGAATTACATCCTCATGAAGTCTACCAATCAGGTAGGGCTGGGCACTTTCACAATGGTGCGTACTGTGTAGATCACACCTTGGTGGAAGGAAACGATATACATTGTTTATGTTTGTTTGTTTGTTTTAAGAAGCTGTTCTTTTTTTAAAATTAATTAATTGGTGGAAGGAAACGATATACATTGTTTATGTTTGTTTTAAGAAGCTATTCTTTTTTTAAAATTAATTAATTGATTAATTGATTATTTATGGTGGCAAACTTGGGTGAAATCCAATACGTTTCAGCTGTACACTTTAACAGTAAGGCATATATAGGTTTACACTGTGTGTTCACCTCCCATAGTAAGATTTCTTTCTGTCACCACGTATTTTACCCCATCTACGTCCCCACTCCTCCCCCAACCCCTACCCTCTGGTAACCACTAGTCTATAGTCCATGTCCATGAGTCTCTATTTGTCCTGTTCATTTGTTGCTTATATCCTACATATAAATGATGTCATGTGATTTTCAACTTTTTCTGTCTGGCTTATTTCGCTTAGCATGATTATCTCGCGATGCAACCATGTTGTCGCAAATGGCAGTATCTCATCTCTTCTTATGGCTGAGTAATATTCCATTGTATATATGTACCACAAGAAGCTGTTCTTAACATCAAGAGGTAATGCACGGCTGACTCCTGTCGGAACAGCGCAGAGGTTTTTGGTGGTGGTGGTGTTTCAGTCCCCTTGTTTTACCTTACCCTTCTCATGATGGCTACAGACAGGCCTTTGTGAGTTGCCTAGAGGTGAGGAAGTGCTTTGGAATGAGGTGCTCATTGACATAGGAAAGCTAACTGGCCCCCAACATAGAAATCCATGGACTTGAGCCTTTTCACTCTGTCACCAACCCCCCAAGCTAACGCTCCAGCCTTACATTCTAAATTTCTCATCACTGAGGCCTGGATTTGGAACCTGCCAACAATTGACTGGAAACATATTTTCACTGATCCTTGATGTTAGCATCCGAGGCCGTGGGTCTCACAGCGGGAGACTAGGTGGGAATTAATGGATGCTCAGTAAGACTAAGGAACTAAGAATCCTTAACCTGTGGAGATTAATTGAATCCTTGGGAGTTCATGTGCTTGTTTTCATTTCTAGCATCAAAAGAGAGAGTTTATACTGAGAATGGCCAGAAATAAGAATATTTTGTATTACACTGTTAATAAATATATTTTTACAGAAGAACAGGCACAGGAGAAATTCCTTTCTTAATCAAGGCATAAACTTTAGAGACTCAAAGCCACATCGGGTCATCAGTGGTCTTCCTCCACCAAGCTGGCTTAGACTACTCACTTTCTCTCTTTGTTCTTGCTTCTCAGAATTCTATTTTGGGTAAATGTCCCATATTCGGCTGCCACATTAATGTGGTGAGATTCATTGAATTAATATTCGCATTCGACAGTTGAGAAGTAGAGGTGCTAAAACGTTTACATGAACAGAGAAAGCCGGGTGGCAGAATTTGAATAAAACTCTATATCATCTTGACTTCTTAGTCTCCCACATTTCTGCCATGACTGTGACAGCACGGAGAAAAGCATATCTGCAATTCAAAAACAAATGTGAGGGAAGGAGGGAGGATGAGCTTCTTCGAGGCAGTGGGGGAGGAGGCGTTCACAGTAAGGGCCCCCTTGTCCCTGACCGCGGTTCCTTCTCAACATGGAGGGACCAGATCAGTACAAACCAAACGAATCTAAGAAAGAGTAACAGTAATGAATCCGCCACAGCAGCTACAGGAAAACTGACAGGTTAGTCAAAATCGTCTATTTAGACAATCTCCGTAGACACCAGTTGAATGAGAAAGACCATTTCTTTGTAAGTTGTTATTTTTAAAAATCAGAACAGTGAAATAAAGAGGGAAAACGCTGTGGAAACATAACTGAGGATTTTCCTTTCTCTTTAACTCACAGAGACGTGACCTTCATTCAAGCCTAGGAAGCCCTCGTGGTTTTTGTTTTTTTTTTTTAGTATATTTCTTTCTTTGCCAAGAAAGTGAGAGCTCAGCTACCCAGGGTTTGTGTCCCTGTCTTTTGCTGTTGCCACCACTAAATAACAGATTTTGCAGGGATCCACCCAAGGTCACTTGTGCAATAAACTCACCCTCCCCTGTGCACTCCTCCCCTGGGAAACTGTGGTTTAATGGACCCTCCCATCCCAGAGGGGCTCCTGTGGCATGGCGTAGCCCAGGATGGACATACATAATTAAGAGTAATGTTTGGTAACCATGGAGATCAAGAGAGGGGGGCCATCTTATAATGAGCGCTTTTGGTGAAGTCAATAAATAGGTCTCTTTGAACAGATGGGATCAAAGAGAGCTCTTTCTTGTACTGATTTTTTTTTCTTTTTATTGAGGTATAAAATACATACTCTAAAGTGCACTCATCTTAATTGCACAACTACATGAATGTTTTACATGTGTACGCCCATGTAATTACCACGCAGATCAAGATACAGAACCTTTCCAGAACCTCAGAAGGTTTCCTTATCCCCCTTCCCAGTCAATACCCCGCTCCACCCCACCCCAGAGGAATGCTCAACTCTGATTTCTATCACCATCGATTCGTTTTCTGTACTCTAGAACTTCCAATACATGGAATCATACCTTGTACTGAATTTTAAGACCATGCAAGTCAAGTCCAATGTAGGTCCTTCCTTTCTTTCCTAGGCCTTTTTAGAGATGGCTTACACAGAAGCTGCCCAGGCCATGGTCCAGTATTACCAAGAAAAATCTGCTATGATCAATGGTGAGAAGTTGCTCATTCGAATGTCTAAGAGATACAAGGAGTTGCAGCTGAAGGTAAAGTATTCTCTTATTCATTCAGTCATTCATTTGAAAGTCTTCTTGTCAGGAAAGAGAGGACAGGAAGAGATCCAAAAATTACCCACTTCCTTTGAGGATGTCACGTGGAAAGGCAAACCATTATAACATAGCAAGATAAGTGCTCATTGATGCAAGTACGAAATGCAAAGGGATGCTTGAGACAGGATGACTAACTACCTGGGGCCCGTGGGATTGACAGGGGAAGTCTTGGAGGATGAAGTAAGAAGGGAAAGGTGGTTGCTTTCCAGAGGTGGGAGTTCCAGGCATAAGCCCTGAATATAATCTCCTCTACTCATACAGGTCTTCAGTAACTTTATTCCTTAGTCACCTGCCTTGATCTCTTATTTTTTCTTCCATCCTCTATATTTATGTCTTCGGCCCCATAGAAATCCTTCTAAGCAACACATGGCTAAATTGGCCACTGTCAGAGCTCAGGTGAATTCAGATCATTCCAAACAGGACTTTTGTTTTTGTTTTAGCTTGTTCTACATTTGTTTTCTCTTTCTTTCTTTTCTTTCTTTTTTTTTTTTTTTATTGTGAAGTACAATGTACATACAGAAAAGTGAGTAATTATGTGTTATACAGTTTAAAAAGCAATAACGGGTGGAAACCCCATAAGTCCCATAAAACCACCACCAAAGTCAATAAATAGGACACCGACAGAACCCCGGAGCCCCTCTGAGCCCCTCCTCACACTCAGTGTCCCCCTCTGCACTCCGCCGACTGTAAAAATGATCATTTCCTTGCTTTAACTTGTAGTTCCACTACCATTTCTGCCTTCTTTAACAGTAAGTTTAGTTTCACCTATTTTTGAACTTTATATGAATGGAATCATACTGTCTGTGTTCTTTCATGTCTGGCCTCTTTCATTCAACAGTATGCCATCCATGTTGGGTGTGTCTATTTATTTTCATTGTTGTATCAATTTCCATCGTATGACTATAAATTTAGTTATCCATTCCACCATTGATGGACATTTGGGGTGTGTCTAGTTTTAGAGTGTTAGGGACAATGCTGCTGTGAACATTCTCAAACATGTTATCTGGTACACCTGTACATGAGCGTGTAATTAACTAGGAGTGGGTACACAACTCGGAGTGGAATTGCTGGATTACAGGGCAAATTTCCTAGATAATATAGCAAGCTGTTTTCAAAATTAGTTGTCCCAAATTTATACTCCTACTAGAAGTGTCTGAGAGCTTTCAATGGTCCACATTCTTGCTAACATTTTGTCTGGTCTGACTTTTTAATTTTTGCCTGTCCGGGAGAGTGTGATAGATAGCTTATCAGAATTTTACTTTTTATTTTCCTGATTACTAATTGAGATCGAGCACTTTTTCATATGCTTATCGGCTCTTTCATTTGGATTTTCTCTGGTGGGAAGTTTTTTTTCCAATCGTTGCCCATGCTTCTCTTTTAGATGTGTCTTCTTAATGGTTTGCAGGAGTTCACTTAATTAGATCACTTAGTCCATTTGGATTTATGGTAATTAATCCTATATTTGTGTTTAAATCTCCCTTCTTATCGTATGTTTTACTACTGTCCCATTTAATAGAGATGTTCCAGGTCACTTCAGCTCATTCCACATTTACTTAGGGTTATTTTGTTTAAGACCCAAAACCCTCAATCTGCCTTTAAGCCAGAAGACAAAGGCCGAGTGGCTGTTTCTGGACAGGACTAGTTCTCATAAATCTGCATATGTAAATTGGTCATATGTCAACCAGTTGCCAAAGCTCTGATTCTGCTTTGCTTGCAGTACTGCTTTTGAGGTTCCTTTGCCAACAGTTCTGGCAGAACCTGGCATTTTTTTCTCACTAATGAAATCATGGGGCTTTTCTCAAACAAGTGAAAGGTCCCACCCCATTCTGTACCCAGCCAAAGTTCCCGTTCTGATTCTACCCGGGGGCTAGAATTGAATTTCTGCACTGAATTCTCAGTGGAGCTTTGGTCTCCAAATGAAATGTTGTTGTAAATTCTAATTAGGATTAATAACCATACTCAGCTTCCTAAATTAAGGTACCAGGCACTGCAGTACCTTGCCAAGGGAGATAGTTTTGGGGTGGTGCAAAAACCGAGGGTTCTTTAAGAGGTCCTATGGTCCAGATTTGCATTCAGCAAATGTTGTGCCCACTGTGGGTGGGAACTAGGCCGGTACCGTGGGTGTGGAGGTAGCAAGCTTGTGGAGGAGCTCACAGTGCGGTGGGAGGAAGCATAGGTAAATACAGAGCCATCCACAGCCTTGTGACCTGTGCCGAGTTAGAGGGTGTTGGTGCCAACCTAGGCTCTACCCCTTCCTGCTTGATGAGCTTGGACAAGTTACTTCATCTCTGTGAGCCTCAGTTTACAGATCAGTAAAGGACTATATATCTTTAGAGTTTTGGTGGTAAGCATCCTTTTTTCATACATTGTCTCTTTGAGCCTCACAATCTTTCTTCCTTGGATAATAACACTAATTATAAAAGTACAATGATAACAAGAATATGTACCTTTGATTGAATCCTGGTACTCTGTGTCAAGTACTGTGCCAGGCACTTTACGTACATTTTCTCCTGTAATCCTAGCATCAGTCCTGTCAGACGGGTGTTATTATCTCAGGTTAACAGATGGGGAATCTGAGGCTCATAGAAGTTCAGTAACTTGCTCACAACTGTAGTTACTGGAAGAGCCTAGATTAAAACGTAGGACTGTTTTGGTTTTGCACTGTATTTGCATCTCTATATTGTGTTATTATGATCTTCATTGTCCACTGAAAAATCAGAGAGAAATCAGGTAATTAGTCACCCAGTCAGTAAGCTGCAGACATAGTATTCTAAAAGAGCGTCTGAAATTTTAACGTGCGGATCTTGTTAACATCTCTGATTCAGTGTGTCGGGAGCAGGGCTGTGATTCTGTGTTTCTAACAAGCTCCCAGGAGATGCTGACGGCTGGTCCTCAGCACACACCTTGAACAGCAAGGGTCTAAAACACACTGTTTTCTGACCTTTAGTAAGGATCCCCTGCTCCCCGAGCTGTCACACTGCCCCTATGTGAAAGCATCTCAAAAGATGTTTCATCTACATAGTAATGTATGCATTATGGTTCCTATGTTGACATCAGCTAGGACTTTGCAGGTAACAGAAATTTGTCTCATTTAAGCATATTGACTAAAGTTTAAAAAAAGGAATTTATTGGCTCATGTAAATGAAAAATCCAGCTTTGGCTGGAGGCCCGGCTGGATTCAGGGCCCAAGTGATGTCATCAAGACTTGGCTTCTCTCCACTTTTCCTTCTGCTCACTTGGCTTTGCTTTTGGAGTCTCCCTGGGATGGCCCTTGGCAGACCCGGGCTCTCTCCTCTAGGTGGCGTGATGGCCTCACTGACTTCCGCAGCTCTGGCTTCTCATCCTCTTTTCCTTCAACAAGAGAAAGCCAGAGTTTTCTGAGTAGCTCCCACTGAAGTCCAGAGAGTCACTCTGATCCGGCTGGCTGAGAACACGTGTCCTTCCCTGAACCAATCTCTGTGGCCAGAGGAGGCCAGGCTGTGATTGGCTAAGTCTGTGTCACCTGCTACATCCTCAGAGAAGGAGTGGAGAAGGGAGAATGGCTACTAGGGAGGTAGACAGCAAAACACTGCATCCATAAGTGTCTCTGGGCCAAAGGGACCACCACGTGGGGTCCCACCAGGGCTTGCCAGAGGTGGGGGGAAACTTTGATTGGTTTTTCTTTGTAGCTTTACCTTTTGCTCACCAGACAAAGTGGAGGAGGAGAGATTTTAAGATACTTCTCATCTCTCTTGAACGTTTCCTCATGCCAGTAATCTTATCTCTCCATACACTCTTTGTGGCAGAGGTTCTATTCCTCAGGGCATTTAAGGAAGAACCTTTCACATAGCAGGTGTCCAACAAATGCGAGGAACGAATAAGAAAGATGAAAGCGGAAGGAAAAATCAAAAGTGAGTGTTTTTCTTCCTGCAGACAAGAAGATTGAATTATTTTCTGGTTTATTCTACAGAGACTCCTCCAGAATCATAGCGTCTTACATACAGAGGGGAACTCGAATAATGTAAACCATTGTCTCCCAGTCACTGCCTCAGAATTGTCCAGGCAGTTTTCAGTCCCCTTCGGTAGATTTGGGGTAAGATTGGGGCTCTCAGGCAGTCTGGAGGCAGAGGGCCTGGTTTCAGAGCAACAGGAAGGTGAAATCAGCAAATGATGGTTGTGGGTCTTCTCCACATATGACGTTATTGCTGAGAGCTACGGTGAATATGAGACATGGTCCTCACTTGGGGAGAGTTTGCTCTCTAACTGGGGAGACAAGCTATTCTCGTGCAAAATTATACAGGATTTAAACATGAGTGTGTAAGTGCAGGAACTCTTAATAGTTCAGTGGCAAAAGGCAGTTGTGATTTGGTTGCATAAAGGTGGGAGCGATTACTGAGCAGGGCCTTGAAGGATGAGGCAGATTAGCTAAATGAAGGGTGCATCCTAGGTGGCAGGAGTCAGGTGAGAAGAGATATAGAGCCTTGAAAACGACCGGGGCTGCTGTGACAGTGTCTGGCTCTGGCGAGCTCAGGGCTCATCTGGAAGGTTTCAGCATCTTTCCAGGACTCTTGAGGCATGTAAAAGAGCTGTGGAGGGGTCAGAGGGCACAAAACCCTCTAGCAGCTCCTTTTATGTTGGTCCAGCACTCTGCAGCTTTTATCAGTGTAGCCTGCTATGCCCTGAGGTGCTTGGTGGATGCCAGATGGGCCTCATTATCTCACCTTTACAGATGGAGAAAGTGAGTCTCCCACAGACAACAGTCCTTGACCCCAGATGACCCAGCCAGCTGGAGGCAGAGCTGGGGCCGCTTTTTTTTATTTTCAAGCAGCACTGCTTCCCTCTGAGGGTGCCAGCACCTCCCTAGGACCACATGGGGCTTGGCATCTCACCCTTGTCTTAAATGCAGCAAGATGTGTTGACCGTCAGCGCTGTGGATGGTCCCCTGTGGGGTCGTTGAGCCCCATCAGTGTCATCACAGAATGGATGAAAAGATGCCGTGACTGGAATTTGCCTCAGAACACTCTGTGCAGTGGGGGTAGGGTGGGATGGTGGGGTATAGATGAAATGAAATTGGTCAGAATTATTGACAGTGAACATGGATATGTGGGGATTCAAGATACCATTCTCCCTGCTTTTGTGTATGTTTGCAATGTCCTACAAGAAAAAGATACCCAGAATGTCTTCATAGACCTACTCAGTTCTCTCTCATTTTCACTTTTCTGTGGTAATCACAGCTTTAGTTTACCTGCCTCCTTTACACCTTTAACCACAGGAGGATGAGGCCAGACCTGACGAGGAAGACTGAAAGGATTTTCTTAGGGCTGTGAGAAGTTGATTCTGTCATTTAAAAGTCTTTGGCCGCTTCTGTCCCTTTCTGAGTTGGCAACTGGTGGAGTGTTTGGGCCAGAGAATGCCAACAATTTGGAATTATCACTTAAAGTAGAAGAACTGACCTGTGGTCCTCAAAGGGGTGTCACAATGCTGGTGACTGCCAGCCCTGGCATATAGTTTTTGAAGATTGTCTTAATGTTTCTCTGTCGCTCCAGCCATTCATGCTGGAACGGGTATCATGGAGTACCTGTTCCATGCCAGGCTCTGTGCCGGTGCTGGCTGTGTGAGGACCAGCAACCCAATGCCCTATCTCACTGGAGACATGGGACCTGGATAGACGTCGCTTCAGAGGGTGCTGGGCTGAAAGCAGCCTCAGGAGGATGTTATGGGTAGAAAAATAAGGGGCAAGGAAATACTTAAGCCAAGAAGAGGCTCTTTTAGCCCACAAAGCACTCTAGGTTCATCTCTTTGACCCCTGGGGGACTGCATGGGACACTAGAGGATATTTTCATCCGTAGTGCCTGCTTGGCCCACTCTGCCCTTCGTCAGGTGGCACCCCAGAGGGGAAGGGCATGATCCTCCTCCTACCCAGTGCTTTCCTGGGTCTGGGCTGAAAGGAACAATCACCAGACTTTGAGGTTCCAGAAGACCAGAAGGAAAGTTTGGGGAACTTTAGGGATTCTTTTTGTCACAGAAAGTCCCCCATCTAACCCCCTCAGGGAATTTATATGTTCTGAAAAGTTGGCATGGTACATTTAACCCAGTTTGGGGGGCACATTCTTTAGACTTTGCCTATTCCAGCTTGGCAGTGTGAGCCACAGATTCGGGACCCAGGATGTGGCCTCTGCAGTGAAGGCAGATCTCATCACATCTCCCTGTCATGGGTCCTGATGGCTCCTGCCAGCTTTGGCGACCTCTGGTCGCTCATGTGTTGGCTTGTGTGGCGGCAGCGCTGCAGCAGGTCTTCTGGGGACCAGCCTTTCCCAGCACGATGCAGTAGGCAGCTTCCATTTTGTGGCCCCAGGTGGGTAGGCAAGAAGACCCACTTAGCGGGATCACCTCCAGATGTACCTTCTCGTTCTACCCTCAGGTGTTGACAGACTACCCTGGTGGAAGGACAGGTGGTCTCAGGTGGGGTAGAAGGAGGTGTCGTGGGTGACAGCCTCTTGGCCCAGGCCCACAGCCCCAGTTTTTTCCATGCTTGGCCTTGGGTCTCTGCTTGTGGTCCAGTTTAAGCAGTTGAGGTGCTGGGTGACAGTAGAAGCCTGGATGATCTGTTTACTTGTAGGTGACACATTCATATGCTTATGAAGGAGCAACCTTTGTGGATACAATCAGATGAAAGGGACCATTTGCCAAAACTGCGAGGCTCCTTTTTGGGTGGGCATCTTGATTAGTGCTGAGTTCCTGGCCTTTTCTTGAGCAGCAGTGTACTGGCTCCTCGACCTCCTACTTCGTCACCAAAGGGGACGGGATCACCACCTTCTCTTTCTCATTCTTTCCTTTTATAGTTTGAGCTGGCAAGAGACCGCTCCCTGGCTTGACCATTTTACATCCCTTCCCTGTGCCCTAGGCCTGACCTGCGGCCCCGAAACCACAGGCTGCTCCTCCTTATTCTGTCTATCACTCGCGTTTTCCCAGCCCAAACCCTCATTCTCAGCAAGAACACAGATCAGCGCCCACGCGCTCAGAGGACACTCCGAATTCTCATCCTGGCTGGATCCCATAGCTCACTTCATATCTCTGGCCCTGGTTTTGCCATCTGTAAAATGGGATATATGATGCTACCTAACAATCGTATAGCGCTGAGGTTTCATAATTCTTTGTAAACTATACAGGAAAAAAAAACAAGGATAAAAAGAGCATTCGATTAAACGTCTTAATCAAATTCTTTGTCAAAAGTTGACATCGCAAACTTCGAGGGTGTTTAGGCCAGTTTCTTTTAAGTGGTGGTTTTATTGAGATAGAATTTGTGTGCCAGAACAGTTACCCTGCACCATACCTTTTCAGGCAGTGGGGGATTTCTGTAGTCTTTTGGAAGACATTCTTGCCCTTTCTTTTGTGCTCATGAATTTCTTTTTTTCTTTAATCATTTATTTTTTTATTGTTTTGTTATTGTTGTCCATTCTGGGCCCAGGAGAGGGCTTTGGTTGGGATTTGGGAGCTGGGGTTGCTCCTGTCCTGGCATAGCCCCCATATAGTGACCTCTGGAGTGAGTGGGGCCTTTGGGTGCCTGGCATCCTCAGCTGTGAATCATGGCTCCCTGCCTACACTGCCTACTCCACGGGTTTCTGTTGAGTACCAAATGACCCCCGTGGAAGAACACGCTGGACTAAGGTGTTTCATGGGACATGGAGAGGATCTTGGAGTTGAAATGCCTGTCGTCAAGTTCTGATTCTCCGACTACCTCTATGACCTCGAATGTGTTCCTTAACCCGGCACAACTCCAGGAGTCATCATCTACATGAAACACAGTATGGCTGGTGACTCTGGAATTGTGCAGGGCAGAACTCTGCCTCGGTCTCTCTGGGTCCCAGTTTCCACATGTGTAAAACGCGGAGGCTGCATTCAATGATCTTCAAGTCTATTTCCGAGTTATCATGCCTGGCTGCCTTTCCTCCCCCTTTTTCTC
>NW_006442207.1:6740657-6764320 GCF_000325575.1 Pteropus alecto | reverse complement strand
TCCCTTCCTTCCTTTCACATCTCAGATATTTTCTTTTGTTCAGGAAGGGGTGGGAGGCAGGTATGAACAAATACTACTTTTTCCAGCACATGGGTGGTGAGTACCAGCCTCCTTCCTTCCCCAGCCCAGTAGACGCCATGCCCCCTGGACTGCTCACCCCACCGTCGTTAGCACTGGGCTCACACGCCTTCTCCCTGGATGAAATGTTTTTCTTCCTCTAAAAAGGCACTTTTCCTTAGTTGGCGTCAATGAACCTGAGTCCTAGTTGTTTCCCTCTGGTGTTTGCAAGGCTGTCTCTGGTCTGATGATGACTTTGACTTCTCTGACTTTGCCTAGAAACCTGGGAAAAACGTGGCTGCCATCATCCAGGACATCCATTCCCAAAGAGAGAGGGACATGTTCCGGGAGACAGACAGGTGAGGCCTTGGCCCTAGGTCTCAGGGGGAGATGCTGGGCAGTTGGAAGATTCTCCTGTTACTCATTCTAAGGTGTGTTTGCGTCATGCCACGCCCTGCCCTTGCTCCTGCCTTGACCATCAACCTTCCTGGGCCCTACCTTTCCATCAGAACGCACCAGTCCAGTCCAGAAGTGCTGCTCAGGTTAAACCTCAGGAAAATGCAATATGCTAAGCTTTCTTTCAGCTGTTCTTTCTTTGTTGGAAAGAAATATGGTGGGCGGGGGCGGGGGCGGGGGGTGTTCTGTTGATACTGGGCTCTTAGGGGCAAGTCTATACTGTTAAATCAGCCTGAAAGTGGTGTGTGTGTGTATTCTATTTAGAGCCAGATCTTGATTTTTTTTATGAGCTAAATGTAGATGTAGGAACAGAAATAGAGATGCTCCAAAAAAAAAAAAAAGGCAGTGACTTGACCAGTCACTTACTCGGAACATTTTCCAACTCATTTCTTCCAACCGAAGCTGGGACCGTGCCAAACTGTGGCTGCACGTTTACCACTGCCACTGCCCTACGAAGACAGTCTCTGTGGAGAGCCAAGGTGGAAAACAGAGAGAGTGGGCACCTGGCAGGCACATCCTGTGGTTCTTACCCAGGGCTGCCACAGACGGCGCTCCAACCTCACTGTAGAGGCCTGTGCCCTGGCTGTTTCCCCAGTGATGGTCAAGGTAGCCTGGTCCTAGGGAGCCAAATCTTGGGGTCCCCTGGTCAGTGAGGGCTGCATGGTTTTGCTGTATTTGGGAACCATATGAAAATTGCCTATCCTTTTAAAATATCGGGGATGTGACTCAGTTTATCTGCTAAACAATCGAACGACTTTCAGAGTGTGTGTATATGAGCGTGTGTATGTGCGTATCTATCTTTGTATGTAGCTGTTCCGGTTTGAGAGTTTTGTGTCTTTGTCTGGAATTTATTTTTAACCACGGTTATTTGGGTTTTCCTAAGACATGTGTAAAGCTGCATGGTGCCCCTGCAGTTCTGTGACAGGGGTTGGGGGTCGGGTGACCAGGAGATCTTGCTTAGAACCTTGGGCAAGTCAGGGTCTTTTTCTGGGTTTCAGTTTCTTCATCTGAGAAACTGGCAGGTCAGTGCCCTAAGGCAGCAGTCCCCAACCTTTTTGGCACCAGGGACCGATGCTTCTATGAGAATCTAATGCCTGATGATCTGAGGTGGAGCTGAGGGGGTGATGCTAGCGCTGGGGAGCGGCTGCAAATACAGATGAAGCTTTGCTGGCTCTCCGGCCCCTCGCCTTCTGCTTCTGCTGTGCAGCCTGGTTCCTAACAGGCCATGGACCGGTACCAGCCTGCAGCCTGGGAGTTGGGAACCCTTGCTCTAAGGTCTCTCCTAATCCAAAAATGCCTTTGTAGTTAGTTCTTTGTTTTTGGTATTTCTGAGCCTGTCCTTTTCCTTCTCACCACCTAGTAATTAGCCTCCCTCTTCCATGCCCAGGATCTGAACAAGCTGAGATGAGAAAAAAGAAAGCAGAGGTCCAGAGATTGTTTTATGCTATGGAGAGATGGGAGGGATGCTTCAGTCTTGTAGCCAGGAAGCGGGCTCATTGAACCTGAGGGTTAGGCAGCCTCGCCCACCAGCCTAGACCAAGGCGACCTCACCCCCACCCCCACCCCGCACACTCCCAGGAGGAGAGTCCGCTGCTCCCTAAGCGAGCTCACTTCCAAGAGGAAGGAAGATGGGGCTGAGCCACACCAGCCGGTTATTCATCCCTGTTCCAGAGGAGGATGAGTAAAGGGGCAGACGGCGGCCAGGGCTGTGCTTAGGGACAACCCCGGCCCCTGGAAGCCAGGTGGGGAGACAGCGTCCTCCTGGGCCGCTCTCTGTGCGGCCTGTACGATTGTGGTGAAGAGCATCTGGTCAGATGGGGTTACATGCACAGTATCTGGGGGTGTCTGGGTGTCGGGCTGGGGAGGTGCAGATTCTGAAACCTGCTCCTTTGTTCCCGCACAGATATGGCTCTGAAAGGCCACGGTCTCGCAGTCCAGTGAGCCGGTCACTGTCCCCAAGGTCCCACACTCCGAGCTTCACCTCCTGCAGCTCTTCCCACAGCCCTCTAGGCCCCTCGAGGGCTGACTGGGGCAATGGCCGGGACTCCTGGGAACACTCTCCCTACGCCAGGAGGGAGGAAGAGCGAGACCCAGGCCCCTGGAGGGAGAACGGGGAGGACAAGAGGGACAGGACAGACACGTGGACACATGATCGCAAACACTACCCCCGGCAACTCGAAAAAGCCGAATTAGACGAGCGACTTGAAGGAGGGAGAGGCCACCGAGAAAAGCACCTGAGGTCTGGGTCCCCCAACCCACTCCACTCTGCATCAGGCTACAAAAGCCGAGAGGATGGCTACTACCGTAAAGAGCCCAAAGGCAAACCGGACAAGTATCTAAAGCAGCAGCAGGATGCCCCCGGGAGGTCCAGGAGGAAGGAGGAGGCCAGGCTGCGGGAAAGCAGACACCCCCACCTGGACGACGCAGGCAAGGAAGACGGGTTGGAGCCAAAGGTCACCAGAGCCCCCGAGAGCACCAAGTCGAAGCAGAGTGAGAAAAACAGAACCAAGAGACCTGACAGAGACCAAGAAGGAGCTGATGATAGAAAAGAAAGCAGAATGGCAGAGAACGAGGTAACGATGTAATATCCTCCCTAGGTAAGGAGAGGCAGGTCCCAAAGGATAAAAACGTTAATGTAATGACGATGAACATTTATTGAATGAATGAAACACTTATTGAATATTTACTCTGTGCCAAGCACAGTGCTAAATACTGTATCTCAATCAAGTCGTTTAATCCTCACAGCAACCCTGTAAGGTAATAACAGTCATGATATTATTACTATAGATGAGGAAACAGAAACACAGAGAGCTTAAGTTAGTTGCCCAAGGAGACAGAGCCAGGAAATAGCAGAGCCAGAATTACACCTGCCTAGGTGATCTGGCTCCAAATGCCATAGCACCCTGCTGCCTTTATTAGAAGTTAGGGAGGGACATGATGCAGAGGCCTTCTGTAGTCCTGTTTGTCCAGGGTGGAGTGGCCCCAAGGCGTTTGCACCAACAGACGCTGCCAAGGGAGATTAGATCTTTGGTCTGCTCAGTCCTCTCTCCTGCCAAAAACATCTACCAATCCCAGGATGTCAATGGGAGGCAGTAAAGGAGAAGCAGCTGTCACCCACTAAATTATACTGGGTGTCCAGGGCTTGATTTGTTTCTCTAGACACTGTCCACAATGTTTTACTTCTCTTGTAATAAAAATGCTCCGCAGTTGGCTGGCATCTTTCATTCAAGCACCTGAAAGGGCTTATAACTTGCTACGTGACTTCAGTTCATGCATTGGTCCCCAGGACTCTGTGTATGAGGTTTATATTTTCACTTGGCTTATACTTCTTTCCTGCCAGAACCACCTACATTTCAGTAGGAGTGGAATAATGGAGGTTAGGGGTTCTGCATAAAGAACTCAGTTTTTAAAATCCTGAATGCATATCTTCTAGTCTGACCCAGGAGTTGGTGACAATACTAAGTCCAAATAGGGAGCCCTATTCTCTAGTTCATGAATACTGAAGAGTCTCACTTTTGGCCACTACCTTAACATGCCACTTTGCTGGGTAGTGTGCAAGGCATAGAGGGTCCAACGGTGAATGAGACATAGTCTGTGTTATGGCAGAGACCAAGGTCTAATGGTGGAAGCAGATGTACAAAAACCATGTGCATACAGTGGGGCCCATGCTGGAGTAGGGTAGTGGCTGAGCTGCTCAGTGGTCCCTAACTGCACAGGGAGAGGAGGAAAGCTGCACAGAGGAGGAGACGTTTGAGCTGGGCATTGAAACTGGGGTAAGTTTGAGAAGTAGCAAAGGCAAAGTGAGAAAGAAAGACCATTTTGAAGAACCTGGAGCTAACTCAACATGACTATTTTTAGGGCATGTTAAAGGACCCTGTTTTTAAAAAGTAAAATCTTGGCTCTCGTGCAAACATAAAATGAATACATGTCAAAGATGCTATTTAACTCAATGAATGAGGGAACCAATAAGATCTAAAAGCCAGTTCAAAGGAGAATCTAAATACCAGGCAACATGCAGAAGAGATCAGGAATGTGGACATGAATTTGCTAATAGAGGCAAAACTGGCCTCTTCCATAGGGAACCCAGAACCAATTGCATCTCTACCAGATAAAATTCCTTTCATCTCTATGGACAAGAATCATTTGCATGACTATCAGTCATGTGCAATTTACAGAGTGATAAAGTAGCTCAGTTCAAGATAAAGTGCAGACTCCTGTAAAACCAGATACCCTTATACTGGACAATTACCCAGCATTCCACAGAAATCTAGTAATCTTTTTTTGCCCATCTCAAGTCTGCCACAATTTGTCCTGACTGGCCCAGCAGAGGGAAGCTCAGGAAATGAGATTAGGAAGTTGGGATGGGAGAAATAAAGGACCTTGTGTACATCCCTGAGGACTTGACATCCCAGGACCTGTGAACCGGTGGGTGTTTTTAAGAAGTGTGTGTAGTCTACCTCAGTATCCCTGGAGATTGGTTCCAGGACTGCCCACAGATAACAAAATCCACAGATGCTCTAGTCCCTGGGATAAAACAGTGTGGTATTTGCATGTAACCTACACACATCCTCCCAGATACTTTAAATCATCTCTAGATTATTGATAATACCTAATACAATGTAAATGCCATATAAATAGATGTTATACTGTATAGGGAATAATGACAAGAAACGAAAGTCTGTACATGTTCAGTACAGATGCAACCATCATAGGTTGGAGATCTGCAGGAGAGGCATCTGAACAAGTTGGCCTAGCTACATAGCACTTGTTAGCAACAATGTAACTTTTGTTTCTGAGAATTTCTGTCTGCGGATGGCTGAATGAATCTGCAGTCGGGAGAACCTGAGGGTACAGAGAACTGACTCTGTATGCTTGAAAGTGTCCGAGGTGCTGGTGACATGTCAGTGACTCAAGAATAGGTACAGAGGGGCAGAGAGCAAGGGCAAGGCTCAAGCCTGGAAACCTCTGTCCCCATAGCAGAGGGTGGGGCCACCCCTTCACACTCCTACTCACTTTTCTGAGACTTATTTGGTAATCTTATTTCTGCTGTTTACCTACCCTTTGTCGGTTTACAAACCCTTGCCCATTTAAGGTGACACATACTTTAGGTCACCCCAAGGGTGCCTGATGCAAAAAGAGATTCCCAGAAAGCCCTGTGGGTTTCCCCAGAGTTCTGTCCCTCTAGTTGGTGCTACCTCTAATGGCCCTAAAATGGGGTCAAGTAGACCCCTGTTGAGGTCTTCAGCAGATTGTTTCCATGGGTTTGAAGCCAGGCAGCTCCCCACTGTTCAGTGGAACAGCAGTAAAACAAACTCTATCATGATCTCAAGAACATCTCTGATTCCCACAGGGCTGCCCAGGCCTGACAGCAGTCAGGGACAGGACCGGGGAATGAAGGCGACAGGGCTGAGGATGGTGTCCTTGCCTCTCTTCTAATAGGCCAGGCACCTGCCGCCACAGGGCCCTGCCTAGCAACCACTCCCCCCCACCCCCGCCACCCCCCTGCAAGTCCACATGGGTCTCTTCTCATTTCTTTCGTCTCTGCTCATTGTCACATTCTCCACCGGTTTGTCCTGGCCACTGCATACAATCACAGTGTTCCACTTCTGATCCTTCCCTGCTTTCCCTTTCTTGGAAGTGCCGATCTCCTTCTGCTGTGCTCACTGCTGTCCCTAGTCCCGAGGTTAGAGCAGGCATTCAACCCGTGCGTGCTGAAGGAATGGGTGACTGAACCCAGACTCTGGAGGCAAAGGCCTGGCTTCTGAGAACCGGGTTGTGCCCTGTTCCCCTCTCCCTCAGTTTGCTTAGTTGTGGAGTGGGTGTGGTCCCAAGACGGCCCTAGGACTTCAATGAGCTTGTGCTCATTCGAAACCCTCTGGAGAAAGAGCCCGTGCTGCAGAAGCTGGTGCGAGAGCTGCTCCGTGTTTGTGTGCGGCCTGGTCCACCCCCGACCCTGACCACGAGACCGTAGGAAGGAGGGAAGAAATCAAGTCACTGCCCAGGGAGAACGTGGGAAAGAAGTACTTCTCTACCTTACTGGAAGGGAGTTCGAGGGTTACAGAGCCACATGCCCAGAGAAGGAAAGGCAGGCAGGTGACACCAATCCAGATCATATGACAGAAACCATGTGGAGAGACGGAACCATGGTAGACCTAAGAGGAAGCTCCTATCTTTTGGGGACAGTCGTCCACGGCTCAGCTTCATTCTGTGGCTGCCCTGGGCTGTCTGATCTGTTTCTTAGACCAGACCAAAGTTTAGATAGCTGTATGAAATTTCTTACTTTTTAGAAACTGTATAGCTCGAAGCATGTCTTTGGGCCAGTTGGAGCCCAGGGGTCCCAGAATGCAGTCCCCAGTATAAGCAATTCATAGGAGGGAGGAATAGAAAAACCACTTATGCTCAGTTCAGAGCCCAGACACGCAGGCACGCCAAGAGGCAGGTGCGAGCTTGCTACTCACTCTACCCTCTCCTGCAGATCTCCGTTCTTTTACTGACCAGTATCCACGGAGCGCCCAATACCGGGGCTCAGTTTTGAGTGAAGCTGAAATGACCCCTGATCTCATAGAGCTCATAGTCTAGTGGAAGGACATACTAATCCAATAATTCCTCAAATGAATAGGAGGGCTGAGTGTTCAGTGCCAAGAAGGAGATGGAGGCATAAGTGCCATCAGTGCTGTAATGAATCAGAGTCTTCCCTGGGTTAGGATGTGACTGTTGAGATTGAAGGAATGCTGAATATTTACTGGGTGAAAAGGAAGGAGCACAGGAAGCAGGAACGGCACGTGCAAAGGCCCAGTGGCTGGAGGCCAGTGTTGCTGGAGCCGAGAGAGCCAGGGTTAGGATGGTGGGCAGCAAGATCCATTTGTCAACAGGGACCACATCACGCAGGGCCTTGGAGGCAGGTTAAGAATTTTTGTTTATCCTAATATTAAGGGTAAGCAAATGAAATGTTTAAGCAAGAAGATGCAGTGAGGTTACGATGATATTTGCATTTTGGAGTGATCATTTTTGATTGCCTTGAGGAGAATAGACTTTGGAGGAGGCTACACAGCAGAAGGGGGAGACCAGATAGAAGGTGGTTTAGTGGTGGCCCCAGCCCTGTGGTGAGAGAACCCGGCCTGCAACAGTTGGGATCTAGTGTCTTGACCCACGAGCTGGTGTGGGCAGTGGGTGTTGGTGGCATTTATCTGTTCCTCTTAAGCTGTCACTCTCACCTGGAATTGATCCCAGGGCCAGGAGTGCACTGAAAGGTGCTGCTCTCTTTCCTGCGCCTGGTGGGGGTGCTTCTGGCACAGCCAGGCTGTCCCTGCCTCTCCCAGCTGGAACTGAAGGGGCCTCTTTACTGTATTGACCTAGGAGCGTGGCTGTAGGGACTGCCTGGGAAGGGTAGGGATTATTTATTTTGACAAGGGAGGGCCATGGATGATTTATTCAGGGAGATAAAAATAAAGAAAAGTGGTCCTCTGTTGGTAGAAGCTATGGCTTCTGATGGCTAAAAAGGCATTTGGAGATGCTTTGCACTTGGGTTAGCGTGGAAGGCTTGAGCAGGGATTTTGATGGAATCTTCTCCAAACACTGGAAAGGCTCAGGATTTGAGGGTTTGAACTGTCTTCCCCTGCAGGTAATAACTGGTTAAACCAGTCAGCCCTGAACTCCTGCCCCACCTGGCTCCTCTCAGCTCAAGAGGGGTGTGTTTGCTCCTAAGAAATCAGAAGTAGAGTCATTAACTTTGAGCCAGCCCCAGCCAAAGTGTCCGGAAAATGCAACTTGCCCCGAGGAACCCCAGGAATAGTCATTGATCGGGTGGCCAAAGTCATGGGAGAATAACCTCCAAAAACTTCTAAAACGGGTGTTGGCCAACTTTTTCTACAAAGCACCAGATAGTAAGTGTTTTCGTCTATACAGGCCAAGAGGCATAATTGAGGATATTACATAGGTACTTATATAATCATTTCAAATACAAGTCTTTAAAGATATGAAAAGCAGGGTTAGTTCACAGACTGTACAAAAAGAGTCCCTAGGTCCCATTTGGCTTGAGGACTGCAGTTTGCTGATGACCCCTGTTTTAAAGGCTGGACAGAGATCCAATTCTCAAACCAGACATTCGTTTTCAATGGTTCAATTTCCCAGATGTGAGCGCTATCGTGAGGGACTTAAATTGAGGGAGGGATTAGGAAGAAGGAAGAAGGGAAGGGAAGGCTAGTTCGGGTTGTAGCTCTCTGCCAGAGATGGGTCAAAAGAGAGGTGAGAGGGCCACTGATGGGGCGACAACCCTCTTCATACCCGTAAGTAGCCCAGATGTGATTTTTTTAATGACCAAGAATAGATGTGTTGGGGAGATGTCACCATAATGGTTGTTAACCCCAGGGTTCGTTCACCGTCGGCCCCTTTACTTATCCTCACTGTCTATAGATTTCATAGCCGCAAAAAGGGCCCAGTTTGTGAGGCGTTTCTGGCCTCCTAAAGGCATCAGGCCAGCCATTAAAACACTTTCGGGCTTTCATTTGTCTGTGTGACCTGGAACAAGTTATTTAACCTCTCTGAGCCTCAGTTTCCTCATCTGTAAAATGAAGACGATAATAGCACATGCCTCCGAGAGGCTTTATGAGGGTAAAGGAAATATATGTGCAACACATCCAACAGCTCTTAGCCGTGCTCAATACCATTCATTTTCTCTTGACTCCCTCTTTTCTCTGCCACTGCTGACTGCTGATTTGGCTTGTTCTCTTCTTTTTTGGGTAAGGCTGGGAAAGAAGGCATGGAAGGAAGTCCCCCATCAGTGGGCAGGCAGGAGAAAGAAGACGAGTCCTCTGATCCAGAAAACACAAGGACAAAGAAGGTAAAGTGTGTCTCAGAGGCCGGCAGGGTAGCCATGTCTGCACAACAGCCTTTGGGCGCCTAGTCTGCCCAGTGATGCCTGCCGCATGGGACGTGTCCCAGACCCCACCAGTGGCTCCATGAATGAAGCTGTCTTCCCAGCACTTCCTGGCAGAATGACTGTCCGCACAGCCCTTCTGGGGAGATCCTCGACCACATGCCTTGACTCTGTCGTACTCTCCAGAAACTTGGCTGTGCTCGTAAGAGAAATCATGTCCCCGAAAAAAGACTTGAGCTTCGGAGCCAGGCTCCCAAAATAGGAAGGTCCCGTGGGAGAGGCTGGGATGGGAGGGAGGGCTTTGAGTACTCCATCTAGGGCCCTGACCTCAGCAGGCCCAGACCCTGGGATTAATGAGACATCGCCTGTGCTCGTAAAGATTATTTTACATAATTAAAATGAAAAACCCAGTTACAGTGCTACGGCTGCCGCGGCCAAAAGAAATGTCCTTGGAACATGGCCTGCTTCATGCCTTACCGGTCAGGAGAGGCAGAAAGATGAGTATCACTGTCAGGGAAGCTGATCTCCTAAATCTGGCTGCTGGGTCCGTAGGCTACTGGGGACACGAGTTTCAGGAGGGGCCCACTGTGAGCCAGGCTATGGAAGTCGCACCCTTGCTGGGAGATGGTGCTTGGAGGAATTTTATGGGGGACTTTGCCATAGTTACATTTAGTGATGCCCCTATGTGCAAGGAAATAGCTCCGGCAAGCTGATTTATTTAGAGTTTATAACTTAATCATCCATTTGTTCATTTAAAAATTATTTATTGAGCACCTATGATGTACCAGGGGTTGAAATTCTTTGTGCCACTTTAAACGTAGTAGATTAAGCACTAAAGGCTTATTCCAAACCCTGTGCTGTTTTGAGCCTTGTCCTAGGGATGAATCAGTGACGTGGGACTTGAGCAGTTTACAGCTTCTAATTACCCAGTAAGTGTTCCCAGGTAGAAGTAAGGACATCAGGATCTTTCTGGTTTGAGAGGTCCTGTGGCTAAAGCTTGTGCCCTCCACTTGAAGACCAAGACCACTCCTCAGCCACCTTCTGACCCCCATTCTACATTTTTATTCAGGATCAGGACTGGGACAGTGGCAGTGAAGCAGAGGGAGAGAGCTGGTACCCCACGAACATGGAGGAACTGGTTACAGTAGACGAGGTGGGGGAGGAAGAAGATTTTATCATGGAGCCCGACATCCCGGAGCTGGAAGAGATCGTGCCCATTGACCAGGACAAAGTCTGCCCAGAAATACGACCCTATGTGACAACCGACTTACACCTGGACTTAGCCAAGGATTTCACCAAGGAAGGAGCCAAAACCATAGGTAACGGGGCTGCAGAAATCAGCCTCACGTCGCCCAAAGAAGTACCTTCTGCTTCCACGAGCTGTCCCAGTGACACGGACGTGGAAATGCCTGGCCTAATTCTGGAGGCTGAGCAGAAGCCAGCTGAATTCGAGACAGGCCTCTTGCTGGAGGGTTCAGATTGCTACGAGAAGCAGGCAAAGGGAGCAGAGAGCTCAGATGTTCGTCTGTCCCCTGCACTCCAGCAAATGTCTTCCCCCAAGCCAGCGGAGGAGAGGGCCCAGCAGCCTAGTCCATTTCTTGACGATGACAAAGCCAGGGGGACCTCCGACGATGGGGCTCGTGAAGGCAGCCCCCTGGAAGAGAAAGCCAGCTCCCCCACTGAAGCCAGCCTCCAAAGCCAGGCTTGCCAAGGAGTGTCAACCCAGGGTAACTACCTCCCTTTTCTCCCGTGTGGCTGGGTCGATGGGACCATCGTTCACTTCGAGAAAGAGGGAGGAGGGCGTGTGCAGGCTGGAATGAACACATGTGAGGTTTCAACCGGCGTTCAGGCTGGTGCAGAAAGCAAGCTTCTAAAAGCCTGGCTAAACTCTTAGAGCTTTTAGGCAGATGATGTAAAGGAAATCAGATAGGAGGCCACACATTTTCTGAGAAGCAAACTCAGATAGGACAGACTTCTCTGAATTTACAGGAGCCCAGATGGACTCTGACAACTAAAATCAGCAAAGGTTTTGAGTTATCAGCCAAAGTTCCCCCGGGGGGCAGCAAGCAGCCTCTGCTTGCACGACAGAGGACCACCCAGGCCATTATTTCTGTGTGGCCTGAGTGAGGGGCTGAGAGCATGGGAGGCTGAGAAAGGAGCAGGCAGAGGGAAGAATGAGGGGTTCACTAAGGGATACAGCCCGTTCCCCTCTTACTGCCCGAGACCCACTTTTCTCCAGAGCCTGACAATAAAACGAGCTTGTCCTGGACTCTCCTCTGCCTCCATGGAAGGTGGTGGTTTGTGTGTGCTCTGCACTATGACATCATGAAAGACAGGGTTTAAAATAGGCTAAGCCCTGTCTCCTCTGCCAAGTGGAAACTAAGATCCAACAAGTGCGCCGGGAGCAGGGAGGGGGAGTAGCCCTGGGTGTTCGTTCTGTGAAAATAACTAAAGATTCATTTCGCAGAAGGCCTGCAGCATTCCAGAGGCTAAAGTAAGGGGGCCAAGGGTCAGGGGCAGACACTATAGAGGAAAAGCTTCAAAATAAACATTTCGACCCAGTGCTCTGTGGCTGGCACAAGCTGTTAGGCGAGCTGGAGGCTTGGGCTCTCCTCCATGTCAGGCTGACCTGAGCTGTTTTGCACCTTCGTGAATCTGTGTCTCCATGGAAACTCTGTCATGAGCTGCCTTCCTGTTGCTAGAGAAACGCTGAGGCCTAGGCTGTGGCTAGAGAAGGCAAGAATAAAGGAGAAAAACATTCACCTTGCTCTGGGGAACCCCTTTTCTTCTGCGATATCGGTCTCAGCATGCACTGGTGTTCGTGGCTCATTAGCGTACCCAGTGTTTGGTGTTCATCTTTAATAACACACCTCGACAAGCTTGGTGTGAGAACGACATGGTCTTTCTTGCCAGCCTGTGGACGTCAGCACAATTTCTGCCCTTTGGTAATGCTTCTTTTTTTGGCGAGGGGTGGGGGGTGGTTGTGGGGCTGGATCATCCCAAGCAAAGGCATCAGCAGCCCATCCCCCATGGGCCTGATGCAAAGATTTGCCAAGTTTTCTTAAGTGTGCATTCTTCTGACACTGGGAAAAGCTGTTAATTATAGCACTTGGGTCCTAATGAGCAGTCCTCACCCTGGCCCCATGTTATTAAGCAGTGCAAGGGATCAGTCCCGATCACACAGTGCAAGGAATAGAATCGCAGGAATTCTTGGAGGCATGTTGTGTTTCATTTCTTTTTTTTTTTTTTTTTTGCATTGACTCAACATTTTGCAGAAAACTCCAGGTACATGGAAATGAAATCTCTGGACGTGAGGTCACCGGAATACACTGAAGTGGAGCTGAAACAACCCCTTTCTTTGCCTTCCTGGGAACCAGAGGATGTGTTCAGTGAACTTAGCATTCCTCTAGGTGGGTGAACTACACAGGCCTCCCTGAGAATGCAGCTCCAGGAGATGATGGTTTCCTAGTAACCTCTAAGAGCTTGAGAGGGCTTTTTGTCACTTCGTTTTTCATGCTTGATGCAATAACTCAGATTTGCAAGGTGCTACTTTAACATCTCTTGCAATTTCAGTCTCCCGTGGTAGAGCAGATGGATACTTCATGCCGCCAGGCCAGGCCTTGAACAGCCCCTCCCTGGGAGCCAGAGCTTAGAGAGACCATTTTCTCTGTGGGGGGATGCTTTATTCCCAAACAGGCTTTGGGAGTGGGAGTTGCTGTCAACTCACAGGGCCAAGGGAAGGCAACCCAGCCAGAGGCAGAATGGAGATCAGTAACCTGTCCAGGGAAGCAGCTGGCCGAGAGTGGGGGTGGTGCTGAGAGTCGGGGTGGCTCAGAATGGGGAGGGATGGGTTGGGGGTTCCTGAGCCTTCAGTTTCCTCACTTATAATCTGAAATTGGAGCAGGTCAGTGGCTTTTCAATGGTGGAAGTGTTGGAGGCAGAGGGAGGGAAGTTAATAATAAAATCACCTAGGACACACTTTCAAAGAGGAGAGTTAGCTAGATAGAGCCTCAGGGTAGGGAGTGAAGGCACTTTAAGAAAGTTGCTTGGGAGCTTCAGACACCATCTCTAACCCAGTGCCTCTTACTGCAGCCCATTCCTGTCTTTGCATTGACTTTGAAAGGTTGGAAAGCAGTGAGACAAAGAAGTAGCAGCCACTCTGAGGGAGAGCTTGGGAAGGCACCACAAGGAAGCAGGATAAGCGTGGGTCGTGTGATGTGATGGCCGGTGACCACGTGTCTGCTCAGCCAGGGAGGGCCATCTATGTGGAGGCTTGCCCATTTCATCAAGTTTTTCTGTTTATCTCTTTTTAAAACTTTTTTATTTATTTATTTTTTTTTACTGTTTCTGTCTTCCAAGTGTACTGTTTTCCTAGAGTCAGATTGAAAAGCAATCTTTTTTTTTTTTTTTAAGGGATAAGTTTGATGCATAGCCTCCCATGTACTAGAGGAAAAAAATACTGACCTTAGAATGAACTTCGATGACTGTGTGAAGGCAAAGGCTGCCTTCCAGCGGTGCCAGCTGGTCCCCTCATGCATTCTTCATGCATTCGTTCAGTCAGAAACACTTCTCGGGTACCTGGCACTGTGAGAGGCACTTGGGGATAACATCCAAGGACTTGGACTCTAATTGACACACATGGCAAAAATTAATAGCAAATTCTATTACCTTATAATTTGTCTTTTTATTATTGTTTTTCATTGTAAAAAGCGTGAAAGATTATTGTGACAAATTTAAAAAATAAGAACCATCTAAAAGTAAATATTGTCATATCTCTTCCCCCCAACCTCTCTCCAGCTTCAGAGGTAGTGACTGTCATATCCTTGAAAAGTTTTTCTCCCACAAAAATAGGTTCACACTATATACATAATGTCCTGCAATTTGCTTTTTTAACTTAACAGTGGATCTCAGAGATTTCTTCAGTACACAGAATATGCATTCTTTTTAACCACTGCAAACATTCCATCTTGAAGGATGTACTATAACTTACTGAATCATTCTCCTGATGAACATTTAGGATGTTTTTAATCTGTTTTCCCTTCATGAAAATGCGATAATAGCTAAGCCTTTATTTTTATCATTCTCCATGCAGGCACTGTTCCTAGTATTTTGCATGTATTATCTCATTTAGCTCTCTCAAAACACTTATGAGGGAGGTACCATTTTTATTTTACAGATAAGAAATCTGAGATCCGGGCTCTCAAAGCTAAAAGATCAGCGAAGATTGGAGTCAGGATCTAAACCCCAGTAGTTTGGCCGTAGAAGCAAGCTTCCTCTGTGCTCTGCCGCCTTCTCTATGTGCTGTTACCTCTGTCCATGTGCCAGTGATTCTGTAGGACAGCATCCTGGCCTGGGGGCTGTAGGGTCATACACGCATTTTAAATTTTCATAATTGCTACTAAATTGCATTTCAAAGAGATGACACTAGTTTTTACTGCAACCTTGAGTGGGAGTTCTCATGCTCCACTTCTTGCCAACATTGCATATTGTCAGTTTTTAATCTTTACCAATCTGTTAGGAGGAAATGGTGTCTCATTCTGTTTTGTAAGCAGTTCTATGGAGGTGTCATTGTTGTACAACAAAGCGCACATATTTAAAGTGTACAGTTTTCGATCAGTTTGACAAATGTATATACCTGTGAGACCATCACCACAATCAAGATGCCGAACATATTCATCACCCCCCAAATTTCTTCATACTCTTTTGTAATCGCTCCCTCTTCAAACCTCCGTCCCCAGGTAACCACTGATCTGCTTTCTGTCACTAAATACTGGTTCTAGAATTTTATAAAGGGACTCATACAGTATGACTGTTTTTGCCTGCCTTCTTTCACTCAGAGTAATTATTGTGAGATTCGTCCATCTTGTTGGGTGTGTCTCTAGTTGGTTTCTTTTTATTGTAGAGGAATATTGCATTGTAGATATGGATAAGCCGTGTTTTGTTTGTTTATTCACCCATTGATGGGCATTTGGGTTGTTTCCAGTGTGGGAACAATAGTAGTTTTGTACAGATTGTAGATTTGTACTGGATCGTAGTCTTCGATTAGCTTTGAGCTCCATTATCTTATTCATCTCTGGGGGCCTAGGGGTACGGTACTATTTTCCACATTAGACAGATAAAGAAACTAAAGTCCAGAGACGTACCTAAGACCACACAGGTCAGAACGGGGCATTTCTTACGTGACACCACTCTGCACTCCCGTTTCTCGGTTCAGGCAGCACAGTGTAGGAAAGACAATTTTGTTCACTGATTCAGAGGACAGACTAGCATCTGACTCCCTGTGTTCAAACACCAGCTGGCTCAGGGACAAAGAGCAGCTTACCTCTCTGCTTGGCTTTCTTCGTCTATAAATCAGGCATGGTAAAAGAAGCCTCCCATGTAGGGTTATTTTGAGGATTAAATGGATGAATACTTGTAAGGTTTTAGTGTCTTCCAGTAAGAGGTACTTAGAAAGGATTGTCTACTGTTATTATTTGTTCATGAAGTAGTTTTTGAAACCTACTATGTTTCCCCTCACTGGGGCTGCATAACTGCATAACCCTTCACCCTCCAGGGTCAATCACGACTGCAGAGAGACTTCTAGAAAGATGGGTGGAGACTCTTTGTCCTTGTGGAGAGCAGGGATGTGGAATGAGGGATGCCAAGGACTGAGCATACCATCAGGAGGAAAGGGAGGTGAAGTCCCCTTGCTCAGGGTCTGGAGTGGGCATGGGGGAGGGCACTGTCCTTGGGTTTCAGGCCAGCTCTCGGTGACCCCAGCCACAGTGAGCCTGCTGAGGCCTCCTTTTAACCAAAACCAAAGAGCATTGCCTACAAAATGTGAGCTCCCCCTCCACCCATCCCAGGCTGTACCAGGATGACAGAGTTATAATTACCCGCGCCAGGAGCTATTATTAGAAGGCAAATGCAGCTTTAATTATTATCCTTAATAGAGGCTGAAAAATGGGAGGACCGAGTGGCTCCAGAACTCGTCCGGGCCGTGGCAGTTTTTCTTGATGCTGCTTCTTCGCTTGGCCCTCACACTCTGGAGGCGTCCTGAAGCAGTATTGGCACTATAACGTCTGTGGCAACTCCCACTTACTCAGGGGAGCTACAGGCATTTAGGGATCCTCCCCGATCAGACTTCTCCTTCCCCAGTACTGTGTTTTGACTGCTTGGTACTTCTGACCAGCTGCTGGGTGGGAGCCGGGAAGAGTTGCTGCCAAACTGTGGAGTACAGGTTCCCCAGGCAGCCTTGGTGACAGGGAGGAGGGTGTGAAGGCCGGTGCGATGCACTTGGCCTCTGTGGAGGAATGTTTAACATGTGTCTGGAAACTAATATTTCCTGAGCACCAGGAAAAATGATGGATGCTTCCCCACAGCAACATTTGTGGTAGTATTATTCCTATTTTACAGATGAGGAAATGACTTTCAGGGAGGGTGATTAATGTAAATGAGGTCACACAGTGTAAGTAAGAGCTAGCTCTCTGACTTTAAATTCCAAGCTCACTCCTTCCTTCCTTCCCTCCCTCCTTCCTCCCTCCTTCCTCCCTCTTTCCTTCCTTCCCTCCCTCCCTTCCTTCCTTCCTTCCTTCGAGCCTTTATTTTCCTTTTGATGAAATTTGTATGTTTTTCTCCTGTTAATGTCTTATCTATCAGTTGAATTCTTAGGCCCAGCCATAGAACCTAGGAGGGTAGAGAGAAATTATTCTCCTCTGCACTAGGCAAATCCTTTCTTTCTTTCTTTTTCTTTCTTGCTTGCTTGCTTCCTTCCTTCGTTCCTTCTTTCCTTCGTTCCTTCGTTCCTTCGTTCCTTCCTTCCTTCCTTCCTTCCTTCCTTCCTTCCTTCCTTCCTTCCTTCCTTCCCTCCCTCCTTCCTTCCTTCCTTTTGTGGCAGTGGAAGCCTTTGTTCAAGTGAAATCTCACCCATAACACCACAGATGGTAGCCATGCCACTTTGGTTGAAAGGGGCAGGGCTGCCAGCCTAAGCCCTGCTTCACTTGCTGTGGTGGCTTCTGAGGCTGTTGCGCCCCTTCCGGGGGACTCAGGACGAGGACTGGAGGGCCTCTGGGTAACCTGTAGGATTCTAGAGGCCTCAGCCGGGGTCTGCAGTGAAAACCCCAAGGCCTCTTTCCTGGTACCACATAATTGTCCCATCTCGGAGGGTCTGGCACAGAGCAGAGGGGGTGGCTCTGGTCGCAGGCCTGTGTCGATGCCTGGTGGCCTCCGGGTGGTGCTCCTCGTTTTCCACGTGCCTTTATCTTTCTTGTGTGGGCCTCTGCTCCCTGTAGAGCAGCAGCAAGGGGAAGCACTATTTTACAGGAACAGGATGAAAGCAGGCCTTGCTTAATGCCTCTCTGGCAGCCATGGCCAGGAGCCAAGGCCCACTGGTGAAGCAGAGGGGTGAACTGGCCACCCACGAGCAAAGCTGGGGTCATTTTTCCATCCTTTGCAGTGAGGGAGTAGGGAGGAGGGTGAAGAGGGGACAGACACTCAGCTTCCCTTTGGGCAGCTGGGCCTGAGTGAGGTCCCCTCACTTCTGGGGACTGCTGTAGACTGCTGAGGGCATGGCAGTGTGCTACGTGGCAGTTAGAGAAAACCAGCTGAGGAGGCTGCCCAGGCCCTAAACCACAGAGAAGCAATCTGTCAAGGCTGGCTGTGGGCAGGCTGTGGGCAGGCTGTGGGCAGGCTGTGGGCAGGCCTCCTGGGCTCCCGCCTCCCTCCAGGCCTGCCCCTCCACGCCGATAAGTGGCTTCTTTGAAATGGAAAAAAAAATTGTAATTACAAGTCCAAGCTGCTTCTCTATGACAGAGTCTCCTGTGTACTCAACTCTGTCTCATGGGAGGCGGGAGGAGGAAAGTGAAGGACGCCCCAGACTTGTGGTCACACACAGCCTTGGCGGAGACCTGGCCTGTCTCCCTAGTGAGCTGCTTCCATGCTCCTCTCTCCCCGCCACCCATTGTGGCCAGCTCTCCAACCATTCCCACCCCCACTGGAGCAGCAAAGCCCAGCTGAAGTGTGTCAGTGCACACTCAGCTACATCCCCAGTCTGAAAGCAGGAACTGAAAGCGGCCAGCCCCTCTCTAGTTCCGTGGTGGATCTTGCTTATTACAGCCCTCACACCCTACTCTTTGGCTGGTGCTTTACAATCAGGTGCCCGAGGAAACAGACCCACAAGAGGTTCAGCCAACTGTCCACAGGTTACACAGGTTCTTAGTGTCTGGTCTGCACCCTCTCAGACCTGGGCTCTCTCCAGTCTCCTCACTGTGTCTTCAAAAGATGAACTGTGACCCACAAAATGCCTTGGTGGAGGCTGGACCAGCCACTGTCCCTTCAAAGATGAATTTTCTGGGCTGTGACACTGTCATTTCTCTGGCTGTCAGGCCGCTGTTTCCTTTCCTTAGAATCAAAAGGCCTCCCAGAATCCTGGGACCTATATTAATGAATGACAAATAAAATACTATTAATGGTCGGTTCAGATGTAAAGACTGAGAAAGACGGAGAAATGTTTGTGATGCTCTACTACATGAAAAGGGAGAAGGCAGATTGCACTTAGGGTACAATTGAAACTGCCCCTTCCCGTCCCCAAAAGTCTTTACGTACAGGTAGTGTGGAAGAACGCGTTTTGATTGGATTGACGCTGGGTGATTTTTCCTCACTTTTGTTTATTTTTAAAAGTTTCTTTAATGAACATAACTAAAATAAACAGAAATGAGGGCATTCTTCCAGAGTCCTGGCCAAGGCCGCGGCACGGCACAGAGGGGTACGGTGTGGAGAAGTGAAATCCGACAGTGAAGTGTGAGAAACCTCCTTCCTCCTCCTTTCCCCAGAGACAGGCAGGTCATCGGAAAGCCAGGACCTCGTTCTCAGAGGCAGTTGCAGAGCATATACTTGCCAAGCTCTCCATTCCTTACATTCACAACCACCTGTGAATGAAATAGGTGCTGTTCTCTTTGTGCCTCTTTTGCAAATGAAGAGAAGCCAGGCGACCAGCCACAGTCAACAGCATGTGAGGGACAGAGCTCATTGCAGGACCTGCAGGACCACAGCAGCCAGGACCACAGCGGCCTCCCATCGCCTTTTTAATGGCCTACCTGTCCGTCCCCCATCCTTCTGCAGGGGTGGAGTTCGTGGTGCCCAGGACCGGGTTTTACTGCAAGCTGTGTGGGCTGTTCTACACCAGCGAGGAGATGGCGAAGATAAGCCACTGTCGCAGTGCTGTCCACTACAGGAACTTACAGGTACCCGTCGGCCTTCCTTGCCTAGCACCAGAGAAGTCCTCTAGTCTCTGTTTCTGCGATTCCTTCTCCTTCCACCACATGGAGAGTTCTTCTTCTTTCAGACCTGACTCCATCAGGCTGCTCCACGTGTTGGCTGCCTCCCATCTGCTCTCAGAGCATCTGTCCCCACTTTGGTACTTAAAACATGATATTGGGTTGGGTTTTCTGTATCTGCCTCTCCCGCTAGGCTGAATATAATTCAAGTTCACGTTCACCATGGTTGGGGCTGACCCTTTCCAAGACCTGGGTGTTCCAGATGCAGATACTTCTCTGTTTTTATGTTCCCCAGTACAGCGCTCCTGTTTGCTAGAATCAAGTCACTATTAGGCTCTAATTAAATATTCATCCATACTGCAACTCTTTATCACAGGCATACTATGTACCAGATAGTGTTCTAGACATTGGGGATACGACAACAAAAAATAAAAAATACAGACAAAACCCCTGCCCTCATGGAGTATCCATTCTAGTGTGGGAGATAAGCAATAGATAAATTAATTTTTATAATATATTAACAGGCGACAAATAAAAATACTCTATATACCGTATTTCATCCAATCTAAGGTGCCATAAGTTGTAAAACACACTATTTTTTGATACCAACAAGGAAAAAATGTGGCAAATTAAACGGTGAGACTCCACTAACTGTCAAACGCATCCCAGTTTCAGAGATGTTAATGTGTGAAGAAAGACATCTTAAAATCAATGAAATATAATAATATGATCCATGATGTACACCTAAGTAATATATAGCACATTAGAGTGTGGTTTTCATAATTAATTTCTGGTATAGGCTGGGATTTACTAACTTAATAGAAAGCACGGTATATCAGAAAGCATGGTAAGTGTCTTAAACCACCTCCTATTTTTATTACAAGGAATTAGAGTAGTTTTTTGACACATGAGGCCTCAGGAAGACCCTAGGGGTGGCAGTCCCCTAATTCCAGAGCAGGCATTACTGTTACAGTTAAATCGTTAGAGTGGCTCATCTAGTGGTTTTTAACCAGAGATGTGAACCAGAATCACCTGGACAGTGTTTTAAAAGTATATATACTAGGTCAGATATTCAGCACAATTTGGGGAGACCCAGGAATATTTAATTTGAGCAAGTTCCCTAAATGATTTGAAGTGTACCCCTAGTTAAGAAACTCAAATGCGGGCCAATTCTCTTATAATTGCGGCCCAGAGAAGCTCTGTGATCTGCCCAAGGCCATGCAGGTGGTGAGTTACAGGCCTGGAAACAGAGCACCTGATTCTTAATCATTTTCCTCTTTTTACTAAGCTGGTCTTGAAAACTGAGACCCATAATGTCATGGCCCGGGTCACCAGCTGCAAGGGACTGTCATTTGCAATTCCCAAACTCGGGTCACTTAAGTCTCTTGGTTTCCCTCCAGAGAGCAGCTGCTTCATGACCGAGGATGCCATGGGGTCTGGGGCCCAGGTCCCAACATCTCCTGAGGGAGAGCAGTGAAGGCCTGACTTGGCCAGACCGAGGGTTCAGACTAGGCTCCACGGAGCCAGCTGAGGGCGGCCACCTACCCTGAAGATATCATCCCCCAACGAGATGAAACCTGGAGAACGGCGGGGCTGGACGGGGTCTTGGAGATCATCTCGTCCTGATTTTCCTTGGTTCTCAGAACAGCTGGCATCTTTTATAAATGTGTCTTCCTGGACCTATCTTTTACCTGCTTATTCATTCTGTCTAGGGCTGGGCTTGAGAATCTGAATTTTAAAAATCCTTCCAGCACGTTCTGACCCCTCAGTGTGAGAACCTATGATTTCATTCAGCATTATCAGTTGGTCTGTGTAGACTCTAAGGGGATCGTGCAGCTCAAGGTCACCCAGGGAGTCAGGAAGAGTGCCGGAGCCTCTCATTTTAAATCTTGTGTTTTTACCAGAGCAGTGAGCTGCACTGTGCTCTGGGCTTCTGGGTCAGACCCCCAGGCAGACTCACCTCTCCCAGCCGGGCAGAGCCATTCCTGTGGTCTCCAGGCATGTGTGGTCCAGACGGTGGCTAAGCCCCTTACACCTGTCAACCTCAGTTCAGGTTTCCTTGTGCACCTGTTGGGAAGCTAGAGTTTCTGTCAGTGGCCTTGACAGAATGTCTGTCCACACAGCCGCGCCCACCCTGCCCTGCCCCAAGTTACATGTGTGAAAAGTGAAGAATTCGGATCCCAGCAGCAGGTGCTGGCAGACACTTAAGTCAAGCAACTTGTAAACTCAGCCCCAGCAGGAGGCCTTGAGGTGGGGGTTGGGGATTGCTCTTTGAGGCAGGGAGCAGGTGGAAGGAGCCTCCTGCATTCTCTCTGCACAGCCCCTGCTGTGCCCCACTGCTGGTCATAGCCCTGTGAGAAGCCACCCAGGGTGCTCAGGATTCAGTGCCAGAAAGGAAAAGTAGACACCTGCTGGGCTCCGGGTTTGGAGAGGAAAGTTCTCGTGCTCAGTACACTCACTCACTTGCCTTCCTGAGCACGCCCTTCCCTCCCTGGGCTGAGCCCGCCCTCTGCAGCCTGGCCCGCAGGGCTCCGGGGTCTGCCCTGTCCCCATCAGTCTCACCCATCCCTCAGAGCCCGCTGCAGCCGCAGCCGCATCCAGAGAGCAGGCAGACCCAGTCGTCTTACGTGCATCATGTCCTCTGACTCTCAGAATCACCCAGGAGGGGAAAGACGCCATTTCTTCCATTTAACAGATTAGCATCTGAGCCTGGGAGATGAGTGACTTCCCTGAAATTTGACCGCTCACGATAACGAGCGGTATTACAGAGTGTTTATTCCGTGCCAGCGCCATGACAAATGCTTCTTGGACATCAAGCTACCTTATGCGGTAGTTCCCATTATTACCCGCACTTTACAGGTGTCAGAGATATTGGGTGACTTGCCTGTTGAGAGCTGGGATGGGAACCCAGGTCATCTGACAATAGCGCCCACACACTTGACCACTTCGCTGGACCTAACTCTGCTGACTCCTAATTCAGTGCTCTTTGCGCTGTTCCTTGCTGCCCAGTAGCCAGAGGACCCAGCTGGGGCCCCAGGCGTTTTCTGGTTCTGCCACTGTGTTGAATCCGGACTCCCAGGAGCGGCCTGACATTTGGCCGGGGGCCAGTCTGAGCGGCAAGTGTCCTGGCGGAGTGAGGCAGTCCCAAATGTGGAACAGAAGTCCGCAGAAGGACCCCCAAGGCACTCCACCTGCCGGCCTGCCTCACCGGAAACAGGCTGTCAGGGGTCTGAAACATCAGGCTGCGGGTCTGTTCTTCGCACCCTTTACAGGGCAGCGTTTCTGTCCTCCCTCTTCCTTTACACGGTGGAAATGCAGCCTGGATCCTGGAGCTTTTTCTGGAAAACAAGTAGAGTCGTTGTGAGGATGAAATGAGTTTAGTTAAGAAAAGCAGATGGCGCTTGCACGGGATAAGGCCTGTGGAAGGGTTTGCTACTGTTAGGGCCCGTACTTCCTAGGTTTGCTACGGGAGACGGGAGGCGTGTGTTGCTTATAAACGAACATAAAGGGAGAACAAGTAAATGCATTGCTTGTTGTGGGTCCTAGAGCTCCAGAAGGAGCTGGGGAGGCAGGTGAGGGGGTCTCACCTAATAGGCTAGATGATGGGGGGGCACACCCCTTTCTCTCCTCTCCCGCCAGGTCACCACTGACCCTCTCCCTTCCTCCTTTGTCCCTGTCTTCCCACCACAGAAGTACTTGTCCCAGCTGGCCGAGGAGGGCCTGAAGGAGACGGAGGGGCCAGGCAGCCCGAGGCCTGAGGACAGTGGAATCGTACCCCACTTTGAAAAGAAGCTCTGACACCCCTGGCACCGCGGGAGCAGGGAGAGCAGGCCCTGCGAGGTGGGGCCTCCCTGACCTCCAGGACAGGAACTGAAGCCAGAGAGGGAGGAAAGCCAGGCAGGCCACGTTGCCTGGATTTGTTCTCAGAGACTCATGAAAACGCCCCTGAAGTGTCTCCCAGAGCCGTCGCCCTGGTGTGTCTAGCCCACCGCGGGCCACCCACTCTGTCCCTTGTGACTCTT
>NW_006442207.1:6705310-6740626 GCF_000325575.1 Pteropus alecto | reverse complement strand
CTTTCCCTCCTTCTGTGCCAAGGGTCATTTCCTCTTCATAAAATCCAACTTCTCAGGGATTTTCACAGTGTTCAAATTCTTGATGGGATAGGACAGGTCAGGCCAGGCTGAGTCATCCAAGGAAAACATTTCACGGAAGCTCCTGGGTCAAGAAGCACTTCAGTGAACCTGGAGCAGTTTCTCTGCCCTGCATCCTGCCGGGGTGGGGAGCTGAGTGGGATCCCCCAGTGCTGGGGAGGGGGCACCTCAGACGGTTGGTTGGCAGAAGCTGGGAGTTCCTCCAGCTGGACCACCTTTTTGAAAAGCCCTTGATTTTATGAATAAGACTTTTACCCTTTTAGTTATTCTTGATGTCTACTAGATTCATGCCTTAAAGTAAAATTAAATGAATTTTATGAAAAAGGAATAGAGCCCTTCATTTTGGAAGCTCTGATAAGTTCCCCCCAACTTATTTCTCTCCACGTGATTTTGGGAGATGCCAGGGCTGATTCTATTCTGGACAACGAATTTGGTATAGATTCACTTGACTTAAAAATGGGAAGCAGAAGCGCCCTCTCCCTCCAGCTAAAACAGCAGCTGGTAAGAGCTTAGGTCAAAGTGGGCCTCTCTGCCATGGGTGGCATTAGCTCAAGTGACACCAAAACAAGGAAATGGCATCTGTCCTTGACTTACCCTTGGTGCCTGCACTCTGGACTCCAGCAGCCTCGCTGTGGGGTGGTTTTAAATGGTGTCTCGGTGAGGGGAGAAGCTAAAGGAAGAGAAGGATGAAGGACTGTAGAGCACTCGAGGAATTTCGGGTGTTTATAGGTGGGTCCTTTCTGAAGGCAGAAGGTCAAGGGCGTCTCAGAGTTGACCCTATGTTCAGACTTTGATGTCTAGTTGTGAAGAACAGAGCCCTGACTCCCATTGGGCCGTCTGATACTGGAGGGCAGTGCCTTCAGGCCCCAGACGGGCTGCGGGATCTCCAGCCTGACATTCTGGTGGAAGGGTTTGGGACAGAGGTGCTGGGTGAAATGCGGCCCCACCACAGCCCTAGACAAGACCTGAAGAAGATCGTAGTCGAGCCTGAGCTGAGCTCCACAGCTGAGCTCCTCGCCTGGAGGCGGCCTCCTTGGCTCAGCCCCCGGAAGACAGTTCCTGTTGTTTCTATTCCTGACCGCTGGCAGGTGGACTAGGAAGGGATTGTTTTATTTATTTTGCATTTTTCTTTTTTCCCAGTAGATGAGAGGATCCCGCACATTCTGTCCTCTCGTGACAGAAGAGTAGAGAGATTACTGAGTTCGACACTGACATCTTGTCAGTGAGGAAACTGAGGCACAGGAAGGAAAGTGATGTAGACAACAATGAAACGATCGCGAGTGAACCTTGGAGCATATGGTCCCTGGCAAGGAGAGACCTGTGGGGAACCTGTGAGAGAGAAGCGTTAAGGCGCCGGAGGAAACAGGCCGACTTGGACAGGTGTGGTGAGGAGATGTTCTAGGAACAGGAGACCTGAGCTTGGCACCAGGCCACCTGGGGGGCTCAGAAAGGTCGGTATCTCAGAGTAGGATTTGAAGATGGTGGCTCAGCCCAGACCTGGTCCCCTGGCTGCCTCCACTGGGTTCTACCTGGCATTCTAGAAACCAGCCTCCTCCATTTCTCAGAAAACCTTTGGCCCTATATATCTGTCTTCTCCCTGGAGGGAAGTCTAGGGCCAGCTCTCTGGCCTCTTTGCCGAAGCTTGCTGGGAAAAGCCTGCAGCCCTCCGTCAGAGGCTGGAACTGTGCATCTTCAAAGAGGCTGGCAGTCTTTTTTTCCCAGTAAAGTAGAAGCTGACCCCACCACCTCATCCCTCCCAGCAACGTTTCCATGGAGATCTGGGTGGCTGTTCAAATAGCCTCATTCCCGAGTAATGTAATGGCTCCCTTGCTGACAGACTGACCTCCATATTGGAAAGCTGGAGAGAGGAGAGGCACATTCTACATTCAATCAGAACCTTCAGTTTAAAAATCATCTAAGAATCTATTATTAGTGTGTATATATTTATATTTATTTTTATTTATTTTTATACAATTCCATTGGCATGGTCCTTTGCCCACTCTATAATTTGCTCTTTTTATTCCTACGTGTGTCATACACACTGCAATATTAAAGGCAACCAGGAAAATATTGATTTATTTTTTAAAGCTTTTCTTAAGTGTTTGTCAACTATTTCAAAGTGTCTCCCCCCGAAAGTTATTCAAGAGTAGCTGCTACCTTGAGCAACAGATTAATTAATACCTTGGGTTAATAGAACAGAAGACCTATGTAATCTTCTTTTCATCGTAAACCCCAGAAATAAAATATATCCAGACAATATTCTCAAAGAATTTGGTAAACTTGATGTTGGTGTGAGCAGCTGCCATTAGTATCAGAATTTCCCTTTCTTGGACAGTCCGAGGCTGTGATCTGTTAGATTATACTTGACCTGGACCAGAGTTTGTTTTTGAGCTTACAAAAAAAAAAGATAGAAAAACACTAATTAATTTAAGTTTGAACTTGTAAAGTATTGGAATTCGTTGAGCGTCCTATAAATTGTCACTTTTCCTGATCTGTATAACTGACCGCAAGTGTTTGTTTTTACAAAGGAAAAAAAAAAGATTTTTAATAAAGAGAATTTGAAAGCTTGAGTGAGTAGCCATCTGTCATTCAGGGAGGGACCCTTTGACATTTGGCTGGGGGAAGCTCACTGAACACAGAGGTTGGGATTGGCCGCTCTCTGAATCCAGGATATTTCTAAAGGGTTGAAAAGAGAGGTAACAACAGCTTTCCCTTCGGGCTCTGGGGAAATCAGAGATTCCCCAGACTGACGGACTGACCTCCATATTGGAAAGCTGGAGAGAGGAGAGGCACATTCTACATTCAATCAGAACCTTCTCTGGAAGAGCTGAGTCTGGGAAAGTGGGGAGCTACTGTCTCTTTTGGAAGATCAGATAGAAAAATCTCTTGGTTTCTGAAAACACCTATCACTGATACCTACTGCTCTCTGATCTTCTAGTGGCTGAATCCCTTTGTCCTGCATCCAGATCAGGCCACTTCTGGTGGTTCCATCCCTTGTGAGGTGGTGGGGGCCTCTCTCTGGCACTTGTTAGCCCTGTGACTTCTTACATCCCTCTTCTGTGGGCATAAAGGGGGATATGTAGTAACCCCTCTCAGGGTTGTTTGATAGCTGATGAAAGGGGGATATGTAGTAACCCCTGTCAGAGTTGATCGATAGCTGATGAAAACACTACTTTGCTGCAGGGCACGGAATCTATTTGCTTTTGGGATCTGTGCTCTGGACAACGGCCTTCCAAATTTCAGTGGTTCCTAAATCCTCTCTCAACCATTTCTTCTAGCAAAACAATGCCAGTCTCCTGGGCCTGGTTGGCCAGTCCTTTGAATGTCCTGGAAACTTCTCTGAGCCCATCCTTCCTCTTGGCAGTGCTCCTGAGTCAGCGGGGAAGGAGCTGGACAGTCTGGCCCCAGAGGGCAAAGTGAGCTGGGCAGCCTATAATTAGTGGGAGCAGACGGTAGATCTGAGGAAAGTTCCTGCCGAGCCTGCTGCTGCCCACCCTGCCCCATTCCCAGCCTGTTGCAGCCACGATTGAGCTCAGGCCTCCAGTTCCCAGGCAGGATGGGTGGAGAAGCGTTCCTTGCAACTGCTGGCAGCTCCTCAGTGGGTCAAAATAGTGCCTGGAGCTTGACCTGCTGTCCTAAGTTCAAGAACCAGTCTGCCTGGGGATGGCCCTGGTGCACAGCTCCATGTGGCACAACTCCAGGGGGTACTATGCACATTGTATTATGTAAGATGGCACCCCCTGGAGCTGTGTGATGGAGATGCCCTGCTGAGAACCGCCCCCCAAGTTCTACCCCTCCCCACCATGCCTGGGTGTTCCCCTTTGCTCTCCAATGTTCCTGTGGGCCCTAGAACCTGGCTCTGAGCCAGTCTACCGGGCTGGAGCCCTGACATTTACACCCACCGTCTGTGATCCTCAACCCAGGGATGAGCCCCAGACTGCCCCTGGCCTGACTCTGCCATGGCCTAGACACTGGTGTTGGCTCCTCACAGTCTCCCACTAGGTCAGGCCACCTCCATCTGACCTGAGACCTCTGTGCCCCTCTGAACATCAGTAGCAATTATCAGCTGTCTACCTAGGCAGTGTTGGGACATTTGAGCTCACTCCCAACAGCTCCCCATTTTCCTTTCCCACCATGCTGGCCCTACAAAGGAACCTGTTCCAAGTGGATTTCCAAGCATGTTAGAGTGTGATTGCCCCAGGGACCCCTAAGTCCTGGCCCTTCCATTTGCAGGTGAGAAAACTGAGGCCCAGAGAGGGGAAGTGACTTGCCTAAGGCAACACAGCTTATTAGCAGAGGGTCAAGACCAGAATCCAGATCTCCTGGGTGCTCTTGCTGGAGACACACAGGGAGTTTAGGATGACTTTTCCAGGTCTAGCCCTAGCTGGACTTTGGCACTCAGCAAGGACGCAAGACAAATGGTTGATGTTTGTGCTTTATCAGAATCACCTGGGGAGCTTGTTAGACAGCGATCCCTGGCCCCCTCAGTGGAATTTCTTCTCACTGGGTCCCAAGGAGGCCCCAGACATTTACATCTCAGCAAGGCTCGTGGGTGATTCGATGCAGGTGGAGTCTGCTGCTCACATTTTGAAAACACTGTGCTGGACGTCAACCAAGGACTTCCCCAGCAGCTCCCAGAATAGAAGGGCTATTTATTTTTCCAAGGGGAAGGGCAGGAGAGATGTGAATGGAGACCATTCAAGGAAGGCAAAACTTCAGCATGAAAAATATCTTGAAAATGGGAGACAGAGAGGAAGAGACTGGTCTGGCCGTGGCAGATGGAGGTGGTGGGAGCTGGTGATGTTAGGGGGTGGTCGTCAGACTGGGTTTGGGATACATGCCAGAATTTTCTTAGTTGGCTTGAGCGAAAGTCAGTTTTCCAATGGTCTTTTTATCCTCATTAATGGCTGAAAGCATTGTGTTTGTTAAGAAGACTCCTTGAGATCTGCTGGTAGCTCTGCCCCTTAGGGCAGAGAGCTAGACACAGTAAGCAGGCCTTTTGGGGAGACTGGAGTTACAGGGAGTAGGGGCATCCTCACAGGGCCATGTCACTGCCAGCAGAGGAACCCTGGGCTTCACACACACTTCCTCTCCTGCCCTCCATGTGCCACCACTGATACCGATATCAGCCCTGCAGATTATTGAGCCTGTCTACACAGCACACTCAGTGTGTACACTGTAGGGACATTGTCTTGACCACTTCGCAACGCTGAAAGACAGGTGCTGTGACTCTCCCATTTTATAGATGGGGAAAGTGAGGTTGGAGACCAAAAGTGGTTTTCCCAGGGTCAGACAGCCAGTAAGTTTCAGAGTTGGGATTCAAACCCAGGTTCGCATGACTCAAACCACGCTTTCATGTACTATTCGCCGCCTGTCTCAGGGCTGGAGGCTTCTGTGGTTCCTACATCTCCCTAAAGCCTCCACACCCTGGGCCCTCCAGGAGCAGCGGGCTCAGCCTCATTTATCTATACTCAGGTGCTTATGATTGACAGCCCGATCGTTAAATACCTGAAACAGATCTCGACAACACCTCCTCTCCTTAGAAAGTAGTTAAAGAAAGGCCCCCACCCACCACACTGCCAGGAAAACAGGCAGGAAGCCTGAGGCGCCATAGAAAGTTTCTTCCTTCTCCAGGGGAGCTGCATCTAGGAGGTGAGAGAGGGAAGAGAGCCTGGGAGTGGGGGCTGCTCCACTTCCTCCTGCTTCTGGGGAAAGGAAAGTGCCCTGTTCTCTGTTCTCGGGTAATTTGGGGGTATAGAGCATGCTCCAAAGGGGATTTCCCATGGCCCCAGAATGTCTGCCAGACTTTACACTTTTAACCGCTCCTTCCTGAGTGAAACCTCTTTATTTACCTGCCACCTCTTTGCAACAAGGAGTTGAAATAATACACAATGCAGGCCATGTGTGACCAGATAAGGCCAACAGAAAAATTTGAAGTGAGGATGGAGGAAAGTTTAAGGACGGCAAGTATGTGAGGAGTAAGGGTTGGTGGAATGGTGGCGAATGAGCATGAGCTGTGACTGGGAGCCTCCTGGGAGCCAAGGCAAAAAGAGAAAGCACGCTTCATTACTTGGATCTCCTTGTTAGAAGCGAGAACATTCCAGTTTATCTGAAGAAATCGTTCTAATTGACTTTATGTTCTAGAGCAATTCTCCTGTGGAACTATACATGGTGTGGGCAGAGGCACTGAAAGGCTTATAGAAAATTCTTAGGTAGCTGGGAGCCCAATATTGGAGAAGAGCACAATGGAAGCCCCTCTGGAGGGACATTAGGAGCGTTCTTAGTCTGTGTGAAGTGGTTCCTGATGTCAGAGTGACATCTCCCAGTGTCCAATGGCCTGACCTTTGCCCATGCCTGCCAAGCCCACCTGAGCCAGTGTGCTGGCTTGAGTTAAGGTTTTTTTTTATTTTTCAAACTGTTTTCAACTTTCTGCTGTTACCTGACTGAGCTTCCAGGGGCCATGTTCATAAACAAGGAGGAGTCCCCTGACATCACTGCCATCTGACTGCCCAGCACACCCACCTGACAGCCGAGTGCTCTGGGTGGGTCTCTCGCTGGCTTGGTTCTGGGAAAAAACTTCATGGGCATTTACTTTTTGGGGTTCCCCCATTGGCTGACTGTAGTCAGGAGGGAACCCAGCCTGACTGGCAAGCACTGACCCCCTCAGGCTGAGCCTGGGAACCACCTCAAACCTGTCTGATAAGAATCCGTCCTGGGGATGAGGGATACAGAGGCCACCACCCACCTATCTGCCCAGGAGATCTCTCATCCTTACTGTCTGCGTGGCCAGGAGGGAGAGACGTTCCTGGTTCAGAAGCAGGTCCCAGTGCTGGGAATCAGGATCCCTGAGTCCCTGTGTCAAATCTGCCTAGTTTATGAGCCACCTCGGCCTTCTCACCTGCACATTTGATGTGTGCCTTGTGCTTGTCTGAGGTTGCTGGAGCAGAAGTGAGCCATGAGCGGGCATTTGCCATCAGTCACAGAGGCTGGCGGTCGTTTCTGTCTCTGCACATCCCACGGCTCTAGTGCTGCATGCCACAGGCCTGCTGGATGATACGGTCCTGTTTCCATCTTCCCACCCCAGCCAGTGTAGTCCACCTTCTGAGGAGGACAAGTCCCGCTGGGGAGCAAACAGAAGTGCATCCGTGAGGCAGGCTTACTCAGGTGCCTTCCTGGTCTCTGTGCTCCTGCTCCTCATGTGCCTTAGCGTGACATCGGCTGAACCCATCTTAACAGCTATCCCATCCATCTCCACCCACCTGCTCACCCCTTGCCCTCTGGTCAGGTTTAATGCCTCATGGGTCCCCAAACAGGCCCCTTCTCAGCTCTTTGGCTTTGTACGTGGTTGTTCCACTGCTTGGAACGCCTTTTCCCTTTCTTTCTACATGGAACCTATGACTTTCTTCAACATTCTAGATAAGTGTTACCTTTATGAAGCTTTTCTTGACCTGCTTTGACCTCCCCAGAGGGTTACTGCTCCCTCACTGTGTCCCAGGACAGTCCCCCACCCCATACACACACACACAGGCCTATCTTTTATAGCTCTTATCAGTTGCCTTGTGATCTATTTGTAGACTTGCCTCTGCATTAGCCACCAAGCCCACAAGGGCAGGGAGCGTGCCCTGCTGCCCCCATGCCCACCAGGGAACAGGTATCAGTGACTGGTAGTTGGAGGACTAAGCACCTCCCGTGCCCATTCCTGGGAAGCTGAAACAACACAGGCCTTAGCCCCGAGTCTCTGCACAGTCACCAGCTGACTAGAGGAGCAGGGTGTGTACTCGAAGTGGTGCCAGGGAGCACCTGCCTCACCCCCGCCCTTGGCCTTGTTTACCCTTCTCACCCGGGTTCCCACTCCCCAGTACTGGGAGGTGGCTCTGACAGTTGGTGACACAAGCCCTGCTTGTGTTGCCCAAAGCTTGGCCTTACAACAGTCGGATGCTTCTACGGCCTAAGTGGGGCTTCCTATGCCGTGGCGCCTCATCTCTCCGTGTCCCTAGGAGCATCCCCTCTCCACACTCATCCATCTTTACTCGCTTCCTCACCTCGCCAGGACCACCCACTTCTCGGGGACCTTCCCAGGCAGAGCTGGGAACAAAACAGGGTTTTTGACAGTTGTATAAATGCCGCGTGGCTGACCTCGGTTCACCTTGGAAACCACCCCTGCCTGCCCACACCTAATCAATGTCTCCTGAAGACCCAGAGGCTGCAGGGAGGCTCCTGACACCCTTCTCTCCAAAGCCAAGGAGTTTTAGAAGGTTTTGGAAGCTTGTGCCAGTGAGTGGAGCTTTCACAGCCCTGAAAGAGAGAAACCTTGGTCTAGATTGATTAGGCTGGCTAGAGGATTAATAATTAAACCTGACCTGTTCCCAGCCACACACACACACACACACCCATGAAGCCAGAGAGCAGCTCTGCATGGGGCCAGCTCCCAAAGCTGCCAGGGAAATAGCCTCTTAAGAATCTCAGGGCTCCTCCTTTCCACCCACCCAAGGTCTTTCAAGTCTACCTCCTGAATAAAGCCTTCCTGACTTCTCCCATAGGCTCTGATCAGGCCTTGGGCAATTTCTAGGGTGCAGCCAGCCTTGGTGGCTCTGCTCTTCCACAGATTAAATTGGACTTTGGCTCCACCTGTGTTGATGCATAATTTTCTCAACTCTATTGTGAATTCCTTCTGAGCATGGCTTCTTCCCTTTCTTATTTATATTCCCACTGCCCAGCATTCTGCAAAGGGCAGGGCATACTTAGCAGGCCCAGGACCAGCTTCTTGTCTGATCCTGGCCCAGGAGTAGCATTCAGGTCAGAGAAGTGGGAGTTAGTCAGCCAGGTTGCGGTCCACCAAGTCCTCCTAGGTTTTTCCAATGTTCCTTCTCCAGCCACAAGAACTCGGAGACTCTGGGTAGCTGCTGAGCAACTTGGAAGCTGAGGACATAAACACCAGGGCTCAGTTAGGTAGCCAAAGTACGGCTCCATCTTTTCCTCCCTCCTCTTCAGACACATCCTTCTAGCTTTTCCCTTATTTTCAACAAAACCCTAGGGGAGCAGGATCTCCTCTCCAGAGGCCCTTTCCACCCGTCCTTCCTCTCCTAGCTCCCCATCTCCCCAGAGCTAAGAGGCCTTTCCCACCCAGTGGAGGCCACTCTTTTTAGTATGTTGTCCAGCCTTTGGTGATCAATTTTTATCTGGGCAGGATAGAGAGAGGTTGGGTCTCCCTCCAGGTCCTGTGGTGCCCTGACCTCAAGCCAGCCTGCCTAACCTCCCTTGCTGGGCCTTTGTATCCCAGGAAAACACGCAATTGTCCTGGCCCCACCTGCCTCCCCTCTGGTGCTACGTCAGGTAGGACGGAGGCCTTGGCCTGTGGTCTAAGAGTGTGTGCATGTATGTGCATGTGTGTATTTGTGCCTGCGTGTGTGCATATGTATGTGCACGTATGTGAAGCTTCTGGAGAACAGTGGTGACAACTGAAGGTTTTAAAATCCGAGCCTTCCCAGGATGTCCCACTGCAGGTTACACTCTAACCAGCCCCCAGCCCAGCGTTGCACTTCGATTTTAACCCACATAGCAACCTGCCTGTTCTCGCACTCCTGGCCCAAGAATTATTCCTGTGGGATTTTCTTTCCCTCCCCCCTTCCTTGCTAAAGAAAATCCTAACTGCCAAGCCTTTGCCCTAGAATGTGGCTGAGATCGAATCCCAGAGAGAAGGAGGGAGCGACGGGGAGAGCAGGAGGGAGAGGAAGAAAGAGAATGCACTGTCTCTGGGGAAGACATTAGGTCTGTCATGTTTTGGTGGAGAGTAGAGCATTCAGGATTGGGGGTCACGGGGTCGGGGGAGGGAGACAGACAGACAGAGACTTCTGGGCAGTTATAGGGAATTAGAGAGTTGGAAACCAAAACAAATAGAAGCAGGGATCTAAGGTTACGTTGCTATGAATTACAAGTTTGATTTCAATGTTCTTTGAGAGGCCCGAATAATATTTTTCATCTAATCTAAGACAGCATTGATTGTAAATTTCATTTTTTTATTTTTATTTTTGTATAACTAGGAAAGGAAAACACGGCCAATTAAATCTTAATACAATATAGTCTTATCAAATCATTTGTTAGATGCAGCCTGACTTTGGGGGCTGCAGTCACGTGCTCTCAAAATGTCTTCATAAATTTTCTTCACTTAAAAGACAATCTGATAGATGGACAGACAAATAGGCACGCGCACACACGTACACACACACACACACACGCGCGCACACACACACACATACATGCACACACACACATACATTCGCCCTACAGTGTGGACATCCGGATGACCAGATGACCTGATCTGAGTCCTCCTGTGCATGTGTGGGTTTATGATGGGCTTGGTGCCAGTAGCGTGCCAGTTGCTCTGATTATCCCAGGCTCTTGAGGAAAGTATAGATGGGGACCTCACACCCAAAGAATGTGTTTGTGCATACTGAAGGGGGAGGGGGTGGTTTTAAGAAAGAAATATGGTTGTCATTGAGATAGATCAGATTGTTTCCACAGAGAGTATTTCAAGAGGGAAGAGTGGCCACCGTAGTTGAATAGTTGAATTAATCATCTGTAATCTTAATAGATTTTATTAGTTAAGTGCTTCAGTAATTCTGAAGATGAGCAAGCAGAAGATGCAGTGTTAAGCAGTGAATGTGAAAAAGTCTAGACGGGTAGAATCATGTTTCAGAGAGTATCATTTTAAAATTTCAATGCCTGTGTGACATGGTTTCCTTGACTTATGGATAGTATAGAGTCATTCTCCATCCCCAGCTTCTAACATGAGTCCCCTTTGCCCTGCCCTATTGCTCACCCCTGAGGGCACTGAGTTCTAATTCCTGAGTCAAGCCTGACCAAGATAGGAAATATACATAGTCTCAGCCCCACCATTGTTGAAGGGAGCCGCAGAAGGCAGCACCCCGCCCCCTGTAAACACACGCAGTTTAACCAAACCTGGGATCTTGTTGCTTGCTCCTACCTGCGGGGCTGAATTAATGTGCTGCCAAACTGGCTGCAGGACCTGGTACCCTCAGGCGCTAGGCTCCTGCCTGGGAACCTTCTCTTCCTTAGCTTTGATGCATCTTCCTGCCTGATGCTGGCCTCAACCTTCCTCAGGAACAGGCCTGGTCCTGTAGCCCAAACGTTATTGCTAACTTCTCTTACTCTATTGAACTGCACAATAGGTTGTTTGGCTTGTGCAGTGTCCCTCCCCTCATCTTCCTGTGAGAACACCGCTCCTTCTTATGAGAACTCATGCTCTGTGATTTGGACCAGCTGATCTGTTCCATCCTTTTTAGAGAGGTATTCACTGACCAATCAGAGCACTTCATCCTCCTCTTCACAGTGATGGATTGAGGGAGAGGAATATGACCCAAACAGGACCATCAAAATCTTCCCTGTGACTTTTGCCAGAACTTCCTCCCCACTCCCAACAAAACAAAACAAAACAAAACCATGCACTCTGATTCTGGGGTCGCCAGCTCTAAGCCAGTGATTCTCCAAGATCTGCAGATCCCTAGGAGTCCTTGGGAACTTTCCAGGGGATCTATGAGGTCAAAACTATTTTTATAATAATGTCAAGATTTCACCTGCTTTTGTAACTGTGTTGACATCTGCACTGATAGTGCAGAAGCACCATGGCACGAGTCAAGGCAGGGACACCCAATAGAACTTATAGTCATTGTATTCTTTGCTGCCACACACTTGAAGGGAAAAAAAAGCTACTTTCACTTAAGAAATCTCTTGAAGAATAAAGATTATTATTAAGCCTCAACTCTTATGGACACATCTTTATAATATTGTGATGTGATGAAATTGAAAAGTACCCATAAAGCATATAGTGGCCATGAAAACTGTGCTACTCAAATCACCTCCTGGGGGAGCATCTGCAGTCCTATGGATCCACCACCACATTTGTGCCAAAGCCACGACGCCCTTGGTCTGCTCTCAGCCAGTGATCGAGTATTGGTGCAGGTTCATTCTTGGGAGACGTGAAACTCCCACACTGGTGACTTTGGTTTGAGGACTCATTGGCCTGGCTGAACCTTTATTGATCTATACTGCAGTTTGAGACTTTTCCTATCTAACCCTCTTTCTTTTTCTCCCTCCCCCCTCTGGCTTAGGCCAGCATCGTGATCTAAACCAGGGGACCCCAACCCCTGGGCCGCAGACCGGTACCGATCCATGGCCTGTTAGGAACCGGGTCACACAGCAGGAGATGAACAGTGGGCCAGCGAGCGAAGCTTCTTCTGTATTTGCAGCTGCTCCCCAGTGCTAGCATCACCCCCTCAGCTCCACCTCAGATCATCAGGCATTAGATTCTCATAGGAGCATTAGTCCCTTGGTGCCAGAAAGGTTGGGGACCGCTGGTCTAAAGAATCCCCTTACCTTCCCTAGCTCCTGCCTCTTTTCCCTTCACAGGTGTTTTCTCCATCATTCACACCTACTCTTGCTTGGTATCTGTTTCTGGTAGGTTCTATATGTACATAAAGCACTTGTACTATATTATAAAATACCAAAACGATGTCAAGAAAAACACTCACGTGATTAAGCCATGTGCTGAGCTGGCCACTTTTTTTTCATGGAATACCATTTTGGCTGAAAGGAATGACTGGCAAACTGTGGTTATTCAGACCTGGTATTTGGCAGACATTTCCTCAAAAAAGAATGAGGTGAGCTTGCCATGGTCAATGATAAAATTTGAGCTTTGAAGGAAAAATTGGAATTTCGAAGTCTTGTATCCTCTACCATGAGTTTAACAGCTTTCCAATGCTTAAAGGCTTTTCTGATGAGGTTGGTGGTGATATTAAAAAATATGACTTGGGGATATTGTATAATGAAATGAGCCAACATTGGAAGATCTGCAAAACTCAGCAAATCAGTGCTTTCAAATGACCAACTCATGATGTTTTAAAATCATGCATGGGTAAAAGATTCATTCAAAGTGCAGGACAGATCAATGAATTTTAATGTAACAGAGTGTAAAAAGTTCATCGATATGGTTTCAGATTCCACATTGCAACTACCCTTTAAGAAACCACCATTTTTGAATTTTGGTATAGTATCAAAAAAGCAGAACCTGTCTGAAAAAGAAGCCAAGCAGAACTAAGAAAGAGAGAGAGAGTCAGAGTCCAGATATATACAGATATTTGGACCAAATTCCTAGATATGACGTGCCTGCAACCTTGAAGAAGACTTTCCAGTTATGAAAGAAAATAGATTATTTTCTTTGCTTCAGCCATATCGAGTTGGGTTGTCACTTGCAATCACAGGTACTGACCAATAGCTTCATCTGCCTGCTGGGCTGGCCCACGGCTCTCTGTCCTTGGCTCATACCTGAACTGAACACCCTCTGGACATTGTACTTTTTGTTGACTTTAATTGATAAGTTTAATTTTTAAATGCCTACAAATGTGACATATAATTCAACTCATCTCATGTAGATATATACATTTTATATCCATATGGGATTATTATAATGTGAATTAGGGCCTCTAAAGCCTGGAGACCCTCAAAATATCTCCCAAATTATCTTCTTGATCCACCACCACTGACTTTATCATGGGCCTGCATATAATATCATCTGTCATAAGATCCCCCCTCCACCACCACCTCATTAACCCTGCCACCTCCTGCCATCTCTGTACAAACTTAAATGTGCATATGACTCACCTAGGGATCTTTTAAAATGCAGTAGGTCTGGGGTGGTACCTGAGATCGTTCATTGTTAACAAGTTCCCACACGATGCCCATGGTTCCAGTTTGTGGATAGCACCCAGAGTAGTGAGGCAATAAGCCCTTATTATTCTCGGGTTTGACATTTGCAGTTTATACTCTTCTCTAGGAGTCTCAGAAGTCCAGAACATGTAATGATTTGTCATTTTATTAATCCATGGACTTTTAATTGGGCAAGCTTTGAGAGTGACAAATGGTATAAGCCACTTAGCCAGTGACACCCTGGTAAACAGCCTACCATCCACATTTAAAAAATTGAAGCAATGTATGTATTTAACATAAAAAAAATCAAATAGTGCTAAAAGGTTTATAACAAAAATGACGGTCCCCTCTGCTGCCCTGCTTACACCCCCCACAACCTCCAATTAGTTCCCTACTAGTCCCCCCTATTTCAGCTATTCCTTTGGATGTTTACCTCCATGTTTCTAAATGTGCATACAGTGCATTCGTTCTCGATGAATGAACTTGAGATACTATCCATTGACTTCCTGGAATGGTAAATGAGAGTCTTAGCTTGCTTATGCTCCCCCTTCCTAATCTCCCTTCCTCATTCTAAATAGATATTTGTGTTTTTGTTATAGCTAAATAGATATGAATCACTTCTAGGCCAAGTAGCAAGCTGTGATTCCATGGCTTTCTTATACTTTTTTAAGTTAATAATTACCTCTTCTTATTGTTGTTGTTAGTTTTTTTTTTTTTTAGCCTCATGGATAGGCCTTTCCTGTCTCCCTCTCTCCCTCTCTCCCTCTCTCTCACCTGGAGTGTCCCTCAAGGATTCTTTCCTCACTTCTGCTACTTCATCCAGTTCCAGTTGGAACCAGTCGCCCTCTGGACTGACCACACAGTTGTTGTCCTTAGACTGTCATTGCCAACATCCGAGGTGCCCTTTGGCTCTTTCCTGTGTGGTGTCACCTCTCTCCCTCTCTCTCTCTCTCCCTCTCTCTCACCTGGAGTGTCCCTCCAGGATTCTTTCCTCACTTCTGCTACTTCATCCAGTTCCAGTTGGAACCAGTCGCCCTCTGGACTGACCACACAGTTGTTGTCCTTAGACTGCCATTGCCAACATCCGAGGTGCCCTTTGGCTCTTTCCTGTGTGGTGTCACCTATTTCCTGGAGTCTACACCTGTCTCTTTCTTTGTTTATTTACTTTTGCTTTCTGTAAAGTATATATTCAAACAGTTCCTGAATAGTATGGGAGATAATATTTTTGAGACTTTGCAATTTTTGAAACACCTTTCTTCTACTCTCAAAGGTGATTGGGAGTCTGGTTAGGTAGAGATTTCCGGGTTGAAAATAATTTTCATTTGGAATATTGAAAGCATTGTTGTATTGACATCAAATTTCCGGTGTTGCTTTTGAGAACTGTCATACCATTTCTATAACTGTTCCTTTGTTTGTGATCTGACTTTTTTCACCTCTGGAAGCTTTTGGAGTCTTCTTTATAATCAGAGTTTTACATGTCATTGTATTGTACTTTGGCGTGTGTTTAATTAAATTCATTCTGCTGGTTGCTTTCTGTCTGGAGACTCACGAATGTTGTGCTTTGACCTTCTGGCTACTTGCCCTAAGGCTCTCTCTGTAGCTAGGTCAGTTTCCCCAGCTGCTGATCACTGTCTCTGGCCTTTTAGGGGAATGAGCCAAGTTGCAGGTAGTTGAATAACAGCCATATGGATCCTGTGCCTTGCCCTGTAGTTATAGAGATGAGGTCAACCACTCATAACATCAGAGCACCATGGGTATGATAGTAGTCTGTGTGAGTGTTCCCACTAACCCAGTGCACAACCTACAAGGCCATACCCAGTATTCCTGAGAGCTGTGCCCCCCAAACTACACTCCACGTGACCCTGGTATTACAAGATGCAACTCACGAAAAGGATGCCATAGTTAAATAAGCTTGAAAAGTCTGCATTCAATGTAGCTCTCTCTTGGAGAGATTCTCAGTGGAAATCTGCATAGTAAAGGATCTGAAGTCACACAATAAACTAACCTGATTGACTTAATCTCTTCTTTCCTCAACTGTTTTACCATGCAATCACTTTAATTCAAGGAATACTTAGTAATATATCATGAAATACCGGACTTTAGCAAATGCCTTTGAACAGTATTGTAAACTCCATGAAAGCAGAAATGGTGTCAGCCTTATTTTGTGCAGTATGCCCAGGGGCTATTTGCCTAACAAATAACAGACCTTTGAAAATTATTCGTTGAATAAATTAACGAGTCAATGAATAATGATGCTTTCACAAGCTCCTGATCTCCTTAGTACTCTCTATTTTTACAAAAAGTGAAGTCCTTTTAGAGCACGACTTAAGTCGTTTTGCCAGCATTGAATTCTATGCTGTGGTCAGTCGTCTTTTCCAAATGATATGTTTTTCAGGATGCAATGAGATTTTAGGCATTCAAATTTGTTCCCTCTGTGCACAGGGCTAAGCAAGCACAACTGTTTCCCATTAACCCAGCCGCTCTGAGGCCTCCCTTCCTTCTGTGGTTTGGGCTGGAGAAGAATCTCAGGCAAGCCCTGCCCAGGGGTTTTCATGTGGTTGGCAAAGACCTAACACCACCTTGGAAAAGGAAGGGCCCTCAGCCCCTCTGACTCCACTCCATTCTGGGTCAGTTGGGCAATAACGATGCTCCCGGAGCGCCTTCTCCGCAAGTTGCCAGGCTCAGTCTATGTGTCTTCCTTTAAGAAGAGCAGGGAACCGAGAAAGGGAGTGAAAGTGTCTTGGAAAGCCCAAGGTTTAGAAAGTGTGGATTGGGGGGGGCTGCGGTGAGAGAGAATAAGAATATCTTCCTCTGTATTATTCTCAAGTGCAGGAGTAATAAATTATAGCCTCCAGCCAAAGCCAGCCCCCCGATTGTTTTTATATTGCCCGTGGAAAAGGAAACATTGAAAGAATAATATTTTGTGACACATGAAAATGACATGAAATTCAACTTTCTTTTTCAAAGATAAAATACATAAAATCTCATTACAGATCAGCGTTAACAGATGATCATGTGCAATAGATTTTGATGATAGAGGGCACTAATTTTGAACCCCATTAAGCAAAATGTCATTCCTCAAAGAATTTTTTCTTCTTATTAGGAGAACTGTATTTTTTAAAAACCTGTATTATTATATTTTGATTTTATCAATAATAATCTCATAAAAGTTTGTTTTTTCTTTTTCCTTTTAAGTGCCTACGTAATAGCCTCGATTTTGCTGCTTGCCTTCATAGAAAAAGTTTGCAGAATCCTTCTCAAGTGGGTTATCTGCTGTGTTGCAATGACTTAAACTGTCATATGTGGCAGGAGAGAAGTTAGTTAAATAGATTCATCCAGTATTCAGTTTGTCAACAAGTTCTAATGGGAGCCTCTTGTATACTAGGTTCTATGCGTACAATTGGTGGACAAGGCCTCCACGGTCCCTGCCCTCAGGGAGCTTACAATCCAGAGTCAGAGCATTGGAGTTCACCATCCTGCGTGTGCATACCTATTGGATGATGACTCAAAGTGACACCTATCAACTTTGGAGTTTTGAATGTGTCAGCTTGTCAGTAGGTCCCCTTGGCTGCCCAGAAGCACTCTAAGAAGTTCCAAGAGGGGATATAAGGAAGGCAGGATCAGGTGAGCATCATGAGACCAGCGGGGGAGGATCCAAGTCAAGGAAAGTCAACCAGGATAGGGTTGTTTTGTCATGTTGGTTCAGGCAAGAGGCCAGAGAGCTGGCCAAAAGCAGCACCTGCAGATGAAAAACAAGGAGGTGAGCAAAGCTGCCTAGGCTAAGGGCTCTTTTACATTCTGCACAGAGGGTGGCACAGCAAGGGCACAGGGATTGTCCTCTTGGGAGGCTGAGACTCCTTCCTTCAAATCTGGCATTTCTCTTTTCTTGCGGCTGCAGCCTCCAGGGACTTCACAGGAGAAACTGAAGTGTCCCAGGCTGCTGAAGCCATGACATCCCTGGTCTGAGGCAGCATCAGTTGATTGTCTAGTTCACCCTCTGTGTCCAGGTTGGCAGGTAGCAAAACCTACTCTAGACTTGTAACCTTTTCTCAAAGAGAAAAGCATCTCAGAGAGGCTATCTGGGTGCCTCAACACTCACCCCCAGAACCTTCCATGGAATTCTGAGGCTCCAGGAATAGGGGCAAAGGTCAGAAGCAGAGTGCCTCCCCAGGACATGCCTATACCTCACCCTGTGTCCCTGTGCTGCCAGAAACCACCCAAGAAATAGCTCTAAGGCTAGTCACAGACTGATAAGAGCAGGTGGAATCCTGTGAGCTATTGCTAACCCCTATACCCAGGGCAGCCTGGCAACATGGAAAGAATATGGGCCCTCAGGCCATGTGAACCTATCTGGAGTCCTGGTATTGTCACTCAGTAGCATCTCTTGTCATTTGATCTTGGCAAGTGACAACTTCTATAAGCCTCAGTAAACTTATATATGCAGAGAAGATAAAAGTTGCACATGTTTAAAAGATATGTAAAAAGAAAAATAAAAGTTCTCTTCTTCACTAACCAAATCCCTCTTCCCACATGTACATTATTAATGCTTTGGTTCAGATACTTATGGACTTCTCTCTAGATTTATACTGGCACAGATAGAATGTACGTATAACTATGCATATTTTTATAAACCAAATATTACCATATGTATTGCTCTGCAACTTGATTTATTTCTATTCAACAATCTATCACATATGTCATTTCAAGTTCACACCTGTAAAATATTACTCTTTACCAACCGCATAGTGTTCCCTAATATGGATATGTGGTAATTAATGCAACCTGCTAATGGATATTGAGCTTAGTTCAAAGGTTTTTCTATTACAAACCTGGCTGCAATGCATGTTTATGAATCTCATTATTTCTGTAGGAGAAAGTCCTAAGAGTGGAAGTGCTGTATAAAAACTATACACATTTAAAGTATACGCATTAGATTCTACTAAATCATCTTCCTGCCAAACTTGTGTCAATTTATACTTGCACTCATGGTGCATGAGAACACTCATTTCTACAGATTCTTGCAAGCACTGGGTTCTATTAATTTTTAATTTTTGTGTTTCCTTGACAACGGTGAAGTTGAACATCTTTTTACGTTTGTTGACCACCTGCTTTTCTCCTGTGAATTTTTTGTTTATGTTCTTTGCCTATTTTTCTGTTTGAATGTTTGAATTTTTCTTCTAGGCAAACTTTGTACGTTAAGCATGGACATCTGTTGGCAGAATGAAAGGACATTGTGTTTTGAAGCACCTTGGGGTGGAGGTAGAGCATCTGGAGCAGGTACTGGGGTGCCAGAGGTCTGTATTTGACATTAGGGATATTAATCCTCTGTCTGTTAAATGCGGCAACTATTTTACCTGTCTATTATTTGCTTTTAAACGTTATGCTGGTTTTTTTTGGTGGTTGTTGTTGTTTTTTTAATCATGTGGGAGTTTTAAATGTTTCGGTATTCAAATCTGTTATTTTTTTCTTCTGGCTTCTGGGTTTCCTGTCTTGCTTAAGAAGTCATCCCCATCCTGTTGTTACACAATTAGTCTACTCTGTTTTCTTATAATATTTTATGGCTTCATTTATTTATATTCATATCTTTAGTATTTTAGAAATTTCTATTTGGAGTAAATGAGGAATTTATGTTCCTAGCATAGAGAATGTGTTTCTGAGGTTTTCTTCTCTCATTATTCTGAATGCATTAAGGGACCCATAATTTTTTGAGTAAAAAAGGCTGTATGACCCTATTAAGGTACTCATTCATATGTAAACAATTCTATAGCTAGTTAATACTGATTATTAATACAAATGTTAATATTGATCATTTCTGTATGATGGTATTGCAGATAATTTTAAACTTTCTGTCTTCTCATTGGTACTTTCTTATTTTCCTACACAAACTACTATTATTTGTGCATTGAAGTGTATTTGAAGAAAAAGTATCAGGAAGAGTTCTATTTACCCAATACCTTATATGCAACCTAAGCCCTATCCTTGAAAAGCTTCTTGAGGTTAGCCCCATACTTCTGGGGTGCCCCTCTCTCCCATGTACCTTAGCATGGGGCCTGACCAGCAGCAGATGTGTATGGGTCGATTGGTTAAATTTCTGTACAGCCCCACAGTGTTCACATAGACGCAAAGACAACAGCTGCACTCATTGAAAAGGATGTTTCTTCTGGTCAGAAATTTTATTTCCTGGTTTCCCCTTTCCCTTCTCCCACAGTGGGTGTGCCACATGTGCTTCACACTGTAAATATGAGTAAAGGCAAAACAAATTTGCCATTTTAGGTCAACTCATCAACACACATTTGTCAGTGTCATTCCTAAACAGTCTTCAGGAACAATCTGAGGCCAAGGGATTACCCCTCACTATCCCAGTGGTTAGTTTGAATAATGTCTTATACCTTTTCGATAGCTTCTGCCTTCCTATTATTTGATTCTATCCTTGGGCCAAACACTGATATGCAGAGAACAGGTATAACTATGCCCTCCAGAGTAATCAAGGAGTATAAATATTTGGAATATTTGAAAGGACATTTTTCTAAAATAATATTCTGTAAAGCCCTGCCTTGCTAAATGGTAGATATAGAGTGCAATCATTTGAATCTCCCTGGGAAGTCCTTGTAAGTATCAATTATCACAATAGGCTCCTAGGCATGATGGCTTTGGGAGCCATTGATATGTGTAAGCGCGTTTGCCCTCATACCAAATGGCTTGTGTTGCTTTTAGAGATCTTGTTCCCGCCCTACAGTTTGTCTTTCTCCTTTCTTGCTCTCTTGGCTGCCGTTTATGTTTCTGTTGGTCATCAGTGTGCCTATCTCCAGCAGCCCAGCTCCTTGCTAATCAATCGTTTGTCATCTGTGGTAGGCCAGGAAGCCAGAAAACCAAGCATGTTCTCATTATATCTAAACTAAGAACACAGGCTCCAAGAGAGGCTTTTCTAAGGGGCTTTTCTTTGAGTAAAGAAGATGAGATAGACTGACAGGTGGAATAATTTCTTTTAATTACTCAGAAGTCTGGAGATTTTCTTCTTGTTTTTCACATTGATCAAAGAGTTAGTCCCACTTTACAGATGAGGAAGTAGATGTCAATGAGATAAGGTAACTTGATCAAGGTCACATGGTAGCTGAGTGGCAGAACAAGCACGAAAACCTGGATGTCTTCCTCAGCTCCATGGCCCTGTCAAGTTTGGCCCTCTACATGCTTTCTTTGATGAGCCAAATGACAGGGGCTTGGCTGGAGCAGAACTCACCATTGCTTCTGTGTTTCTCACCAGAAGAGTGGGCCAGTTGCAAACCTTTGCCTCTTTGGCAGGTTTACCCAAACCCACAATCTACCAGTATCCCTTCTGCTAACAAAGCAGGCCTCTTTATCGTTAGAAATTAGAGCCTGGAAAACAGCTGTGTTTATCCAGAGGGCTAGTTTATGCTATTGGGTCCTGGAAGGGATTGTTCAAGCTTATCTTCTCTAGATAGTGATATGCTGAGGGCTGCACAGTTCTGACCCAGATTGAAATCAGTTGCAAAACACTTAGTCCTGAACACACACACACACACACACGCTGCTGAGAGGAGAAAAAGAAGGAGGAGCAGGCAAAAACCCAGTTGGCTTCCTTCTGCACACACACGCACACACACACACACACACACACACACACACACACACATCTCAGGCAACTTAAGCCAATTGCAACTCAGTGACACATCCTTTCCTCAACAGGATGACTCCTTCTCGGAAGGCTGCGAGCTGAGCCAAGGCAAGCTGGCAGGGCAGCAGAGGTCCCAGGTCACTCTCTGTTGAGTTAGGACCATTTCCCTGAGCTGGGGGCCTGCCTCCTGTCCCATATGCCTCATTCTCATGTCTTCCATGCAGGGAGATGACTGGGTGAGAGAGCATACAGGAGAGAGATGGGACTGGGCTAGGGAACACTCAGGACCAGAAAACAAAAGGCAGCTTTCGACCTCTGCACTTTTTATTGCAAGCCCTGAACCATTTTATTCAAGGAAAAAAGCCCTTATAAAAATGGTGGAAACTCAGTGTTTCCCTTTCAGAAATTCCACAGTCTGGTTGCTACAGGTAGAAGAGGACTAACAACAATTTCCAGCCCCCATGGCTCTGATCTGCCCACTGCCCTTTCAGAAGCTTTTAATGACTTCTAACACTCTGGCCACATAAAGTCCAAACTATCATTCAAGATTCTTCATGAACTGGCTACAGCTTCACTTCCTTCCCACCCTGGAATCACCTTCTTTTTGCTCTCAACTTTCGTAGTCTTTTATCTGTAGCCCTCCTAGTACACTTATCACTTTCCACTGCACACAGTACTTATTTTTACGTGTCTTATCATTCCTAACAGTCTAGTCTATGAGCCCTTTCAAGGAAGGACTTATACTTATCTTTGTACTCTGAGTCCTTAAAATGGTGCAGGCTGTTTTGGGGTGCTCAATAACATATGTTGAATTAAACCAGGAACTCTCCCAAAGGGCTGAATTCACCTCGAGAGAGACACTAAGACACCCAATTCCCCAGTGTCCACGAACAGGGAGGACACCTGCACCTCAGCCTGCACAGAAAGTCTTTTAGTTAGAAACCTCAAGGTCATGTGGCCCAACTCTTGCATTTCAGAGACAGGGAGACAGACCCAAGTACTGCGCCAAGGACAACGGATGTTATTTGTTTCATTTATAGCTGAGAGAGCTGAGGTTCAGCCAGCAGAAGCCATTTCCCTAAAGTCAGATAGGTAGAAGATGGTAGAGCTGAGATTTAAACCTGGTCTGCCTGATTTCCAAACCCATTTTCTATTGTAGAGGAGCTCCCAGCCTCGGACCCTGAAAATCCAGCTATTGTGCTGGTTTCCCAGAAAAGGGCTCTGGCTGACCGAGGCCAAGGAGGGATTAAGCACTGAGGCAGGTGGCACACAGCTCCAGTCCAGTCTGAGCTCTGTGGTTGGAGAAGCCGTTGATGAACTCTGTCCATCCCAGGGCTGGCAGCACAGCTGCCCCAGCTGGGTCTTTTCACAGAGGACCCGTTAGGCAGGTACTAGACATCACACAGAGCCTTTGTCCAAAGGACACAGTGTTTTCCAGTGAGAAGTTTGCATTGGCCATGCTGGCGGGGGTAAAGGAAGTAGAGGCCTCCTGCCCATAGGGCACTGCTCCAAGAGGGCAAAGCCTGCAGCTCCCAAGAGGGAAGAGGGCAAAGGGGAAGAGACGGGCTTAGGCCAAGAGGAACCCAATTCAAAACTTGGAAGAAAAACAGCCTGGGTGGTACTCAGGGGAGTGTATTGGGAGCTCTGCAGGAGCTTGAATCAGGCTTTGTGTTGCCAGGTTGCAGTGGGCAATGGAAACAGCTCAGGCTAATAGGTCACTTGGGTTCAGATCCTCCCCTTTACTGCTTGTGAGGATTTGGGCACTTTTTTGATCTTTCTGAGCCTCTATTACCTCACTTGTTGTTTGATGGGATGATAGGACTATCTTGTTGAGTGTGGTGAGGATCAGACACCCAGAATATGCTGGGCACACAATAGTCACTCAATAAATAATGATTTTTATGAATTTTGTAACCATGCCCTCAATTATCTGATTTATGAATAAAAGGACTGCAGAGAACACAGGGTAATGGTGTCAGATGACTATTGACTGAGAAAAGGAAGTGAAATCACTATGAGTAGACCCACATTTAGAGGAACTCTGCCCCAGAAACGGTTGGGGGGATGACAATCTGTTTCCAATTAGGGAGCAGCCGGTGGAAGGACTGTGAAATTTAGAGCCATTGGTTCATAAATGTTTTAAATTTCACATATGAATGTGTGTGTGAGTGTATGTGTGTGGTACATGTACGTGGTGTGTGGTGTGTGGTGTGTGGTGTATGTGTGTGTGCTATGTGTGTTGTGTGTATTTGTATTTAGTGCGTTTGTATGTGGTATATGTGTATGGTGTGTATGTGTGTGTATGCAGGTGGTGTGTGCAGTATGTGCATATTGCGTGTGGTGTATTATCTCTACAGTGAAACTTTACCTTTACACTGGAGGCCTTGTCTTTCACCTTCAATACTGCTGTTAAAAAAAACAAAATTCAACTGAGTAATTTTGAAGATCTAATTGGTTTTATTAAGCGACTCATGAATTGAATCTGACAGCATCCCATCTAGCAACTAGAAGGGCCTTCTGAGGGATTGTCTAAAATGGAAGGTTTTTATAGGGCAAGAGAGCTATGAACAAAAGAAAAGAAAAATTATGTTTAGATCGAGCCGTCCTTTTGGGGGGAGGAGGGAAAGGCAAGGGTTTTTATCATGCAGATTGCTTCTTTCTATTAGGGGATGGGGAATGGAGTGGGCCCACTTGACAGATTACTTTAATGGTGCTTGATTAGAAAAGTCCAGACTGATTGATTAAGAGTATATTTTTAGGAAAGGTTGAAACAGCAGTTAGGTCAGCTATTAAATGTAGGCTTGTATCATGGGCTTTAGCACAAGAGACACCATTTTGAGCCTGTAGTTTTCTCTTGAACAGTGCTGAATAATGAAGAAAGAAATGACACATATTTGTTATGTAAGTGGTTGAGTATATGTTTTTTGCTTAAGTCTCCAAGGCTTCCAGACAGGGAAAACTAAGGCTCAGAGAGGTCACTTTTCTAAACTCAGGCATCTGGTTTGTTTCAGAGGCCAACACTAGACCAGATCTGCCTGACAGCAGTCATATTGTTGACTTGACTCCTGAAAGAAGAAAGCCCAAAATGCAAATAGTCGGGGTTTTGTTCTATGGTCTGATCTTCAGGCAGCTTTTTTTTTTTTTTTTTTTTTTTTTTTGTGGCGTGTCACCCAAATACCTGTGCTCTGTTCTGGTTCCCTGACCTGCAACTTCCTGTGCAGCACTTCACCACGATGGTTTTATTTTTGTCAGCTCTTCCTCTGAACCTGTCCTCACCCCAGGAAAGCAGGCTCAGTGAGAGCAAAAACAGCTCAGGGGCTGTTGGGTCTCGCCCCTGGGCTGAGGCAGAAATATCAATCCTGCCTCAGCCAGTGGGGCCAGAGTGTTCCTGAGACAGCTGGAGTGTTATTCTGCATGTTCTGCCCGGGATCTGGCTTGGCCGGGGTCCCTGGAGAGCTCCAGCTTCCTGCCATTCCTGTGGCCCCTACAAATTGCCCCAGTTCCCCTTTGTGGCATGGTCTCCACAAACTGCAACCACTGAAGCCCACTTAATGTAGTTTATTCTCCTGCGCGAGTCCTTGTAGACCCAGAGAGTGAGCAGGCATCCGCTGGGCTAAACCAGGAAGTGAAATCCCACTGACACTTCAGACAAACTCCTGTACAGAAAACAAAATGGTATGTGTTCCTTTTTTCTTTCACCAAATATTTATTGGCAAGTATCTACCATGTGCCTGATGCAGGACTGGGTTTTTGTTTCGTTTTTTTTTTTTTTTTTTTACACCTTCAGGAGTCCACAGTCCAGTGGGGAGCAAACATGAAAACAAAGATCTGAGCCTGGGAGATCAGCACGAAACGAGACTGACGTATCATGGGAGACAGACATATCATACTTTACTCTGCCCTAGACCAGGGAAAATCACAGGAAGCATTATTTTACCCAAATCTGAAGGATCTCAGAATTCAATGACTAAAAATAATATCAATAGCAACCAAAGTATTTTTGTTAATTAGATATTTATAATATGTCAGGCATCCTGCTGAGCACTTTACAAACATTATTGCTGAACAACAACCCTAAGCAATAGGTGCTGTAATGATTCAGGTGATTGTATAGGTAAGAAAACTGAGGACCAGAAAAAGTGAAGTAACTTGCTCAAGACTAGGAAATGGAAAAGCCAGTATCTGAATCCAGTTCTGCTAATTCCAGAGCCCAGGATGTTATACTTTTTAATAAGTTCAGAAGTAATAGTATCATAAGCAGGTATATGCTGAGAAGTCTGCCCCATCCTGGTCCCTGTATCCCCCATCTCCCCACTGCCCTTACAGATGTAAAAGTTATAGTAGTTTCTTGTATATCTTTTTAGTGTTTATGCAAATGTAAACAAGCTTGAGTAAATATTCTTATTTTGCCCTCTTTCTTGTAATGTAAGGTGGCATATATTAACACTGACTTGTACTTAATGCAGTCTTGGAGAATTTTCCATTAGAGTATACAGAGATCTTCCCTGTTCTTTTATATAGCTGTATCATTTTCTATTTGTTGATCCCAGCCTTTTAAACACAAGGCAGTGTGTTCCTAGCTGGGAAGATACAGGTATGCTTTGCTAAACTGTTTAGATTTCATGGGGCACCAAGGAGCAATGGGGTGATGAGATTCCTTTTTGAAAGATTCCTTATGTGAGATACGAAGCTGCACACAGCACAGCCTGCCCGGACATGTCGCCCTACCTGGATACAAGGACACATATGCTGCCACTGAGGTGGTGGGGAAAGCCCTTCCAGGGAACAAGTTCCAACATATCTCTGGCCTTGCTGCCTGCAGCTCTGAGCCCCTGCTTTTTATGACATCTTCCCTATGTTATGCCTGCAAAATTTTTATAGCGCTTCCCGTGCCGCAGATGCAGAAAAAGCATGTAGTTTTAATGCGTCACCCTGGACTACTTCCCCACTGATTGTGCAAGAGTTCAAGACTTTCATAGGTAGTACTTAAAGCGTTCCCAGGGCTCTGGTATGCCCTGAGAAAGCTTGCTGTCAGGGCTGTTACTGACTCAAACACCTTTGAAAGTGAGCTAGAGTCAGCATTCCTTTTCTCTGAGGGGATGCTCCCAGAGGATAATGATGCCTGTGGGAATAATTTGGGTCCTTTAAAAAGAGGCATTTGCTCTTAAGATCATGTGACCATGCTTGGTAAAACCTTGCTGGCTTCAAAGAGGTTGTGTGGTATCCAAAGAAACCAGCCCCATCAGATCTAGCTTTGGACTTACCACATGCACTCATCACAGTGAATAAATCTAACTCCACTTTGTACAGTTGGCTCTATCCTGTGTAGTAGTGCCTTGATATTTACCTTATCTCTCCATAAGATTCTTAAGAGACTGGCGTACAAGGGCAGCCAGCACCATAGTGTCTCCTGGATGAAAATGTGCATAATCATAGAGAATGGCTATAAGCAGAGTCTTAGGTCATTGCACAGAGATTGTACTGGATGGGTCACAGCCCCAGAAAGAATCTGGGAAACATTTTAAGTTCTACACTTTCAGAGTAGTCAAATGGCCAAAGGTCACATATCCAATGAGTAGCAGAGCTAGGACCGGGACCCAGGTCTCTTGCCTGCTAGCCCAGGTCCCATTCTACTATATTGGTGCTCTCTAGTGTGTACCCCATAGATATGAATAGAGATTATGTAAAAAAATAGTGCCATGGTCAAGTAAGTTCAGCAAATATTAGTTTAAAGAAAATTAAATGGGTTTATTTAAGATAGGCTTTCTCAGAAGCCTTTAAAACATCATTGTTTATTGTGATTCTATAACAGGGGAGATGAAATCTTTGGTGGTAGAACATCTGTGAAGCATACAGTAAGTCCTCACTTAACTTTGTCAATAAATTATGTGACTTCAAGCAAAATGACATGTAACAAAACCAAGTTTACCATAGGCTAATTGATATAAACAAGAGTTAAATTCCTATAGCATGTTACTAGTCACAAAAACATCACCAAACTTCTAAATAAAGACCCCTCAAACACTTCTAATATTAAATATTGAAATAAATATGTTTAAGAAATATTGAAAAGAAAGTTATGTTTAAGAAATATTGATAAAAGAAAGTTATGTTTAAGAAATATTGATAAAAGAAAGTTATGTTTAAGAAATATTGATAAAAGAAAGTTAAGATAATTCTTTTCCAACCTACTTATTTTGGTTCTGGGTTGCCTGGGGGTGGAGCCGCTCTGGGGACAAGATGGGACCTGCCCTGGATGCCCTTACATCACATGGCATACTCACACCCGCACTCACATCGGGACTGTGTAGACACACCAATTCAACTCACATGCACATCTTTGGGATGTGGGAAGAAACTGGAGCACCCAGAGAAAAGCCACATAGACATGGGGAGATTGTGCCAGCTCCACACACAGAGGGGCCCTGGCTGGGACTCGATTTTTTTTTTTTTCCTCATCAACATTATAACGAAAGGACATTGAATGAAACAATGTTATTTGAGGCCCTGCTATATCTTGACAGACACACTATCCTGGTTCTTCTATTAAATAAGTTCAAAAGTTTTTTAAAGATAAATTCATGAGTGATGAAGCTATGACCTTTGTTTAGGAAATGTTGGGAAGTTCAGTTTATATTTCTGGTCCACTAAGGACGACATCATAGAAGGTAGTTGCCAGCCATACCTGACTGAAATGGCTATAGAAGGTAGTTGCCAGCCATACCTGACTGAAATGGCTATTCAGATGTCCCAAAATGGCATCCCATTTCTTTTTAAGACCACTGCTGTCTTTAAAACCAATTTTGTTTTGTTTCTCTATTGTGGTTACTTTGAAGACATTTTGATTCCGTACCTGGTTTGACAAACAGAGGAAAGTCTGGTGGCATTTTCTGGTGGAACGCCCACTCTGAAGATGAGCCTAAACTTAATAACATACTGTATTCCATAAGTTTTTGATCTTTTGGGGCATAAGACTCTTTTGGGGCTCTTATAAAAACATATTATAGACCCCTCGTGCCAGAAAATTCAATTCATAATAAAATTTGCACAAAATTTTAGGATGTTCTTGCACCTTTTGAAGCTCAATAAATCACTGACCTAGATTCATTGCCCTCAAAGAGAATCTTCTAAAAACAAAACACACACATGCACTCACATATACTCAACACAAGAAATGGTGGTAAGACTTTCAGTTACCCCCTCGGGAGTTATTCTTTCTTCTGAATTCTTGGTTCTTGATCTGCTAGTTCCTGTTTAGATGCTGGCTTGTCAATTGCACTGCAGGGCTGCCAATCTTGTTGCTTTCAATGCAGAGTTTAGTCATTTCCTGGTGCTGCTTTAAAATATTGGTCCTTATTTTTCTTTCTGGAAGTTATCTTTTTGGGAAGGAAGGAAGGAAGGAAGGAAGGAAGGAAGGAAGGAAGGAAGGAAGGAAGGAAGGAAGAAAGGAAAAGGGAAGGAAGAGTGAGAAAAAGAGAGAAAGACAAAGAGAGATAGAATCAGACAGAGAGACGAAGGAAGGAAGGAAGGAGAAGGAAGGAAGGAAGGAAGGAAGGAAGAAAGGAAAAGGGAAGGAAGAGTGAGAAAAAGAGAGAAAGACAAAGAGAGATAGAATCAGACAGAGAGACGGAAAGGAAGGAAGGAGGCTGAAGGACAAGATGTGTTTAGAAAACCATATGGAAAAAGGAAGGCAGCTGCACACAGTAAGAAGAGGTACTGTGGCTGTCTAATTGGGCTGGAGCCAGAATTCTTCCCTTCTCTGGGCTTCAATTTTTCATCTGTATTCTGAACAAGTTGGCCTCACTAGGCCATGTCCCAAGACTGTCTTCTGTCTCAGACTTTCTATGGGGCTAATTTAATTTTTATTATAAATAATTACGAATAAAAAGCAATGTCTCTCTTGGCTTGCCCCTGTTCTCTTCTTATTTTCCACTACTTTTATTTCTTTTTGTCCAAAATAAATAGAGGTTTGATTAGTTCCTTTCATTAACTACCTCTTCTTCCCTCGGCCCAGCTTTGACCTCTTGAGCCTGCCCTCCACCCCTTCTAGACTTCCCTGCTTGGGTTTCCTTGTAGATCAGGCCCTCAACCGCAACCCGTGACTATCCATTCCTCTCTCATTTTTTAGCATGAAGAGTCCCTCATTTCCACACCAGGCTTCTGGGCTCTACGCCTTGTTTGGGAGGCAAGCAGAAATTGCGACACAGATGGCATAATGGCAGCTTATGTTCCTTCGAGGCTCACTAGAGAAAAGAGGATAAATTCTGAAAAGTATGAGGCCTAGCAGAGGACCCAGTGTTCCAGAAGAATGCAAATAAAGCCCCCAGAGGTGCAACTGGAAGAGTTCTTCTCTACCCGCACAATTAAGTGGATGCGGGGTGTGACAATTGCAGTAAGCACTGAAAAGCATCTGGCCAAAAGGTCCCATGATTGCAAAAATCAGAGGAACTGGAATTTTCATAGGTTTAAAACTCAGGCCAGGTGTAGGTGATGTGTTTAAATTTATGGGCTTTTGGGGAGAAGATGATCTGCTGAAGTTCCTCAACCCTAATTGAGCTTGTTTCTAAATCCAAAAATAGTGATTTGGTGGGGGAAATAACACAAAAGCAAATGTACCAAGAAAACCCCTCAGAATTTTAATCAGAGAAGTAAAACCTTATTAGCCTTTGGTACATACTATTTTAAAACGCTGCATCTACCTCTTGTGCTATGCTTCACTTACTCTATGCTCTTTAGGAAAGAGATTCTTGAAAATGCCCCCATCAACAGCTTCTAAACACCATGCAAAGCCTTCCCACCCACCACTCCCCATCCTTTCTCACTTCCAGGACCTTAAAATGGACTCACTTGATAGCCGGAGGCTCTGGGGACCAGAAATGTGCTCAAATGTTTAACTTTTATTCAAGAGATTCAAGATTGACTAGCAGAAAAAATCCAGGCAAAGCCTGGGTGTCAGAAGTCTGGACTCTCCCTGTTAACATGATCCCTAGCCTCTGCAAGGCTGGGACACTGAGACTTCATTTGCATTCTGGCTCTGCTACTAACTTGCCGTGTGATTGTGGAAAACTCACTTCTCTGGGGCTCTGATTCTCCATTTGTGAAACGAAGGATTTGGACTGGAGATCCACACATTTCTTTTTAGCATAAAAGACCCACGATTACCAGTGACCTGTTCAAGCCTCGTTTTCCTCAACTTTAAAGCAGGCAGAGTGATTACTGTTTCTCTTCTTCTTAGGGAGTGGGTAAAAGTCCTCAATATGCCTTAAAACACAACACAAATGTCAGCTATCATCATTATTAATAGGATTCTTTATTCAGCTCTCTCTCCAGAGCATGTTTCATGTCTTTTGCCATTTGTGTAAAGAGCAATTCAGTGCCTTACAGGATGCCTAAGATTCAGTCCTTGGTTTGGTGAAGGCATGATGTCAGCTCAGGTAGATGAAATTGTTGCAAATGACAGCAGCATTTGAAAATTCTTCGGAAGGAAGTGGGCTAAGCCCTGTTTCAGTTCCCAGAGAGAGATCTTATTCTCTCTTGATCTTATTCAAGGGTCATGAACAGTGCTTACTAAGGAACTTGTGTTCTCAAATATGGCTTTGCCTAAAGAATGAAAAGGCCTTGGAAAGTTCCAAGGACAATAACAGTAATTTGAGATGCTTATCTTTTGCCTAGCATCTGTGCATTTCCAAGTAATTTATCCACATTAACTCATTAGCACTCCCAACCCTACAGGAGCTTTCTTTGCTTTTGCCTTTGGATTGGAGGGAGGTGACATTTTCTGAGCTTTGCATTCAGAGAAGGCCCCTGGGTTGAGAGTGACAGTCCCTCTGCCCACATCTGGTGGAATTATCCCTTGCCACATCTGGTGGAATTATCCCCTGCCACCAGTGGCAAACCCTCTCATCTCTTGTCCCTTACTACCAGGACTCTGGTGGTGCCATTGCAGTGCCTTGCCTAGCATTGCACAGTGTCAGAACTCAAATGGCTGCTGAAGGACTCCTTGCAGGAGCCAACTCCTTTTACAGTGCAAGAAACTGAAGTATTCAATTGACCCAGAGAGGGGAAGTGAAATGCCTGAAGCAACAGTTAGTTAGGAACAAAATAACCTGTCTTTGGAAGCAAAAACTCAAAACTATCCTCCACCTTCACCCACAAACACCTTAACAAACTAAACATTCTTTGTGTCCCTCTCAGCATCTCCATAGTGCTTAATCCTGAGGGGTACTAGGCACAGGGAAGATATTTCTGTCTGTCTATCTGATCACAATGCGAGTTTCCATTGTCACCTCTAAACAGCTGCCTCAACCCAGACAACACTGGTGGCCCTTCCTCTCCTAAACTAGAACAGGTCATTCTTAAGGGAAATGGAAGTTGTAATTCCAATGTTTTGCATAGAATGAGTGAAGGGGAAGGGCTCTCTCACTTTCTCTCATCCAGCAGCTAAATAACATAAACTCATAGGCACAGGGCTTTAGGAAACAGAGTCAATTTGTGAGCAATTGTAATGTGAAATGAAAATGTACATTGTGGCTCAGAAGCCTGGGCAGCTCTATGCTTTGGTCATTACCTACCCTACAGTAATTCCTTTGCCAAGAACACAGTTGAATAAGCTCTGTGCTTTTCCCGGAACAGGCATAAAATAAATATTTGTGGATTAATGTGGTGGGCAAACATTCTCCATACTTGGATACTTTTCCATTTTCCAGCTTATTCATTTTATATTTCTTTTTTAATGTTCAGCAAAGGTGCAGCTGGAAGGAATATTGGTGATGGCAGCTGTCATCTATATTTTCCAAACTGGTTTCTAAATAACACTGATTCTGGGTATTTAAAATAAAAGGTTCTATGTTTAAATCAGTTTGGAGAATATTACTTAGCTTCCTACTCTGGTTCTCCAAGACTCTCAAGGCAAATGAGCTTATTAAAGAAACTGAGAAGAGCTGAGGGAAAGAAAGTTTTAACTTCATTAAAACAATTTCTTTCTAAGCAGTGTTGATAATGGAGCAGTCCTCTCCATATTTTTCATATCTGTTAAAGTTCCACAAAATTCATATTTTTTGGAAAATGCCTTGGGAACTACTAATCAAACCCAATTTCTAAATTTTACTGGTGAAAAAAACAGAGGTCCGGAGAGGGGCTGAACTTCTTACAGGTAGTTAGTGGGAGAGCTAGGACTAGAACCTCATTTTCTGAATGCCTGGTCCAAACTGGTCAACCATACCCAACTAGAAGGGCATTCCTTAAGGTGGTTGCTGAAATGCCAGGCATCATGTGTAGTCTTTGAGATGATGGGTAAAAAGAATGTGAACATTTTACTCCATAATGGGTTCTTTTGGGGGGTAATTTGCTAAAAGATAGAGGTTGTTTTAGGTACTTTTAAAAGTGGGTAATTGTATCTCACTCATTTGTTATTGTATAAATCTTGGAGTCCCTGCCCATTGCAGCCTGGATAGACTACAGGTGTTTAATACATGAGTAAATGAAAGAACCTAGCAGGGGTCAGAGGAGGTCGGAGGCAGGAAGGAAGAAAGGGCCAGGAACTGAAAAGAAGTGAGAAAAGGAAAAAGGTGGAGAAAGAGAGGGATGGATGAAAAGAAGGAACAGCAGTCACTGATCAGCGGAGGATAGTTGAGCAGCGGAGGATAGTTGAGCCCTCGCAACGAAAGGAGACAGCTGCAGGTGACTGAGAAACAAACTAGAGTGACCAGGAAACTGCTTCGAAAAAGCAAAAGTGACTTATGAGGCTAATTAGGATGCCATGCCAGGAGGCCCCTGCCAGGAAATGGGGATGAGCACCAACTGCGAAGAACCTTTGTAAACTCAGATCAAGGTGTATTTATTGCATGGGTATAATAAATGAGCAAGGCATCTTCTTAAGCACTAGAACAATAATAGATGAGTAAGACACTGGTCTTGCTTTCAACAAGGTGACAGTCTAAAGGGGAGAAGGGCCAGGACAGGGACTCAGAAAACATAATGCCAAGTAGAATGTTATCGGTGCTCCCAGAGGTACAGCAAGACAATACTATGAGGAATCATGAGACAGGAAGAGCAAATCAAGTCATGAAGCTAAAAAAGGCCGATGTGGAAGAGCCGTGAGGCATGGAGGGGATTGTACCAGGCAATGACGGGAAGTAAGAAGAGAGACATTTCAAGGTGATATGATAAAGAACCATTAGGAGGTGGGGAGGCCCATGGTACAGTGAGTGGACCAAGAGGGTTCCAGCCAAGGGGGTGTGTGGACTGGGATGGGTGTGAAGAGACATGGCCAGAAAGTCTTGAAGTCACACTGAGGGGCCCTGAATGCCTGGCTGAGGCACTGACGCTCAGGGGAAGTCAGGGGAAGGTGCTTTCCTGGTGGGGGAGGAGGCAGTTTGGTTCTGGAGAGATCAATAGACCATTCAGGTTGCGCATCAGATTATCGGAAAATAGTGCCTGACTCCTCTCCTGAGAGCACAGAGACAGCAGAAGGTTCTGGTCATTACCTCAGAGGTTAGGGAATTAGGAAGAATGAAAGGGAAAGACTGGCCAAAGAGAACACGGCCATAAGGAAAAGACACAGACAACAGCCACCTGAGGAAGAAGTTTCAATAAATTATAGCCATGGTTGAGAAACCCAGCCTTGGAGAAGGAAATGTGAGTTTGAATCCCAGTGGTCTGACTGGTCGTGATTAGCAAAGGGGCTTCAGAGTTTTTGAGTCCGTTTCCTCATCTGTGATGTGAAGTGATTTCTAATTCAAACGGTTGAGAGCATTCGCTGAGATAAAGTCCAAGGCATGGGGTTTGCACACACTAGAGCCAAGCAGTGAGACGCGGCCAGCTAGAGAAGGAACTGGAAAGATTACGGGTATTCCCTAGGAGTGTCCCGAAATGGAGGCAGGGACCCTCAGGAAGCCCAAAGCCTTTCCTTTGGCCGTTTGCGCACTGCCCAGTGAGGCGAATGAGTGAGCGGGTCAAGGCAAGCTCAGCCTAGTCCCCGCCCCAAGGTACTGCTCTTTCGCCCAAGCCTCCTCCCTGCGGTGCCTCCCAACCTCCCCCAACTCCTGCTGCCCGCGCTGCTCCCACTCCGGCCAGGCGGAGGAGCCAGATGCGCATGCGCCCTGCTAAGCCCCTACCCAGCTTTCCACGTTTCGCTTCCCTCCCTTTGCCCTCTGCAGCTCCCTCTCCGCCGCCACGATTGGCCAGCCGACCTCCTCTCCTCAGCCAATAAACGCCGGCCTCTAGCCCCCGTGTTACTGGGTAGAACAAAACAAAAACAAACAGAGCGAGAGGGGCCAGAGACGCTCGGCGGCGGCGGTAGAGGCAGAGGAGGGGGCTGAGGCCGGCGGACCAGGGACCTGGGCAGGTGGTGTCGGCGGCGGTGGCCCGAGGGGTCAGTACCTGCGGCGCGGCTCGCACGCTCGGGAGAACTGCGCCCTCTCCCCCAGCCCGGGTCTCCTCGGAGGCAGCCGCACGTTGGGAGGGGGAGGGGGCGTGGAGGCCGGTCCGGTCCGCGTGGGTGCGACAGGGGTCTGGCCGCCTCCTCCGAGCCCCGCAGGCCTGGCCGCGCCCACCCCAACGCCCGGGCTGCGGAGAGCCGGCCCCGATTCTCTCCTTCTGGGCCCGGAGCGCGGCGGCGCCGGCCCACCCCCCGTTCCCTTCCCGTCCTAGCCGGGCGCGCGGGGCGAGCTTCGGCGAGGGGCTCCTCCTCGTCCCCGCGGAGGCCGAGGTTTCATTTTAATTTGGGTGGGGTGACGTTGGGAGGCGCGTTTCTGGCCTGACCGAAATCCTGTGAGGAAGGTTTGCACCCTCCCCGCCCCCCTGGCCTTCTTGGAGGCCCTCTGAAGAGGCGACCCCCGGCCCGGCCTACCCAGACTCGGGCCCTCGCCCGCCGCGCCCCGGAG
>NW_006442207.1:6667283-6705249 GCF_000325575.1 Pteropus alecto | reverse complement strand
GGGGCCGGGGGCGCTCGGGGGGGGCGCTGGGAAGTGGACACGCGCCCGCCGCCCGGCCCTGCGCTAACTTCGCGGCGCCGCTGCTCGGGCAGAGGGTTGGTTTTTTTTTTTTTTTTTTTTTCCCAGTTTAAATGAAATCTCTCAGAGAAAACAAAGACAGGAAGTGAGCCCCCTTTCTGTGAAAAGCATGGTGGGTCTGTTGCATTTGTCAATTTGGTGCTGCAATGTACACGGCGAGGATTTTTTTTTTTTTTTTTGCGAGAGCTTCAGAACGGTCTGCAGACGTCAATATCGCCATTCTCCTCGTGTCCTTGTGAGAACTGGCTACGTAGCCAGCAACGGTGTACTATCTACAGATGATAAAAACGATTAAAAATGCAGCTTCCTTTGGAAAAGAAAAGCCACCGCATGTTTTCACTCGTGTTTTTACTGTTGAGTTTTACAATTTTGGCTTTCTTGCTAATGTAACGCTTTTTAGGAAACTGCCACATAACTTTTTAATAAAGGAACCACTGCAGATGTGTTCTAAATTTAATTATCGATATCTATGCCGTAGTCTTCCTTCATAATAGGTTTATTAAATTCCTTAATATCTCAGCAGGCACCTTTGAATTATATTTTGATTAGTTTTTTCTGTCGTAGTAAAAATAGTTGCTAGGAGTGCAAAAAAAAAAATGACTGATATTTTCTGTACTCAATTTTGCAACATTTTGGTTAAATAATTTTAGCTGATTTTAAGTTGCTGCTTAGTTGTGATTGTAGTCCTGGAATGAATACAAATAATTTTCTAGTTAACATGGACTAAGCTTGACTCCCAAAATTGTCGGAATGGTTAATTAGGTAAAGTTTCAGGAAATAGATTTTTTGGGCGGTGGGGTGGGTGGGTCAGTCTCTCTTTAGGGAATGTCTTGGCAATTGAATACGTACGATTGTATGTTTCTTTGAAACACTTTGGAGAAATGAAAATGGTTTAATTTCAGCCTTAATTTTGTCTAACTTACATGTATAGTTTTGTTTTCTTATTGGAAATTAGTTCTGTAACAGTATAAAGGATGTGGGATTTAGATTTTTTGCTTTATATTTTCTTAAATTTGGGGCAGAGATCTTCAGGGTTGGGCAAAAATCTTCAGGGTTGTTAAACTATAAAAACCCTACTACTTTGAAGAATAAAGACATGGAACATGTCTTTATCCTCTAAACTCTTAAAACGTATGTTTGCTATCAAGTGTGACTGAGTTCTTGATTGCATTATCATTGCTTGAGGACACAGATGGCTTTTTTTTTTATGATTACTTAATAAAAACGAACTTGGTAAATAATAGGTGATAGTCATTACCTGATCATTTTCTTTTCTCAACCGAATGTCTTCTTCATAATAGCTCAAAATAAATACTATTTTAATGTTTGAAAAGCAGTATTTAAAAATTTGATATAAAAACAGTAGTCAATGTTTTAACCCTAAAAAGAATCTTCCTGTGGTATACTAAAATCTTGTATTGAACTTGTGCAGACAGGACTGGATTTAAAAGGTCTAAATTTTAATCCTGGTTTTTCCACTGAGCAGCTGTCTCTCTGTGGACAGATCACCTACCTTCTCAGATCTGTTTAATTGTGTGCAGAGTGGAGTACCTACCTCAAGACTGTTGTGAGAGGTATATGAAATAATGCATGTGAAATTCTTTTTGAAATATAAAGGGCTTTGTAAACATCAGTTATAATCATTTTATTTCCTCTATTAGCTAGGTTCTGCAGACAAATTTTCCATTATAACAAGTATGAAAGACTTTTTAAAGTAACAGGTGTAAAAAACTGCATACATGTAACATTTGCACTTTAACAGAAATGAAACATATAGCATTTTCAGCAATGCAGGACACTAAATGTTTAGATTTGCAAACTATATTTGTTCCTATATCTATATGTATCTTTACGTATGCATTTTTAAGGTTCTTTTTTCCCCTTAAATCCAGAGTTGGTGGGAATTATGATATTAGAAGGTATTTATATTGAATCACATGTGTTTATTCTGAATAGAATTAGTGATGTCACCATTTTGTTAATTTCTGAAGCAACATATTAACATTTTAGTAGCCTAAGGATTATGCCATATTAAGAAGTTTCTAATTTTAACATGAGGTGTGTTTAGTTTTACAAAATGATAGCCTTTTCTGGAGAAAAGAGCTATAAACTTATAAGATGTTAAAATAGTATATATTGAAGAATTTAAAAGTCAGTTTTACTTTTGAGTCCCAGGAAACATATATCATTCTACAATGACATCGAATAGTAATGTTATATGAGAAAGATATGCTTTTCTTTAGTTCATTAGTCATTTTCATTCGTGTATTCATAAGAGCACACTGCTAGTGAAATGATTGTAAATAACTGGAATTCTTTATGTCTAACCTTTATGACTTAAACAGATTAATAACTTAAGGTACTGTAAACCACAATTTGAAAAATATTTCCAGAGAGATTCTGAAGTCATATTGGGTTACACTTTTCTGGAGATAGTTCTCATGAAAATATATTTTGATAGCCTTTCTTTCAAATAACATTGGGTTAATATCACTGTTAAGTGTCTAAATAAAAGATAACCGATCTCATCAAAATCTTCCATCCAGCATTAATAAATTTTAAGCCATATTGAAACTGAGGTCTAAAATACTGAGATGCTAATGTCATGGTACTTATTCCTTTCTAAAGTGAGTAAGATTTAAAAAAATCCATTTTTCAAGTTAGTAATACTCTTGTTTTGGAAAACACCAGTTAAAAAATTTCTCCCAATCTCAAAGTCTTATAATTATAGATACCTACATGAGGAAGTGGCAGATATATCTGCCATCAGATATGTTGTAGTGTGAAAAGTAACACAACCATGTGATATTTTTGATTAAACAAAACTATGTTGTTTGTATTTTGTAGTACTCATAATTCATTGATAGCAAACTATTTAATATTTACGTATATCAGATTAATTGTGAAGCCTGTTATTCCTAAAAATTTGGAGTGTGCGTATACTGCTCTAACTTGAAGTAAACATGTATAGCAATATCTTTTAATTCTAAGTTAAAGGGGTGATTTGCCCATCCAGAAATATAGGCTTTTTTTTGGACACAGATAAACCTGTCAAGAAGATTGAAATCAAATATTATTTAGGCTAAACTGTCTTTGAAAGTAAATTGAACTCTTTTTAAAAAAATGGAATTATGTGGTAATTTTTTTTTACAGTATGATTACATTGAATTTACCTTATATCAGCTTGGAATATATTGAAACTTTTTTTTTCTTTTTAAAGAAAGATTCCAAAGGAAGATTTCCATTTGGTAATTTAATTAGTGCAAGTGAGATTAAGGAACAATGGATGTAGAAAATGAGCAGATACTGAATGTAAATACCACAGGTAAGTATTAATATCTTGACCCTTCACTGTATTATGAGCAAGTTTCAGGCAATATGAAATTTTATGAAAACAGGATCTTAAAACTATCTTTACTTTAAAAACCATCTTCATGCTATAAGAAAATAGGTCATGTTATTTTAAAAATCAAATTTGTGATTATTTTTATAGAAATTCATCATGTCCTTATTTTTCTGTCTTTTCACATTCTATAATTCTATTGTCTCCTATTTGTAATAAACTATTGTGCAGAATGTAGAATAGTGAACCTGCTCATTAATATTTTCACATGAGCTAGTCAGTGATTTCTACAACATCAGCTATTATTGATATCTTTGATATCTTTACTAATAATTTACATTTTAGAAATTACCTATGGGTGTTTTCCCTTATTTGTTATGATGTTTCAGTAGCAGTTATAAAGATTTTTTTTTTAAAATAGATGTCTAAATGCTATGTAACCCAGACAACTTTAAATGTATTTTTAGCTTTCAGAATCTTTGTAGAGGGTTAATTAGGATTTTGAAATATTCTGAATAGTGAGTGCTTTTCATATTAGTATATTTTAGAAAATTCTTTGCTTTATAATTTTATTAATATTGAAAAGATCTCTATATCATTTCCCTTTTTAATACAGCTTCATTTTTCAGTGACTAATTCACTGTTGTGTACAAGTTTTATAGCTTGCTTTGATCTGTAAAAGTTTAGCACTAATGTTTTTGCTTTTTCTAATCTTTAGAAATTGAAAACAACACTTAAACAGTAATGAGTGAATAGACACTTTGAAGTTGAAACATTTTACCATTTTGTGTTTACAAATCTGTGTTTAAAGTGCTAGAAAACTATAGTTGAAAAAAATTACTACAAGAATTAATAATTATTTTGGAGCTGCTATGTACAATAGCTACATGAGTATTGTACCTGCTTTTTAGGGTTATAAATGGGTGTCATGCTTATTCTTCATTGAGATGGGGAAGGTAATAATACAGTTTAAGAATGTATTTCACATATAGGTGGTAATTGCTTTTTTAAAAAAAATTTAAATATATTTTTAAAAAATGTATTGGGGTAACATCAGTTAATAACAAATTTCAGGTATATGAGATTATAGTTCAACATTTCTGTACTTTATTGCATGCTTCTCACCCAAAGTTTAGTTTCCTTCCTTTACCATATATTTGACACCCATACCCAATTCTCCTTCCCTAACCCTCTTTTCCCTCTGGTAGCCACCATTCTAGTGTCTGTATCTATGAGTTTGTATTTGTTAGTTTACTTTTTATTTTATATTCCACATCTGAGTGAAGTTGTTGGGTTTTTGACCTTCTCTGTCCTACTTATTTCATATAGCATAATATACTTAAGATCCATCTATGTTGTCATAAATGGCAATATTTCATTTTTTATGGATGAGTAATATTCCATTGTGTACACACACACACACACACAGACACACACACATTACATATGGCAATTGCTGCTTTTCTGCACTTCCTAGTATGATAGCCATTAGCCATATATGCTTATTGAGCACTTGAGATGTGACTTATCTGAATTGAGATGTACTTTAGATACAAAATGCATACCAGATTTCAAGAGACTAAGTGTGGAAGAAGGAAGGTGAAATACTTTAATAACTTTTTGTATTGACCACGTGTTGAAAGGATGTAACAGATCTATTAGATTAAATAAAGTATGTTAAAATTAATTTTACCTATTTCTTTTTAATATGGCTACTAGGAAATTTAAAATTACATATTTGGCCTGCATTATATTTCTGTTAGGTAGCACAGTTCTAAGTTTTATACTTTTTTGTTTTCTGACTAAAACAAGTTCTAGTTGTTTGTTCTTGATGCCTCTATAAGTAATGCCTTAAAATAAAAGACTCACAGTTCTTCAATACTTGGATTGGCCTAAGACAGACCTTCTTTGCAATAAATTCTTCCTGTAGCAAATAGTTAAGTTAGACAGACTTGTGTACTAATTTCAACTTCTACTTTTACCAACCTTGTTACTTTGGGGAAGTAGGTTATTTGCTATGACCTTCAGTTTCCTCATGTGTAAAACTGGGGTATAAATACCCTCTCCCGAGGTTTGTTATTAAGATATAGTGTCATGCCTATAGCACATATTATGTTTGTAACAAATGAAAATGTGCTAATATTGTTAATTCTAATTATGCCACTCAGTGACCAGTAATTGAAAATGTGATTGTGTGGTGCATTGCTAATATAGGTTGGATTGGTGACCATTGAGATGTCAGGGAATTCAGAAAAATGACTTAGTACACAGAAAATTTTGAATTCACTGCATTCTGTACTCAGGTTTTTTTACCTTTTTAATTTTGATTCTCTCAAAGAGCAGTAGTGGTTCTGGAACCCTAAAACTTAGGTGAGTATGAATAGCAAAATATAAAAGAGCAATTGATATAAATATGGATTAAAAAATGTAAGGTCTAATAGATAAAATATACCTAGATCTATCTACTGCTTCAGACTCACAAACATATTTGAAAAGATATTAAAGTTATTGAAGAAAAGAAAAGAAAAATATGGGAAATGTTTAAATTGAATACTTTAGTACTTCAAGGAACAGTTTAAGTATTTTAGTGTCCCTGGCCCGGGGATAACTAAATTAGTAGCTTTGATTTACAAAGTTTAAGAGCAAAGCCTAGTCTAATGTCTTTGTCAATTGATTTCCACAAATATGAGTTGATGGTATGAAGGATATCCTCCTAGGTATTGAGCAGACAAGTACAGCTCCTCTTTTGAGCTTATTTGGAAAAGGACTGCTATATGAAAAGAAAAGTGATTTCTATGCTGTGGTTAATGAGCCGTGTGTGAGCAATGTTATTGTGGCTAGAACTGCTAGGAAAGTTTTTGTGGAGGAGCTAAGACTTGAGCTATATTCTAAAGGATTTTGGTAACTGAAAGGAGCTATGAGGAGGACATTCTAAACAGGAGACCATTGGGAACTTCAGATATGTTGCTGTCTTTCAGGGAGTAATGCACAAATCTTACTTAGGCTGGAAGATTTTCAGAGGATGATTAATATGAGTCAAGTTTGGAGAGATGAATTAGGACTTTGACTTGACTTTGGAAGCAATGAACATTTCAGCTCAGTAGTCGTGTGATCACTTTATTTGCCAAATCCCTTTCATATTCTTCATATTAGTAATGTTTACTAAATATCTAATTAATCATAAGATGTTTAAAAAATTATCTAAACATTTTTAGCCATAGTTTCCTTATCTGTATAAATGATGTAATAAATAGCTCTCACACATGTGGGTAAATGACAAAGCCAACACAACACCTGATAAATAATAGGCATTCTGTAAATGTTTGTTTATCTCCCTCCTCTCAAGATCCTTAGTTTTCTTACTATCTCCGGTCGCTTAACTCTCACCTCACAAAAGTCTAAAGGTTTTATATTTAATTTTTATATTAATATATATTATATGATCTAAGTACATGAGATAACATGCTGTCATTAAACTTTGTTCGTTAAGATTCAGCGCTTTAGTTTACTTTCCATGATAATGTGAAAAGTAATCCTATTTAGTTGTCATTTATTAGATTGAACCATATAAAATTGCCAATTTGTGACCATCATTGACCTACAAAAATAGTAATTTCATGCGATTCAACCTAATATAACTGGTATAACATTAGATGGTTAAAATACTTACTTAGGATTTTCTTTCTTCATTTTCCTCTTTAAGATCCTGATAACTTAAGTGACTCTCTCTTTTCTGGTGATGAAGAAAATGCTGGGACTGAAGACATAAAGAATGAGATAAATGGAAATTGGATTTCGGCATCCTCCATTAGTGAAGCTAGAATTAACGCCAAGGCAAAAAGGCGACTACGGAAAAACTCATCCCGGGACTCTGGCAGAGGCGATTCAGTCAGTGATAACGGAAGCGAAGCCCTTAGAAGTGGAGTAACTGTACCAACCAGTCCAAAGGGAAGATTATTAGATAGGCGATCCAGGTCTGGGAAAGGAAGGGGACTACCAAAGAAAGGTTGGTATATACCATACCCAAAGAACAAATGAGAAAAAAAGATTGTCTGGTTCTTATACTATAATTTTCTTGTTCTAGGAATGAGAAATTTAAACAATAATGAGATTTATGGTTTGTATTTAGTTTTACATGGTAATAATCTGAGAATCATCCCACTTTTTCTTTAAGTTGAGCCTTCGTGTTTCAATAGATTTAATTTTCTTGAGCAGAATTTTATTATTTCCATCGAAGTACACAATGATGTTTTTTAGTTATGAATTGTGCATGTACTCTCCAACTTTGCTTGAAAGAAATAGGGTTAGGATTTCATTATATCAGTTGTCTAATGAATCTAATTATGTCCATTGCAAAGTATACATGATAAATTTGATTGTTAGTATTTGGATAAGAATTTTAATGATTTTATAGATCTCATTCTGAGTTCCCTTTAGCTCTGTTTAATACTTTGGGTACTGGAGTTGGTCTGTTTCACTGCCCTATCTCCAGTGCCTGGAGTGGCAAGTAGCAAATTAGGTACTTAAATTTTTTGCTGAATGAGGTATCTCTCAGCTTTTGTCTGTAATAGATTTTGATAAAAATTTAGAGATTTCACCAGCTTTTGAATGGTGGGAGTTTCAATTTATAGCCTAGGATTCTTGCAAAATGTTTTTTCTGCTGTGTCCAAAATTGTTATTCTTGTTGAATGGCTCTACAGTCATTGGTTGTATCAAAATGGAACCTGGTTCTCAGATTCTGTTTTGCTCTGGTGGGAGGGATTATACTCTAGGTATTAAATAAATACCTCCAAAAAATATTGGTGATACTGTAAACTTCTTTTAACATAATTCAATATATTGAGACTTATAAAAACATTTCAATAAGTTTATGTAGAAAAGCAACTTTGAGAGTTGAAATTGTTCAACTTCTGGTCAGCTTTCATGTGAAGTAGAGAGAAATAATGATTAGTGCTGTTAATACTTAAATAGCAATTAGTTATTTTTAACATTGCTAGTTGCAAAGTATAGTTTAAAATGTACTTTTATATTTAAAAAGTATTTGACTTTAAAACATTTATTGTGGTCATGGTGCTTCTTTGTTAGTTTCTTTTTGAGTTTTCTATGCCACCTCTTATTGGCTCTTATTTCTTGAGACCAAAGAAATGGTCTCAAGAAATGTCAATGAAATTTAGAGCTAAACTGTAATATCATCTCTCTGGAGTTCCCTGGTACAGCTGTTTTTCCAATCTTTGTTTTGTTTTTGCTTTTATTTTAAAGTAGCTGCCTTTTTAGTTTGAACTTTATAAGCTATAACTTGATATTTATGAAATATACAATATCTAACCATTACTGAAAAACAGTGATCTGAATAAAAAAGAGGTTTAGGGTATAACTCTGAACTGGAAAAAAACTAACAGAAATTAAAGTAGTTTTTTAGCTGTTACTTTAGTTGACATCTGAACATCTAGAATTATTTCAGATTGTAATTAAAATTAATTTATGAACTCTGAACTTTATACTCTCTGCTTTCTCAATTCTAAACTTTTTCAGGTGGTGCTGGAGGCAAAGGTGTCTGGGGTACACCTGGACAGGTATATGATGTGGAAGAGGTGGATGTGAAAGATCCTAACTATGACGATGACCAGGTATTGGCGTTTTTACTTTTTAAACATATATTTAAATACTTAAAAGTTTTTTGATTTCATGTTTATAATTTGTTCATACGTTTGTCAAATCAGATACTCTATAATCTATAACTGTCAAGTCATATATATATGATTACAGATAGTGTGTGTTATGCATATGTACATAGATCAGTATGTGTATGTCACATATGTACTTAGTACTGTTGGATTGTTAGGTCAATTTTAGATTAGGAAACCAAGTTAACAGTAGTAATGTATGTATAATTTTCATTTGGTTTCTGAAGTGAGTCAAAAGTAGATCTTTATAGTTTACTTAGGATTATCAAGTTGAGTATTTTGCAGTAGATTCTTTTAGGTTAATATAGTTTTTGTAGTAATGAGACTTGAGAAGAATAAAAATTGTTTTGAACATCATAAAAGATTTGTAGTTATTAAACTCCTTTTAAATATTACTGTTTAGGATGGTAACTGGTAAATTTGAAATGTGGATCTTTTTTCTAGAGACAGTGCTGAGAATGTAAATTTTTAATAGACTATACATTTTTTAATTGGAAAATTTCTAACTTATACAGTGGTAGAATAGTATAATGAATCTACTAGTACTTATCTTCCAGCTTCACTAACTTCAATAATTAATACAACTCATGGCCAATCTTGTTTTGTCCTGTACCTGCATTTACTCTTCCTTTTGTGTCTATTCCTCCTCCCCATTCCCCACAGCTCTGCATAAAGTACTATCTGTACAAGATGTGGAGATGAAAATTTTAGACAAATTATCAGGGTATATATTAGATTGTTTTTGTGTGTTGTTTGTATGTATGTACTTATCTATATTAGCTATGTTGGACATGGAAATATTTCTAAGAGCATGAAAAATATATTTTAAAACTGGTAAGATTTAAACTATAGAATCTTGGCTAAATATTCTAGTTTTAGTATATAGTCTTTCAAGTATATGTGTTTAAACTGAAGCCAGTCACTAGTTGCACATGAACATTTCAGTGATGTCACAGAGGAGAAGAGATAGAAGATTAATGGACATTAATCTTTCTTCTTTTTGAAGTTTCAGTTTAATAGTGCTTTTCCTTAGACAATTTTTAGTCACTGTAACATAGATTTTTGTTATAGGGATTTTTATTATGGTAATACTAATCATGAAGGCTTTGGTTCCTACTTCATATTTTTAAAACGTGAAGTTTTGATGAAAATACTAGGTAAGATAGGAAGCCGTCTTAAAAGCTTTTGGGTCACTCAAAGATTGATTTTATGAGAGATAAAGAATTAGGATATGGAGGATTAGGAGCAAGTCATATATATATTTGCTGTGGTTAGTGATTCTAATCTATTTATTATGTTCACATTTTGTAAAAGAACAGAGACAGGTTCCATTTTTATATGAGTGATCAAAGTATGTAGTATGTCCTCTGTCCCTGAATTGCGATTACTAACCAGTTGGAATATAAAATTATAAAACAATTTCAGTTTATCTGAATGTTTTATTCTTTATTCCCTCCCAGGAGAACTGTGTTTATGAAACTGTAGTCTTGCCTTTGGATGAAACGGCATTTGAGAAGACTTTAACACCAATCATACAGGAATATTTTGAGCATGGAGATACTAATGAAGTTGCAGTAGGTTTAAGTTGCATATAAATTTATTTCATACAGGAGAGAAAGCACTATTAGAAGCAAAACATCATATCTGAATGATCTTGGATCACTGAATAATTTTAAGCATTTTTTTTTGCATAAATGAATTTCTAACTAAGAAATGGAGTAAAATTTCATGAATTTAGACCAGTTCTTACCTATTAGGATCTGATGAGGGCTGTACGCCATTGTTTCCCTGAATAATAGCACAACACAATATTTTAATAATTTTTATAATTGATAGTTTATAAAATGTAATTTTAACAATTTCAAGGCATTTATGGACCGTCTGAAGCCTCTTGAGGGATCTCTGTTCAAAATGCTTGACATAGTTCCTTTTTTTGACATTCAGTTTAATGCTTAGGATTAGAATAAAATTTATTCTCTGTCCAAAAAAGAATACAGATAAAGGTTTGAAAAGGAATGTATACAGAAACCAAGAGAGCAAATGTGATAATTTGTTATGGGAACATTTATTGTGTTATAAATTGTTCATAAAGTAAATCTAAAAGTAAATCTAAAAGGATAAAATAAAATTGGTTTGGTTATTAGTATTACTGAGTTATAAAATTGCAACTCTCTAGAAGACTTTTATAATTTAGATCCTTTTAATTCAGACTGGGCTTTCTTGGTTTGTCTGATACCATGAGGTTTGATATCGTAGGATTTGAATATAAAACATTTGTTCAGTGCATACCATGTGGAGAAATTTGTAATAGATGACTCCTGCCCTTTTGAAGCTCAATGAAGTGAGGAAAATGATATATAAACATTATTAAAATTTAATGTAAAACATTCTATTGTAGAGGAAGAATTTAAGTCTTATGAGAGCAAGCCTGTCGGAATTGTCTTATCTACCTAGTATGGAACCAACAGTATGCTGTGTATTTATTAACTGAGTAGTACTATGAGCAGAGTGTTCTGGAACATGAGAGTAATAGAAGAGATGATTCTGAGCCATCTAAGCGTGGTTAGGAGTTTGCCAGGGTAAGAGGGCTGGAGAGGGTTTTCCAGGAAGGAGGATTATTGTGTTTAAAGGCAATGAATTAGCTGTTCAGGTACAGTCCAGGAGATGAAATGGAGTGGGAAGAGACTACTAACAAGGACACCAGTTAGGTGCCCGTGAAAATAGTTCTGGCACTCTTTTAGTAGTATACCATGATTTAAATATTCTGAGAAAACTTTAAATAAAAAGGAAGGCACTTTAAGTAACTGAGTTAGAAATTAGTCTCTAGGGTCAAACTGCCTCTGTTCCACTTCCAGCTTGGCCGCTCCAGCTGTGTGCCTTCAGCAAATACTCAAGGTTTTTTGTGTTTTGTTTATGTTGAGTATGGTGATAATACCTCCTTCAAAGGGTTGTTTCGAGTAAATAAGGTAAAGTGGCTATTATAATACCTGACACATTATCAGTAGTCAATAAGTATTAGCCACTGCTATTATATTTTTAATAGGAAATTTTAACTTTATCTCAGCATTTAAAACAATACCACTTAAAAATAATGATTTAAGATCTTGTTTTAAGCTTTATATGAAACTATGAAGTAATTTTTGTGTGAAGAGAAAACTTTAAAGTAGAATATAAACAGCTTATGATAATGTAAAATGAATCTCTCCATAAATGCTCATAAAACAATATTCCTAGAAATAATATCAACAATTTATAAAGCAGAGGGTTAACTCCTAACACCAAACTTAGTAATATTACGTGGTTTAATAAACTAGATATAATTCACATTCTTGAGTTTAGTTATGTTCAGATAGTTAAAGCTGGGCAAAGTGGGTTAATATTTAATTATATGCGCAGAGTAAGATGTATTTATCCTATTTCTCAAAATGTGACTGCTTCTCTAATTATTTCCAAAGAAGAATAGATAAGGAGATATAGATCACATTTTGATTTTTCAAAAATAGAATTATATTGACTAGAGGCAGTGACATAACCTTTTTTTTTTTTTGAATAGGAAATGCTAAGAGATTTAAATCTTGGTGAAATGAAAAGTGGAGTACCAGTGTTGGCAGTGTCCTTAGCATTGGAGGGAAAGGCTAGTCACAGAGAAATGACATCTAAGCTTCTTTCTGACCTTTGTGGGACAGTAATGAGCACAAATGATGTAGAAAAATCATTTGATAAATTGTTGAAAGATCTACCTGAATTAGCATTGGATACTCCTAGAGCACCCCAGGTTTGTATGGTTCTTCTTTTTGTTCATTCTCTTCCCCCACTACCCTGCCACTTACAGAAATTCTACATGCTCCTAGGAAATTTTAGTAGATGAAAGAGGAAAATATGGCTCATATTTCTTACCATACAAAAATAGCCCTAAAACATTTTAGGGTATTTTTTCCCAGCTGTTTTTTTTCCCCAAACATTTTCATCATACTATAATTTTAAATCTGACTCCCCCCGCCATGCTTTGTATAGTTTTTAGGTCATTTTTTGCTGTCTGTATATTCTCTATTATATATAGGTAATCTGTTTTATGAGCTAAGATTTGTAAAATGTAGATTGTTATAATTAAGGATTGATTTTGCTTAACGTTTATTATAAAAATCATAAAACTATTCCCTTTTTTAGCTCTGTGAGGAAATAATTAGGAAATTCATGATTTATGCTTCTGTTTAAATTCTGTGCTCAAAGCTTTATACTTTTATTAGATTTAATACATGCTGCCACCATAAATATGACTTTCTGGTTTGAAATTGAAAATGTGTGAAATTATTGCTGTTTTATTTGACCAAAATTTTAAATCAAGGTAGCAGCACTTAAACATTAATTTAGGAATAGAGTGTAGGTTGAGTAATTCCTAAATGCTGTTTGTATTACTTATGATAGACAGTAGTCTCTGTCAGGTATTGAGCTGTGATTTAAACCTGGACTTTTTTTTTCCTTTTATACTAATACCATATTTAAAAAAATGATTACATAAGTTCATATTCCATATAGAATTTTTGAAAGATAAAAGCCAAAACAGGCCAGCAAAAATAATCACTATTAACATTTTGGTGTTAAATCTCCCATTCTACTTTCTGTGGATATATATCAATGTATGGTTTTTATAAATTGGTACGCTTTTTGTTCTAATAAAAAATAGAATCATACTGAATGTGCAATTTTGTAAACTTGATTTTTCTTACACCAAAAAATATGGTAAATATGTGGTAAATATATTTCCTTGTGGCCATATAGTGTACCATGTAACTGTACCTTTATTGTTGGACACTGAAGTTGTTTCTGATTTTTATAAAAAATAATGCTTTGAAGATACTTACATATAAATATTTCTACACAATTTTTTATCCATAAGGTAAACTCCTTAATCAAACAGTTTTTTGAGAAAACCTAGTCCCTTTCTTTTTTTTTTTCCCAGAAGAGAGGTTTCCCTTGACACCATCATTGACTTAACAGGCATTTTTGATCAAGTACTCTTTTAGGCAGTGTGCAAGGTGTTGAGGATTCATTCAGTAGTGAGCAAAGCAGATGTGGTCCTCTCTCTGATGGCACGTAACTTGAAGGTTAAGATGTGGGAGTGTATGCCAAGTATAACTAGTAGGTGCTAAATAGATATTTTTCGAGTATTCCAACATGTCTTAGGTATTGACTATGTAGCTTAACCAGTCTTAATCATTTATGTATTTAGACATTGTGCCCTATAAAGATTTATGTTAGATTTTTATATGTAGTTTTTTTTTTTTCTTATTATAGTTGGTGGGCCAGTTTATTGCTAGAGCTGTTGGAGATGGAATTTTATGTAATACCTATATTGATAGTTACAAAGGAACTGTAGATTGTGTACAGGCTAGGTAAGTAAATTTCCTACTTTGAATTTCAAAATAATGGAAAATTCTACAGGATTCTCTTGAAATGACACTTGAATTGATCAGACATAATGGACATCTGTTTGTATTCTCCATTGTTGAAACAAAATTAAGAGATCGTTGGCATGACATGATAGGAAGAAGACAGTACTGTGATGCAGAAGTTCTGGGGTTTTCTATTTTCATGTCAAGCCACTCTTCTCTGGGCCTCAGTTTCCTTATTTATAAAATGAAAGGATTGGACTTCAGAGTGTTCTTTAAGGTCCCTTCAGGTTTTAGCATTCTGTAATTATTTAATATTCTAATAAGATGGACAATTATTAACAAAGGAGCCAGCCCCATTTTCAGTTTTGTATTTATCTGTTATAGAAATCTTAAGAAATAATGTTTTTCACGCTTGTTCTTTGGCATAATTAATTATAAACCAAATGTGATATTTGGGAGTTATGCTATATGATTTTTTATAACTTCTAGAAACTTATAATTGGACTTAGCCATGTCTAAGATTTTCTGAGGCGTAGATGTTAACTTAATTTTCTAGGACCACTTCAGGTCATGGTGGAATGGTGACCTTGGTAGGAAGGCATGGATCTAAGTAAACTTTTATGTGAAATGTTCCTTCTCAGTGTAGACCACTTAATTTCTAATAACATTAGATTTTTATTGACTGAGGAATGGAAATAATGGAGTAAGAGAATATTTAACATGAGAAGCAACTTTTTTTGACAACTTTTTATTTTGAAATAGTTTATTAAGAATTGTGAATTTTAGATTGCTTTTATGTTATGTGAAAACTTTTTGTGCATATGTTTTTATGCATATGTTATTTTTGTGCATATGTTTTTCTCAGTTCATAATTTGGTCAACCTGAAGCATGTCCAAGTGTCAAAATTACATTTATCATTTATCTATTAATTTTTTTTTGTAGAGCTGCTCTGGACAAGGCTACTGTGCTCCTGAGTATGTCTAAAGGTGGAAAGCGCAAAGACAGCGTGTGGGGCTCTGGAGGTGGGCAGCAGTCGGTTAATCGCCTTGTTAAAGAGGTAGCTATTGGGTATTATCTTTAACTTAATTTACATGTATTCCTCCCAGCTGGTATTTTTGTGGACAGAAATTAAGTTCAGTTTTACAGCTGTAAATGGAAAATATAATAATATTTGTATATGTGGCTTTACATTATATACTTTTTGCTATAAATTATGTAATAATTATATAATTGTTATAAAATGTGTATGGTTTTTCTGACTTAAAAATGAGACTGTTAAAAGGGCTTTCTTGAATAATTAGAAGCTGTGTATGAACCCCAAAGAAATGCATGTAGTCTTTAGTTGCTATTTAAAACTTTTCAAATACTATTAGGACTTCCTATTTTGTAGTTATATAGTAAATATCTGTTTTTATATGAGCAATTTGAAACCAGATAGTCTCAAGTTATAAATTAATGAATTATGAACACTATAGTAGATCAGGGTGGTAGATTTTTATAAGGAGGTTCATTACAGGTGTGCATGCTTTAAAGAAAAAGTAATTGATTTATTACAATAAAATGCCATTTTTATTCTCTGGATTTTTTTTTTTTTTTGGGGGGGGGCAGTAAAATGATACTCTATAGTAAGAAACCAGAAAAACTAATCACTTTATTTGCAGATTTTTAAGAAAATTAGATTTATAGTTCATGTGCTTCTGATTTTAGAGTATAGTCTTTATATGTGACTGTGCTTCTGATACTTAATTTGTTAATAATATGTATACCTAGTTTGAGTGTTAAGGAACTTAAAATATAGTTAATGCTTTGATTATTTTTGCTTTTATGTGTGTTTAGATAAGTTGGCATTAGTAATATTATGATTGTAATAACTTTTTAAAAAATTAAAAAGTTATTAGAAAAATTGAGGTATAGAAACAGTGAAGATACCAGGGCACTTTGGCAGAAAAATGAAATAAAAGTCACCAAGATTGGAAAGGAAGTAAACTATCTTTATTCCCAGCTGACATGATCTGTATACGGAAAACCAGATGAATCCACACAAAAAAGGCAAAAAACCAAATGTTTAACTAATAAATGAATTCATCAAGATAGCAGAATAAACGATCAACATACAGAATTCAGGTTCTGTATGCTAGCAATGAATGATCTGAAATAGAATTAAGAAAACAATTACATTTACAATAGCATAAAAATTAAGATGCTTAGGAATAAATTTAACACAAGAAATGAGAATCTTGTACACTTAAAACTGCATAACACAGAGAAATTAAAGACCTAAATGAATAGAGATATTCCATGTTTATGGATTAGAGGACAATATTGATAATATTGTCCAAAGATGATAATACAGATGACCCCAATTTTATAATAGTTTAACTTAATGATTTTTTTGACTTCATGATGGCGCAAAAGCTATATGCATTTAGTAGAAATGGTACTTTGAATTTTGAATTTTCATCTTTTTTTGAGCTAGTGATATCTGTGGTATGATATAATTTCTCGTGATGCTGGGCAGCAGCAGTCAGATGATTTTGCCTAACTAAGCTAATGTAAATTCTGAGCACATTTAAGGTAGGCTTAGCTAAACTATGATGCCTAAATGCATTTTTGACTTAGGACATTTTTAATTGATGGTGGATTTATTGGAACGTAACCCTATAATAAGTCAAGGAGCATCTGTACTCCTCCAAATTAATGTTTTGGGAAACTACCAAACTATTTTATGTTATGTAAATTATCTCAACAAAAAATGGTCAAGATGGGGACCTGGCAAGATGGCGTAGAAGGTAGTAGCTTTGTACATCGCCTCTTGTGACCACACCAAAGTTGTGGTGAAAACCACAGAGCAAACAGCAAGCAGAGTCGCCTGGGGTCTGGACAAACAGAGGCACTACAACTAGGGAGAGAAATAAGAAATCACCCTGTAACAGTAAGAGGGTGCAGAGATGCGAGGCTGCCCTGTCTCACGCAGCTGAGTGAGACAGAAGCTATGACAGGTGCAGCCAGCAGGTGCAGACATTCCTCTTAAAAGGACCCAGGCTGCGAGCGGATTTTCACAGTGTTGCACTTGCACACTCTGCGCTTCAGTGCTGGGTTGGCTGCTCCAGGGGAGTGCCAGGGACATATGGGGGAAATTGAGTTGTCAGGCTTTGGGGCAAGGGCTACAGGTGAGGCTTTCTCCCAGGCAGAATGCTGGCAGCATCCACTGTTCCTCTGTTAAGCCCTCCCTGCTCTCAGTATGTGGTCGTAGGTGCCCGCCATAGCTGAGATGTCATCAAACTGGATAACAGATGGCTCCACCCAGAAGATTCCCTGAAACTCCGCCCCTTCCAACATGCAGCCCTACCTAGCCATATCCAGTGGGTCCTCAGTGTGCCCTTGTGCCCCTTGCTTAGCAGCTCCAAGCCTCACATTTCTGGCATGACCTCTTGAGTCAACTGTAAGTGCAGCACGGGTATCAGCCATCTGGGGAATGCTTGCTGAATATGATTAGGTGGCCCCGGAGGGGCACAGGCTGGGACTCTATTTGGCCTCCAGCTGGACCCCTCTTCAGGGCTTTGCCGCTGGACACCTATCATGGAACACCATGGTAATAAGACCGGGAGACTTAGGAGCTTTGCTTAGTAGAAACAGACACAGAAAGGCAGCCAGAATGGGGAGACAAAGAAGCATGTTCTACATGAAGGAACAGAACAGAGCTCCAGGAATAATGGAGTCAAGCAGTCTAACAGATGCAGAATTCAAAACACTGGTTGTAAGGATGCTCAATGAACTTAGGGGAAGAGTAGACGAATTCAGAACTTTAACAAAGAATTTAAAAAAACCATAAAAACGGAGATGGAAATTATAAAAGTGAACCAGTCAGAAATGCAGAATATGGTATCTGAGATGAAGAGTACATTAGAGGGAATCAACAGAGTGGATGAAGCAGAGGTTCAAATCACTGATATAGAGGATGGGGTAGCGGAGGACAGCCAATCAGAACAGCAACATTAAAAAATCCAAAAAAAATGAAGTTAATTTAAGGAGACTATGGAACACCGTCAGTCTAACAACATTCACGTCATAGAGGTACCAGAAGGAGAAGAGAGCAAGAAGTTGAAAAACCTATTTGAAAAAATAATGATGGGAAACTTCCCTAATCTGGTGAAAGAAATAGATATACAACTCCAGGAAGCTCAGAGTACCAAAAAAGATGAATTCAAAGAGGCCCACAGCAAGACACATGATAATTAAAATACCGAAGGTTAAGAACAAAGAGAATCTTAAAAGCAGCAAGAGAAAAGCAGTTACCTACAAGGAGCTCCCATAAGACTGGCAGCTGATTTCTCAAAAGAAATTTTGTAGGACAGAAGGGCTTGGCACAAACTACACGAAGTGATAAAAACCCAGGATCTACAACCAAGACTCTTCAGCAAAGCTATCATTTAGAGTCAAAGGACAAATAAAGAGCTTCTCAGGTAAGAAAAAGCTCTAGAGTTCATCACCACCAAGCCAGCATTACAGGAAATGTTGGAGAGATTTCTTTAAGAGGAAAAAATATGTAGCAGAAATACAAAGAATCGCAGTAACTACATATTTATAGACAAGTACTTCAAATGGAAAAGAAGTGCTCCAGTCAATAGATAGGGCGGCTGAATGCATAAGAAAACAAGACTATATATATACTGCCTACAAGACTCACTTTAGATTGAAAGACAGACTAAAAGGGAATGGGAAAAGATTGTATGATGGACCTAGGACGGTATTGTGCTGAGTGAAGTAAGTCAGATAGACATATGAGTTCACATACATGTGTAATCTAAACTAAACAAAAATAGAAACAAACTCATACATAGATACAGAGAATGTTTTGAGAGTTACTAGATGGGAGAGGGGTGGGGGAGTCGGTGAAAAAGGGCAAAGGGGTTAAGAAATACAAATGGATAGTTACAAAATAGTCATGGAGACATAAAGTATAGCAGAAGGAATATAGTCAATATTGCAGTATGTTAGAGGCAGAGGGGTACTAGATTTATCAGAGTGATCACTGTGAATTATGTAGATGTCTAACCCCTGTGCTGTACAACTGGAACTAATATTGTATACTAACTGTAATTGAAAAAACTTACTGAATTGTACAATGTAAATATGAGCAACTAATTGTTATATTTCAATAAAGCTGTAAAAAAAATGGTCAGGATAAAAATTGAAACAAAACTACCAGTATTTGAGTTTGAGGTTGATATTATTTGGATATTCATTTACTTTTATATGGAAGGATGAGTTGGACAAAGGAGACTTTTAGAGATGTATACACGTATTTGTAATTCTCAGAAATGCATGGGAATGATTCAAACACTTGTTACATAACAAGGTTTAAAAACTGATAGAATTTAAGTAATGTATTTATAATTGTAAAGTGAAAATTTTATTCAGATGACATGCTTTAAATAGTTACTTTTCTGAACCATAATAGGATGTATTCTGTTGATCAAATTTTACTTTATATTTTATGAAATACATTGTAAAGTATGAAATATGAAGTAGAAGATACATGAGATTATTTTATTCAGTCACTCAACATAGAGCATCTACTAGGTGCAAAGGTGGTTTTAACAGGCACTATATAGGGAAGAACATTTCTAGTTGAAGTTCTGGTGCTGAAAAACTTTTCCCTCCTTTCTCTGGAGCCATAGATGATATTGTACAATTTTCAACAAGAAAGACAAGACTTGCCTCTTGAACTGTAACTGGAAAATGAATTACTGACATGTGTTTTATATAATGGGTTTCAAGTCTTTAGTTGTAGAGAAAAGAGAAACTTTATGGAAATCTTCACCCTGTCTAGTAAAGCCTTGATATATCATTTTTTGGGAGATCCCAGTGCACTTTAAAGTCATCCTGATGGAAGTGAGAGTTTGTGCCACTCTGAAAGTTCATTTTGAGACTTTCAGTTAGTGCCCTCTAGTGGTATTTAAGATCCCTTGTTTTACAGGGAACATTGAATTATGGTCCCAACTCAGGCCATGTACATCTTAAGTCTACGTGTAGATCTCAGTGATTAAGCCACGTGAACACTGTATTGTCTTTATAATTATGAACCATTTAAAAATTGGGGATTTACTTTTTAATTATGAAAAAATTTATGATAGTATCATGTCAAGTCTGTTCTTAGATAGGTGTTTATAAACTGCTATTTCATCATGTAATGAGGTAAGGGTAAGTAAATCCTTTAGAAAAAGCACATGTTTTTTAAAAAATCAGGAATTCTAACACATCTCCATTTTTAAATGTAATAGATTGATATGCTGCTGAAAGAGTATTTACTCTCTGGAGACATATCTGAAGCTGAACATTGCCTTAAGGAACTGGAAGTACCTCATTTTCACCATGAGCTTGTATATGAAGTAAGATTACTTTGACACTCCAAAGAGAATTATTAAGTGTTCTTTTTTGTACCACAGTATTTAATGCTTCTTTAATAATGTATATCTTTTTATTTTTAAAAATTAACATTAAGGGAGAAGGTTTTTAAATTTTTATGACTATAGTTACATATTAGAGAAAAGGAATCTGATAACTATTGGAGCAGTCTCATGAATTAATGACCAAAATTCATTCATTCATTCAATTTTTAGGCCATTATAATGGTTTTGGAGGCAACTGGAGAGAGTACGTTTAAGATGATTTTGGATTTATTTAAATCTCTTTGGAAATCATCTACCATTACTCTAGACCAAATGAAAAGAGTAAGTATAACATTATTTTGAACAATTTTTAGGCTTATACCTTAAGTATATAATGATTGAATAGCGATTATGAATTGTTAATGAAATTTTCTTTCAGATGGGTTTAGTAGTGTCATGCCTATAGTTTTTTTTAATGGCAGTGTTTATGTTTGAACCTTTTGCAGCCATTTCTTGGAAAGTAATACTTCAATGTTTTTTTTAACCTATATTTTTAGAAATGTGATTTGTGTTCTTCCTCGAGTTCTATTTCTAAGATATGATAATTTCTATTTTATATCTAGAAACATGAATTTTTAACAAATTATACTTTAATACTTAATTTATTCCTATTTAAAATTTTATGCATAGTTATTAAAATGTTGGTGAAGTTCTTAGTTGCCTTTTATTTTTTAAAAATGTAGTAAATGTATATAGAGAAGTAGATGGGGAAGCCTGATGTCTGCCTGAAGGTATATGGAGAGAACAGTTTTAAATAAAACATTCTGTAACATATGTACCTATTAGCTGTACTTTTCAAGGTTCAGGTCTGTCTTCAGTCTTATATAAACATTTGGCCTTAATAAAGCTTGATGACAGTGATGAATTGTATGGCATTATGTATTGTATATGAGCTAACAATTCTGTATATAATTTCATTGTTTCAGGGTTATGAGAGAATTTATAATGAAATTCCTGACATTAATCTGGATGTCCCACATTCATACTCTGTGCTTGAGCGATTTGTAGAAGAATGTTTTCAGGCTGGAATAATTTCCAGACAACTCAGAGATCTTTGTCCTTCAAGGTACTTATTTATTACTTTCTCAACATAAAATACTGCCTGGGATGCTTGGGAAGGCTAAGCTTATTTTTTATTATTCCAGCTGAGTCAGAAAAATAATGGTATCTTCCCTGAAGGCACTCAAGAGTGAAAATCATCTTTTTGGAGCTTATGGAGAAACAAGGGCAGAGTTTTTTTTCACCCCCTTGTAAATCTATCTATACTGGACTACCTTGTGAAGCCACTGGAAGGAAACTAATTTCCTGGTACACAGCAGTTCTGTGTACCAGCCTAGTTTGAAATAGTTTAAATATTATTTCAGTGTAGATGTTATATATTATCGCCATAAGATGAGAAAATTGAGTCTTAGGGAGCTGTAATGTACCTTTTCTAAGGTCACACATGCTTGAGGCCCAGGATGAATCCAGACTTTCTGGCTTCAAAGATCTAGGCTCATTCCTGTACTCTGTGTTGCTGCTTTTTGCTCCTTCATAGAATGGAGAATTAGGGCTAATTGTATCTTACCTCTCTAGAAAGTGTGTTTGTGTGTGTGATTATTTGATGGTATTGTATTTGTGCTACTAGGATCTCTCATTTTTTGGCCTTTTGGCTAAGATCAAGTGTAGGATCTAACTCTTTAGTAGTATGATGAATTCTTTTTGTTGTGGTTAAAGCTTATAGTGAAGCTTATAATGTAACCAGTATAAAAGTTTCGTAATAACTAAACTTATTTTTTATGTATATTTTAAGTTTTGTAATTTTTATCAAAAAATTTCTTAAGCTTTGCATATTTCTATTTAAGTGCATTGTGTTAAATCTCAGAAGAATACTTCCTGGTCGTGTCCTTTGCTCCAGAAAGTAGGAGCCATTAAGAAAAGAAAAAGAATGGTGGAATATACTGTTTAATGGCATTGATAAAAATGTTTGAAAATGTAGATCTCTAATTGGTGATGGCACCGTTTATGTACTGATGTCCCAAGTATACATCAGTAAAAACTGCCAATTTTGGCAAGACTTCTTGCCACTTACTGCTTTGTTCCCCACCTTGGTCTCCTAATATCATAGTCTATACCCTTATGTTCACGAAAATATAGCTGATTATCAGTGTGAAAAGTGGTCAACACCTTAGCACTGGTTTTTTAAAAGTTTTTCAGCCTCTGTTTAAAGGTCTAACTGGTTGTCTCTATTGCTTTTTCAAGTACCATATGAGGAGTTACCTAAACTTTCTATGTATACCATAGAACTTTAACTTTCTACTCTCTCTCCTTTTGTTTATTTGGGTGTAGTGCACATTTGTGTGTGGTATTAAATGTTTGTGTGTGTTGGCCTAAGGTCAGAGAATAAGGGCAATTCTGCCCAAGCTGTTTTCCACCTACTGCTTTAGGTTGCTGGTCAACTGTTCCTCCTGGGCTGTTGCTACTACATATAGCTAGTGTGGTTACAGTACAGAGCAAGGCTGCTTGAGTTTGAAATAGCTGGAATCTCAAAATGGGGCATAGACTGGAATTAATTGGATTCTGTTTGATTTTTTTCATATTCAGATAATGGCTTTTCTACATCTGAAAAATAATTTTTAAAATAACTTAAACATGGATATTTTGATAGTTTCCATAGCTCTAGTTTGCATAATTCCAAATCATGCTGTTTCTATTTGACTCCGTTTAGCTTGCAAATATTAATAACATAGTAAAAATAAATCTTAAATTTCTAAATAGCAAATGTTTGCCCTATTTATATTTTAATTTTTTTACATGACTGCATTTGGACAGTGAACTTATTTCAGTAAGCTTTTATTCAACTAAAAACTGCTCAGATTAGCAGTTCATTTGATATGCTGACTATATCCTAGGATTATGTAGCAGGGAAAAGTCTTTTTCAAAAGATTTAGAGGCATACTGATTTCTTTTTAAGCAACAAAATTCTTGAAAACAATGAGTAAGCCAGGAAATACCACATTTTTAATTTTTTAAATTGACAATGGTCAGAATTTATATCTGTTTCATGTTTATGTTCTTTGCATTACAGGGGCAGAAAACGTTTTGTAAGTGAAGGAGATGGAGGTCGTCTTAAACCAGAGAGCTACTGAATATAAGAACTCTTGCAGTCTTAGATGTTATAAAAATACGTATACCAATTGTAAGAGTTGTTAGCACAGATTTTTTTCTTTTCTTTTTTTTAAGCACTTGTTTTGGGTACAAGGCATTTCTGAAATTTTATAGACTTACATTTAAGGGCAATTGTTAAAGGAAGGTTTTTTTTTTTTTTTTTGATGGTATAAAGTAGGGACAGAAAACGTAACCACTTCTTAAGTGGGATATTCTCATAAGCTACCTTTTATAAGTGCCATGTTTATGACCTAATCATTCCAAGTTTTGCATTGATGTCTGACTGCCACTCCTTTCTTTCAAGGACAGTGTTTTTGTAGTAAAATCACTGGTTTATACAAAGCTTTATTTAGGGGGTAAAGTTAAGCTGCTAAAACCCCACGTTGGCTGCTGCTGTTGAAATACTGTGCTTTGGGAGTAAAAAAAAAAAATATTTCTTTGTCTTAAAGAATTTTAAGAAAATGAGTTAGTCATGAGACTTATTCACCTTTCCAGGGAACATATTGATCGGTCTTAAAGACTAGACAGTTAAGTAAATGGTGGCTGGAACATCTATTTTTCTACAAAACTGGAAAAATGAACCCGGTTTTAGAAGAATGTATGACAAAATAAAACATGTGAAGCAGTGTTGATTCTTTATTGGGAGTACATTTATTTTAGCGTTTTTTAAAAACTTACTTCACACAGCAAAATTTAAATCATATAAGGGAGCATATTTAGACCTAGTGAATTTAAAACTTTGTTCCTTATGAACTTTTAAATCAAAAGTACAATAATAATTTCTTTTAATATTATACTTGGAAAATGCATGCACGCTTATTTGCTTTTTGAATTTTTATAGTTTTAATGAAATTTCTAAATATTACCTTTCATCATTCTTAAATTTATTATGGAATAATGTTTGTGTTATAAAAAATTATTCTTCAAAGACTCAAAGTTTTACATTTTCTGAGAAAATAGGAGCTACCAATAACAATTGTCTAATGAATGATCACATTTTTAACCTCTTTTGCGGAGATCCTTAATTACTCAGCAAGGTCTTAAGGCCTTTGCTAATTTGTCTATTGACTGCAGCAAACTAACCAAGAATTATATTCAAAATTTACAATGGTATTCTTAGGAATATACTTATTACAGGTTTAGGTAGTCTTTTACAATTAGAACTACAAATTGAATGTTCATATTTACCTCCTGGGCTCTTTCAAGTCCATATAACTTTCCGTTTTTAGGGTTTTAATTGTGTTTGATAACCTGGATGATAAAGGTAACCAGTAATTCGTTAAGTCCTTAAAATCAGCATAATTAAAAGCTCAGGTGAGGGTTTCTTAAAAAAAAATTTATTTTAATATAGTCTGTCATTACTGGTGGGATTAGTTGGTCAGGCAAGATAGACTTAAACATGACAAAATTCATTAAAAACGTTTTACAATTCCACAATGCAAGATTAGAATGTATCTTAAGGCTCAGTTTTTAATTAACATGTAAATGTTCTCTGAATATCAAAGTTACGTTTAGTCATTTGTACTTAAGAATATTATCGATAAAACTAAACTGATAGGAATGGTGAACAATAATTTGCAGTTCAAACAACTTGGGTAAAACGCATAAAATTTGGGTTCAGAGTTTTAAAATGATCTTCAAACCAGAATGTTTAAATTCACAAGTTTCATTAGTCAGGTATTTTTATATTGTTTACATAAATACGATCAGTTTTATTGACACATACTACTTTCAGCATACAGATAATTTTCTTGCTATTACAATAAGGTAGAGTGTTCTGTACAAGTGCTAAGTTATCACTCAGTTATTTGCTGCTGTTCCTTTTCTTCCATTTCTTGTTGGCGAACTGTATCCTGTGCAGCTTGCTGCATTTTCTCCAGTTTTTCCAGAGTCAGAGATTTTAAGGGTAAAAGTTTGGGTTTACACAGCACCATTGTGGTTATATCTTCCACAGACAACTGCCCTAAGTTTAAAAAGAAATAAGAATTAGTTTGAGATAACCCAGTAACATTACTTCAATATAAAAGCAGCATTTAATAATAGGGAGTTATGAGAAAGACAAGTTTTGAACTTTTTACCTACTATTCTAAGCTACCACAAGACATAACTTTTTGTGTCAGATGTTTAATTTGAAAAAAGATTTGGGAGAAACACATAGTCCCTAAATATACTTATATAGTAAAATATGGTATTAATTTAACATGAATATTCAAATTACTGAATGTTTAACAAACTTTCAGCTTTTCTTACTGTTGCTTGATTTGAGTTTCTTTTTCCCCACTTCCAGACCTTACTTAAAATTAAGGTGAATTACAGTGCTCTCTTTTTCATTGAAAATTTCAAATCATCTGCAATCTTGAATATAACAAGATTTCTAGGTTTAAGAAACAATGCTGCTTTTGTCATCCTTTTACTGGGTAAAAACTATGGATCACTCCTTTACCAACCTACTTGTGAAAGAAGCATAGTAGAAATGGACAGTAAATGTGAGATACAGAACAGAAAATAGTTCCCGATTTTTAGCTATTGAGCCTACTATGTGACTCTGCCTGCCTATTACTTTTTAGGTACCTAAAATTTTCTATGATCTAAGTATTTGAGATTTAAATACCTTGTTTTGGAAGAACTTCCCGGAACATGGACTTCATTTCTGCCATATCTGAATTGTTGGATATAGTTTTTTCCTTCAAATAAAAAATCAAGTATTAGTATTATTCACAAATGAATTTCCAAAGCGCATTGCTTGAGATATTTCCATTAAGAAGTAAAATCACAATTCCTATAAAAAATGGACTACCTATCCTTGTGTAATTTTCCCCTTAATTTCATGCAGGTCTTTACATTGAAACAAGGCTGAGAGGGTTCATAGATCTTACCAACTTTCATCAGTGGTGGTATTAAGTAGAAGGCTGCATGTTCTAAAATTTCCCCTCTCCTATCAAAAAATTGGTAGGCTTGTTTTTCAGACAAAGATAATTAGTGGATATCAGCTGAAGAAAACAAAGGCATTTATCGGCAGCCACCTTGGTTCACACTGAGCATCTCCCCTGAATGGTGGGTGAGTAAAATAACATGACCATTTGGGAGGTGGTGGTGGTGTAAGGCAGGTAGTTAGGAAAAGGATGAGGTAAATATTTCCTAACATTCTCACTTCTCTCAATAGCTAACAGCTGGTTTCTACTTTAACCCTTTTGTTATAACGACAAAAGCGCCCTAAGGATCAGTTTCTGGCTGCAGAGCTGCAAGTTGTAAGGAAGTAACACAAACAGGTGAAATTGGCGTTTGAACAGAAGTGAGGTATGCTTTCAGTTTACTATTTTCCTTAACAGAGGTACTATATATTAAAGTGCCAACGAATACCCTCACAAGTGTTTTGTTATTATCCCAGCATATGTGCCATCTCTGGCTGATGACATTTGCTCCCAGTGTTACTTCTCACTGCCATATATTCAAGGTGGTCTGGACTGTAATTTGTAGCATGATTCCTTTCCAAACAGATGTTCTCCAGACAGCCCCATCCATTTTGTGATATTTCACCATACTGATGTAACCTTACCGTGTGTCTTTCACAATATCACCACCACAGAAGATTTATTATTTATAAAGTGGTGATGCTGGCTTGGTGCCTGCCTTTACCACCCACTGCAAATGAGTTGTAATCATGTGAAGCTGCTTCTAGTCTTAGTTATTCCCACTCCACTACTACTTTGACATTCCTAATAAAAGCTTCCTCTTATTCAAATTCCTTTCAGAACATGTAAAGGTCTTGAACCTCTATTAGCGTTCCAGAACTTTGTCATCAGAATTTACCCCTAAGCTGCTGTGTCTGGGAGAAAAGATAAAATAAGGGAATGAACCAGGAATAAAGCAACTATAACTGGAATCTGAGATAAATGCAATATAAGCAATTTCCTTAGAATGTACAGCTCCACCTGCCACATTCTCTCCTCCTTGTTACTTAGGCCTGCCAGTGGTACCTAGTGATCATTTCTTCACCCCTCCCTGCCATTTATGTTGAAGGCTAATAACATTGTAGATTTCCTGATTACCCTGAGTATAATAACAAAGTCTCTCCATTAAAGATACCACAATGAAAACATTCATTAGACCCTTATGTGGGCCTAATCTGACATATGCTACTGAAAAAGAGGATATACATTATATAGATGTTGATAAATATCAAGGAAATACACAGTAGCTAAGCATTTTTATATCACCACATTTTTTTTTACCACCAAAGTGCTAAAATTGTGGGTGAACATACACTTAACTCATATGTTTTACAGACTAACTATGCCAGCTACCCAGAATTCAGTCACTATCCTTTTGCTTTCTCTGGTCTATACCTCTTTCACATCTAGCATCTGGACTGAGGAAAACAACAAAACTTGGTGCTGTACCAAATCTTAGTTTTCTGTTTGACTAAGCTGCCATTGTTACTGGAAAGGGCGTGGGGGGCCCAAGGCCTGGTAAGGAGTGGGTTGGGCCTGGTGTGGGGAAGATTAGGGCCATCACATGCCTGGGTGGAGTGTCTGCTTTACCAGGGTTGGTTCTTGTTCCTATCCCCCCGCCCAGGAACTGGCTGGAGAAACAGGAAGGGAAGGGCTAAAATAAGCATGGTGGTGGTTGGATGGTTGCACTGACAAGGGCAAATTGTCTTGATAATTAACTGCCCATGTAGTCCAGAGTAGAAAGGGGCATTTATTTCCTTCTCCAGGTGGCCTGCTACTAGCCAAACATGGGTGTTTTGTCTGGTGTAACATGGTCTAGCAGGAGTCCCCAGTCCCAGGCCGCAGACTAGTACTGGTCTGTGGCCTGTTGTAGGAACCAGGTCACACAGCATAAGGTGAGAGGCGGGCGAGCGAGTGAAGCTTCATCTGTATTTGCAGCTGCTCCCCAGTGCTAGCATCACCGCCTCAGCTCCACCTCAGATCATCAGGCATTAGGTTCTCATAGCATCGGTCCCTGGTGCCAAAAAGGTTAGGGGACCACTGCTCTAAAGAGTTGTGGCTCCTCCTAAGGATACTTCCTGGTAAGGTAAGGTGTGTAACACTGGGGACAGGTGAACCAAAGAAGCAACATACCAGCTATGGCCAAAATTCTTGTTTAGCATACAACTGCTGTATCATTCAGTTCAATAAATGTGTCTACCATGTGCCAGGCACTGTTCATTAGTGAACAAAACAGACAAAAAACAAACTTTGCCTTTTTGGAGCATACACTCTAGAGTACGTGGAAAAAATAATAAAATGCTAGAAGGTAGTAAGTGCTGCAGAAAATAAAATAGTTTAAGGGGACTTAGGAGTGCTGGAGATGGTGGTGGGTATTGCAATTTAAATAGGAAAGTCACCTCATTACGAAGGTAAAAATCATTGTAGTCTCATTTTGTTGTGTATATTATGTCTTAAAATTACAAAAAAAGTCAAAAGCCTGATGGTATCTATAGTTTGGGAAGGTAGAGGAAAATGGATACTCTTGGTGGATGGGTTTGTTGGTACAGCTCTTTTAGATGGACGTTTTATAATATTTACTAAAACTATGCATATTTTCTCTGATGCAACCATTCTACTTCTAGTAATGAGCCCTAAAGACAGAAAGCACGAATGTATAAAGATATAAGAATAAGAATATTCATTAAAGCATTTCATTGAACAGCAAAATGTTCATAAATGGGCAAATCTAAATGTTCAATATGTCAAAAATTGCTGAACAGCCATACAGTGGAATACTGTGCTGGATTTTAAAATGATACAGATTGTCAAGGCATATTTTAAGAGAAAACACATTAAACTGCAGAAATAAAATTCTTACACTAATAGAACTCAGAGAATGAGTGTTCATTAATCATTTTTTGAAGCTCTTGGTCTAGGTAATTGGAAAATAATCTGTTGCTTCCTTTATCCCTATAGTTTCTTTAGTTTGTAATTTCTCCTAGATAATGGTTTTAGATAGATGGTGCATTTCAAAGTCATGACAAAGTAAGCAAACCTGTCATAGCCACTTGAGCTAGGTGTCCAATATTAATCCAGAAGAATTTGGAGGGAAACCAAATTTTTGTCATGAAATATTTTACTAAGCTGTCGGAGTGAGACTTAAAAGAGGCATAAGTCTAGGAAGGATTACTATAAATCAGTCATACACATGTTGATAACATAATCATACAACTTGGACAAGTTAAAAATCTCTAGGGGGATTTAGTTCAGTAATAAAACTAAATTATGGGTGTAGGACTGGACAAGAGCACAAAGCATGCTTCTGAACCTTGAGAATATATATATCAGAGTTACTAAAATTTTATGCTTGCACAACCCCCAGAGATTTTGAAAAACTAGGTAGAAAAACTAGGTACCCCTTTACACATTTCTAAAGTGACATGTAAATTGGTTATGTTTCAAGTTATAAAGGATATAATTTCCAGCATGTTTAAAAATAACGTATCAGTCTGTCTAAAAGTATATCCAGTATAATCTAAATACCATAGCAATTTGATAGCTACCATCATCCATTAATTTTAAAAAAGGTATTTTTTAGTCAGATATTTTACATCTTTTTTTCTCCCTAGTCCTCTGTTTCCATTCTACTTAATTTTACTTTAAAGTAATATATTTTCATGCTTGAACATATTTTAATGATCATCCTACTATACTTCACTGCTACAAAAACATTTACAAGTTTAAATGAAATACTTTATTCTGGATTGAGTTATTACAATTAGTGGAAAATTGGTCAAAACAAATTATACATTAATGTTGAACATAAAAAAGTTAATGGCTATATATCTATTAATAAGGATAGCACTTTGGATGTAAACACTGGACAGTAAAGGCTGGAGTAGAAAAAGATGCTTTTTTAGTGACGAGGGAATTTTTCAGAGTGGAAAGTAAATGTAATATAAGAAGAGGACTTTGGGATCATAAGTGCCTATGTAACCATAAATTTTCTTTCAACAAACAAAGAGTCTAATGTGCCAGCCACAGCTAAATGAGGGAGATACAGTGGGTAAGAACCACTTCCTCGAAAAATTTGGGGGAGGTGAGGGCGGGGGTAGGGGCGTAAATAAATAGTTAAAATTGAATACAACTTTAAGAAAAGTATATCTATTGTGCCTTAAGAAACCAAAGCCATGAATGACTTGGTTCAGGATAGGTGACAGTGGCTGGTCTCTGAAGAATTAAAATTAGAACCAGTCCCAGAAGGAAGAATGGGGGTTTACTACCAAGAGAAGCAGCTGTATACTAACGGAAGGGTGCTCTAGACAAAGGGAAAAATATACTCAAAGAAAGAAGCATTGAAAAATAAAAAAGCCTGAGGGAATGGCCATGAATACAGTGTATATACTATGGTGGAACTACATAGGTGGAGTCCAGTTCATGCTCTCAGCCTTGAATGCCACGCCTCAGAGTTTGAATTTTATATCCTAGAGACAGGAGGGAGCTAGTTGGATGGCTCTGAGTGGTTGTGTGACATGAGATTAATATTTTAGAAACAGTTTAGACCAAAAAAAAAAAAAAGTGGTAAGGAGATTAATGAGAAAGTTGTAATTGTTTAGGTAAGATGATCAGAGTATGAACAAAAGGAGTGATAATGGGTATTAAGAGAAGATATAAGAGGTACTGAAGGATACACAAAGTTGAATTCAAACCACCACCACCATTCCCCCCAGACCCCCCATGCCAGGCACCTTCTGGGTGATAAAGAAATGATCAAGGATGACTGAGATTTCAAGCTGACATGTTCGAGTGGATGGTGCAAGTATTCAAGTTGGGAACACAGAAGGAACAGGTTAGAAGTGAAGGGTGAAGACCATGATTTATGTTCAGACCTATTGAGTGTGGGAGTCCAATAGGAAGGTAAAAAATACTGAAGACCTTGAAAGTCAATGGTACAGTAGTATGAACTATAGAAATGTATATAATCTCAACTGAGAAGTATGTGGAAAGATGGTACATGGTAGGGCTGGTGGTAAAACGAGATAACAATATAGTGTAGTTGTTGAGAAGGTCCTGGAGTCAGATTACTTAATTTTCTAGTCAATCTGCTTCATGTTTATACTTTAAATGGGATATAGGGCTGTATTCTGGCTCTACTGTGTGACCTTGAATGCATTTCTTAACTGGAGGTTTGATTTTCTCATAAAAGATGTTTAGTATCTATCCTGGGTTGCAAAATTCAAGTGAAAGGTGGATGTGAAAGTGCTTAGAAATGTAGTGTGACACTTCTTATTCCAGGTTTAATTTTCATATCGCTATAATAAAGGACTTGTTCTAGATTTCCCGTTAACTACCTCCTAACTCTAAAAAAACCTTTGAATCCTCATCAACACCATGGTACCTATAAGATAGCATGGCATATTTAAAAGTGTTTTCTTTTAAAAACCTGTTTTATTTATTTTTCAAGAGCATCTGCTGCCAAATGGTATTCTTAAATATATTTTTACAACTATAACAAAGCAAACCTATGCCATAATATAATTCAAGATTGAAAAATATGGATAAGTTTTTAAGTTGGTAGCAAAGAGTAAAAACCTTTAAAAATGTAATTAAGGGAATAGAAGCTTGATGTACCTAAGAATCTTGAATTTCTGATGGAGGTGACAAGTGACATGTTGCCTAACTACACCAGTAAATGAACCTGAAATACGGCAAAAAGAAAACATTGCTAAAGCATTTTGAGATTCTCAAAGTACCAATCATGTTTTCATGTGAGAGAGACAGAGATCATAAATTGGTAGCCTTTGGCTCTATGCAGTTAAACATTTTGCTGGCTTGCTAAATGTTTATAAAGTATTTGAACCAATGTTTAAAAGCCAGGAGATTTCATATAAAGTCCAAATTTCAGCTTCTCTTAACAAATGTGGCAATGTCAAGCTTTTATTTCCACATGGCAAAATTTGGCTGTGGCTGGGAAGTGAGGCCCCTTTTAGATGAGCACAGGGAGTTCTCCAAGTTCCACTACTGCTATTGTTTCCCTTTACCTGCCCAGCTACTAACAGGCACTCGACTTTGCAACTTCAGTAAAATACAGAGCCAATGCAACATGTTACATGCCAGACAGTTCTATTTTATCATTGATAGGCATTAAGAAGCAAAATTACAATCTCCAGGAACTGAGGGAGACACCAGACGCAATCCCATTTATGTACAGGACATTTTTCTTTTGTGAATATTTAATAAGTTAGTTCCTTTTAAGTAAATTCAATCTGCCTAATGTAGGTTGTGGGTGGTGCAGCAAAGATTGTAGGAAAAATATTTTTAAAAATGTATTTTTTATCCAAGACTTGTGGTTGACTAATAGATGAATTTTAAAATGCATATTAGATTTTTGAATGTAAACTAACGTGAGAAAAAGGTGAAAGAGTTTTTCAGCTAGTTTTACAATGTAATAATGCTCCCTCTCACTTAAGTAGCTCCCCACATGCTAGCAGAGTGCATAATTTGGGTTGATAATGTTCATCTGGAGATGCTAAATAACGTCATGTGTCATATATTTGGAAACCATTGTAGATTCTATTCTGTTTGCGATCTGGCATCTGCTAGTAGAAAAATGTTACAACATGTTCAATTTGGCTAATTAATCCAGACTCATGTGAATAAAATGTGTGCTGTCTAGCTTCTGGAATGTGCCTAGGCCTAAGAACAGGAACTGTTCTTGGGTGAACCTGGATGATGCCATTGGTTTTGGTATACTTAAGTAGCAGAAACTACTATTAAGTTATAAATGACACATCCTACTCATGCAGAATGCCTCTTTCTAATAATTTTTTGCTATTTTAAAATTCAATACTAGAAAGTGGTCCTAAAAATGTTAGCCATTAACCTTTAAAAAGTATTTGAAGAGCTTTTTACATTCTCAGCATGAGATATATAGCTATCTCAACAGTATGCAAGGAAAGGGAAAGAAATGTTACTTTCCACAGTGTTTCTTAAAGCCTGATCCTCAGATCACTTGCATCAAAATCCCTTGGATATTAAAATACAGATTTTTCTGGACATTTCCCCAGACCTCTGAATCAGAATCTTTAATTTTTAATTAAGTTCTTCATATTAAACTTGAAGAATCACTGTCTTAGATTCATTTACTTAAAAAATATTTAATGCCTACTATGTGCCCAAATTGGACTGCTTTAGAAGTTATTAATAACTACCATAAACTGACTACATACTATGTGCAATACACCAAGCTATAGCACTTTATACATATTTGATTCATTCTGTTCAACAATCCAAAGAGGTTTTATGGCTCCATTTAATAGATGATAAATAGAATGAGTAAACTGTCCAAAGTCACCAGCTAGTAAATGGCCCTGTTTTTAAAATTCAGGTCTGATTCTAAAATCTGGTCTTAAGTGGTATATTATTTTTGCCTTACTTGAATTTGGAGTCAACTTTAAATTGTTTCATAGTCTCACATGAGCAAATTTCCTTCTACACAAAAGAAGTGACTAATGGAATGCTTTACTTAACTTTCAGTATGATGGCTAAAAACAATCTATACCAATCTAAGTTTCTGCCCTCCCAGAGCATTTTCTTTCACTCCCTTAAGTGTATTTTCTTCCTTTCACTTATCTTTCATGATCAAATATAAGTCTAGGATAGGAAGAGTACATGAGCTTGGCAGTTTTAGGGTTTTTCCTTTGTGATTATAAAGTAAATTCTGCAAGCACTTCCCTATCCATTGGGCAGAGAATGTTCATAATGTACTAAGTGTTAAGTATAATTTTGATTTTGCAATTTTTAATAGGCTCTGATGAATGCTACCTAACAGCTATCCTAAGAATACTAGGACCAATTAGGACTTGCAAGAGAATTTCAGGGAGAAAAATAACATTGCCTAAATTGGAATGTGGCCAGATGGCCGGCAGTTTCCTTGGTATCTTCTTTGATAACATCAAGATTCATCTGTATATGAATTGCAGGGCCCACACATCTTTCATTAACAGTCCTTGGGATACCATGAGTTGAAACTCATGAAACTATGCTGACATCAGTACACTTTGCTGCAGATTACATTGCATCAGCTCCAAGTGTAGGCAAAGAAGCAGCAACATTTTATTAAAAGGTAGGCAGTCTATGTTGCCAGTCCAGGATAATAACACATACTCTACACAAACAGGAGGATTAAATGCTAAACTCTTACTTGTAGGACACCACAGAAAGCTACATGTGCTGAGAAGTGAGATGGATTCAACTACTCACAGCATGGATAGATGTAGTTGGCATTTGAGAAGGCTTAATCATGATTGGAAAAGTATGAATACTTTGAATTATTCTTGCAAAAAAATGTTAAATTGAATATAATCAAGCCTCTAGACCAAGTTCTGAATTACATAAAATAAAAAAGGTGACAAAGACCTGGCCTGAACACTTCAAAATGCCAATGTCACAAGTGAAAAAAAAAAAGGTTTGGGGTGGGGGTACTGTTCAAGATTAAGGCTAAAGAGTTACAATACCCAAATAGAATATATAAACTTTGACTGGATCCTGATGTTTTTTGCCAGGGGAGTTGGGGAAGAGAAGGTATAAAATATTCTTGGGTCGAATGGAAAAATGCACATACTGGATTTTAAATATTACAGAATTATTTCCTTAGTTGTGATGATATTGTGTTTTGCAGGAGAACTTTATAATTTTTAAGAGATACATGTTGGAAATTTTAAAGGTGTCTGCCTAACAATAAGTGTCTGCAACCTATTTCCAGGTGGTTCAATGACAATGAAAAAGTGTGTGAGAAGGACGAAATACGGCAAAATGTTAACAACTGTTAGATTTAGGTGAAGGGTATGTGAATGTTTATTGTATTATTTTAACTTTTTAATGTATGAATATTTTTTAAATAAAAAAAATGGAGGAAATACCATGTTGGAAAGTCTTCAAAGGGGAAGCCTAAGAAAAGATTGAGTAGTAGGGACTATGCTGAGTTTCTGATAAACCTTAAGTTCCTAAGACTTTGCTGACAATGTCTTGGGCCTCCAGGAGACCACACAAAATTGTCTTTCAGTAAGTAATAAAATAATACCATGTGCAGGATAAATGATAGGCAGATTAATCTGATACAAACCATTTCTATTTAGGCATAAACATAGTGAAGCTAAGAACATAAGCAGCTGTTATAATAGTGGCTGTCATATAAGAGGTTCAAAAAGTGCTAGGTAAGCTGAGGGGAAATTACTTCCTGGTGGGGAGAATCTGGAAAAACATCTCCAAGGACAACCAAGACATGGATACAGAATCACTAAAGATTGGTGCTTCAGTGATTAACCTTGGAATAAACAAAGAGTAGTTCATTTTGGCTGGAGTATGAGTGCTAAGGAAGTAGAAATTAAAAAGGAAGGTTTGCACCCTTGTTGTTGACTGGCTGGGTATAAACAATTTTCAATTTACCTTGAAGTTCTCCTGGTCTCTCTCCGCCGCCCTCCACCCCTGCCCGTCCCCCGCAGCTTTAGCCATCCAACTGACAGTTTTTGATTCAAGCCTATAGAAGGAACTACATGAGTTAATGTGTGACAGGTCTTGTAAAGAGCCATACATAATACTGTATTTTAAGGAATATTCACAAGCATTAAATTGTTTAATAAATTGTAGACTTGGAGGATTCGGACAGTTTTCCTTTCTCTAGAACTGCAAGCAATGCTTACAAACCCCCAAGAGAGGAGAGACAATGAAAAGGGAGAAAATTCAGAATGTGAAAACATGAGGCAGGGAATTAAGACTTAGGAGGTGTTGCTGCGGTGGTGGGGGACCATCCTTTTCCTTTATAGCTGGGAATGGAAAATGATTTCCTTAAGCTCTGGAACTCTCTGTCCTCCGAAGGTCAGGGGGTGAAAGTACTTAATTGGAACTTGGGGAGGCGTGGTCAGGAGCTCCTTGCCAGAGTTAGAGGCACCGCCCGGCGGACCGCACCCAAGCCCCCCCCTGAACCGTCTGGCTGCAGCTGGGAAAGGAGGAGCCAATCGAGCGTCCTCGCCCCAACAGGGAGCTTCAGAGGGGCGGAAGGAGGGCGGGCCGCCGGCGGGCCACCGCCTGGCCGGCCCGGAAAGAAAACCTTCCAGCGGAAGCAGCTCTGAGCCCCGCTCGCCTCCTCGGCGCTATCTCTCAGGGACCGTCCGACACAGGCCTGCACCACGGGTCGAAGCCGAGAGACACTCACCTTACTTCGCGACTCCAGTCGGAATATGCACTCCCTGGGGAGCGGGGGACTCAGGCTATTCCCACCCTTCCGCCGTGACCCCATTCAGAAGTGCCAAATGCAACTTCCGGCCAGGACAGGGATTTTCTGAGCCCTAAACTCTTGTCCACCTAGGTAAGTGACCAGACGTCCCAGCACACTAAGGGCCAGGAAACCTGCTTCCTCCTCTCCCCTAACCCGGGCAGGTAGTCCCGAATATTAAATAACTTGTTAAACATGGGATGTCTGGTCACCCCTGGCCCCTTTTTGGGCCTACTTACCGATGCTTCTCTTCCCTGCGGCTCAACTGTTGCCCAGGGCAACGGAGAGATTGGGCGAAGGGAAATCTACGTCACACTGTAGACAGGAAGCCAGAAAACTCCGTTGCCATTATCAGTTATGGCTGCCTTAGCTTCAGCGGCAATTTCCGATTGAGTCGTCACTCTACCCTCCTGGAGGCTTACTCGATGGCCCGCCTAGCCAGCGGCGCCCAGTGGGCGGTGGAGAGGGCGTGGAGCAGCGGAGAAAAGAAAAAGGGTTACTTACTCTGATTGGGTAGCGTCCCTGGCGCCAGTGCCTCACTCTGATTGGGCAGCGTCGATATCCCCGGCTCCGCCTGTTTTTCTTCCCCAGCTAGTGACCGGCCTGCGCCGGAGGGGTGGGGCGGGGCTGGAGGAGCGAGAGTGTGTGGAGGGGCGGGCGGG
>NW_006442207.1:6613247-6667003 GCF_000325575.1 Pteropus alecto | reverse complement strand
CGCCGCCGCCGCCGCCGCTTTCCTGGGTGCTGTCGCCAGGAGGGCTGGGCCCTGGGAGCCCGCTTTCGTGTGGAGCCCGGAGTCGAGCTCCAAGAGCAAGCCGGCCGGCTCTGACAGCGACCCGGGCCAGGCCTGCGGTGGCGGCGGGCGGCCGGGGCAGCGCCCGGTGGCGAGCCGGCGCGAGGGCGAGGGCCGGGGGCGTCTGGGGGGACGGTCTTGTTGCACTTGGCTCCTTGAGCCCTCTGGCCCGGGCTGCTGGGCGATCCGTGGGCGTCCGGGAGGGCGTGTAAATCGTTGGCGGGGTCCCTGGCGCAGTGGTCGTGGTACGGGGTGGGGTCTTTCCTCGCCCCTAAGCCCACCATGCCCTCCTCGTCTCCTCTCCCTTCCGTGAAGAGTGGTGAGTAGGTTTTGGGTGTGTTGCCTGGTGAAGCGAGTTGTAGACATCCAAGACTGCCCTGTTGGACATGCCTGATGGCATCCTATATCGCGGTAGCTTTTAGGAATAGAGGAAAAGTACTCTAACCCCCCGCCCCCCCCACCCCAGCTCTACGCTAGAGGCTTCAGGACAAAACGATTTTACTCCAGCCCCTCAGTATCCATTGTTTTGTACCATCCTCCTCCCCCGCCCCTTGCCTAGGTAAAAGAATAATGACTCCAGACCACTAATTGCCCTTCCCCCTTGAAATCAGCAGAGGGTTTGTGTTACTGTGTTAGTATGGATTTACAAACAGGTGAAATGAATACCGATTTGGGAGCTGGAAAGAAGATGCTTTTGTGTGTGTTTTTAAGCTTTCAGCCCTTACAGTTGCTGATTCGATTTTCTTGTCTGTTGCTTTGTAGCATGATGGGGGTGATGAGAATAAAAGAGGAAGCGATGTTTTGCAACCTACCCCAAGAAATGTTTTCTAAGTCTCTGGGGATGCTGAAGCAAAATTGGGTTGCAGATGTGGACTGTATAGTATTTGCCTCCATCATAACTATCAACAGTCTATATCTAAGCTTACACCTGTGCAGTTTTGTACACTTCTTAAATGTCAGCAGCTTCTAGTATCAACTCAGAGGGATTACTGTATCTAAAACTTAATACTTGTTATGTTTTTCAGAATCCTAGAGTACATTTGTGTAACCAAGTATTTTTGTATCTAAATGTAGCATCAACACTGAAAAAATTGTCTTAATTTTAAAGACCTCTGTTTATTAGCGTCCTAATCTCTGCCCTCACTCTTCTAAGTCATAGCCTTTAAAATGGTTTGTTACTTTGTATTTGAAGAGATTTAGCTATTGGGTACAATTAGTAACATTTGGTAAGCTTATATTTATAGTTTGAATATATCACGTGTTGAGGTTTTTCTGTGTGACAGTGACAAGAATTTTTAGGAATGAAGAATGTAAATGACCATTTCCTACATGCGGAACTTATCCTAAATCTGATCAATCTTTTATATACTTGTTTGGACATAAGGTACACTGTAAAACTTTAATTATGAACATACATTTGAAATATAGACTATGAACATGAATAAAAGCTTTGTGTAAGGTTTGTAACTTTCACATGGCTTAAATGTAATATAAAGCTAACAGGTACAACGAATTCCTTTTTTTTTCCAGTTTATTGGGAATTAATTGACATACATCACTATATAAGTTTAAAGTGTACAGCATGGTGGTTTAATTTGCAGATATTGTGAAATAATTACCATAATAGGTTCAGTTAATCTATCTTCGCATATAAATACAATAAAGAAAAAAAGGAAAAAAATTCTCTTTGTGATGAGAATTCTTAGGATTTACTCTGACAACTTTCCTATACATCATAAAGCAGTGTTAGCAATAGTCATCATGTACATTACATCCCTATTACTTATTGTGTGACTGGAAGTTTGTACCTTTTTATCACCTTCTTCTAATTCCCTGCCCCCAACTTCCCATCCTCCACCTCTGGTAACCACAAGTCTGATCTCTTTTTCTGTGAGGTTTTGTTTGTTTAGATTCCACATCTAAGTGAGATCTTACAGTATTTGTCTTTCTCTGTCTGACTTATTTCACTTAGCATAATGCCTTCAAGGCCCATCTGTGTTGTAGCAAATGATAGGATTTCCTCTTAAAACTATATTCTTGAAATGCCAGTATCGAGACATGACCTGGCCTATCTCTAAAGTTACTACTTTTTCCCAAGACGTTTTTTCAGTTTTTGAAGAAACTACATTTATGTCAGGTTGGCATTGTTTTCTGATTTCTCATAGTTACTATAATTTTAAAGTGCTTAAAATTTTCTCTTATTTTTATAAATTGTTATGAATTAAAGAGTCACATTGAGATACCTTAATAGCTTGCAGCAGGATTATTTTTTAGTTTTTGAACTGCCATATTTAGAAAGTCTATCAGAGCTGTGTTTTGATAATTGTAGCAAGTAAGAGCCACACACAACTTGTGAACTACAAACCTTTCAGAAATTTGAAACATCGCTCTTTTTGAAAAGAACAACAAAATTATAAATTCTTTTGTTAGACTTGCTGCAATTATGCCTTTAAAATATTACTGTTTCTTCAGTGTCTTGGGACAGGGCTTGTTCCATGTTCAGAGAGACAAAAACTGGAATTCTCTGTAGGATACTCCCAAAGATGGTTTCTGAATAACTGCGGGTATATTTTTTGCCTTGGCTTACCCATGCAGATTGTGGAGGAAGAGTGAATAAAATTGGAATTCTTGATTTTCCAGGCAGTTAAATTGCAGTCATATTTGTTTTGAAGATATGCTGGATTATCAATGTCTGTTGTGTAACTTAATATTTCTGTAGGACTTATGTTCTGTAAACAGTTTAATTTTCAGATTTTTTTCTAGTAAGCTGATATTTAAATATAAAAATAATCTGTTGTGTTTTTTAACTAAAAAATATACTCTAACCTGTATCTGCAGATACAAAGATGAATATTTTTTGGAGGTCGAAGGTTAAATTTAAATGAAAGAATATATCTTTAGAATTCAGTTTACTGTATCATTCATGTATCATTTATATATGAAAAAGCATAAAACCTATGCTTATAACAAAAAAGAATCCAAAAAGAAAACTAGACTCCTTTCCCCCCCAAAAAAACCGTAAAAGACAACAACCAAACAAATTGACCCATAAGTCCTTCATTGAGTTCTGAGGTTTATAACTTGGTCTTGCTGGAAGTGTTCTTGAACTAGTTTATAAAATATCAATTAGGAGAGAAAACTTAGATATAAAATGAACACTTTGACATTTCTCACTAGTAGACCTGTAGGAAATTGGTAAATATATTGTTATTGATTAGTTAGAAATTGGCTGCAGTTATCAGCAGACTGATACATTAAGTACTTTTATGTGGTACTTGAGAAATGAGTACTGCAAATATTAAATTGATTGCTAGTTTGTTTATTGTTACATTATGTACCTTATATATTATCCATTAGGCATATTATAATTTAAGGCTAAGTCTTCCATATATATATTTATACATATAAAATTTGTTATCTTGTTATACCTGTCTTCTGAATTTTGTCTGCTTGTTATACTGCATTAAAGTTATGCCCTAAAGATCTTTCTGGAAATATTTTCTCTGTTTATATAGTAGTTAAAGTTTTTTATTTTCCTATCTCTCTGTCCACACTTTTAAAATTCTGAAAAATATATACAATACAAGATGACCTGTGGTGTGCTTGAACTTGATATAGTGTTCTGAAATGTAATTGTCAATCAGTGTAGGTTGAAAGGAACACGCATAAGTCTAAGAGACTGGTTTGTGTTCTAAAATATGTAGTCACATTATTTTAAGGTAAACTGTGTTCATTCTGTCTTTGTTGGGTATTTCCTCCAGTTCAAAACCTTTTAGCAAATCGAAGTTCTAACACTTGAAAAGAATATTCTAATAACAAAAGGGCTTTTCAGCTTTTGAGATCTTGGTACATATGTGCTTTTTAAGAAAGTATGAAGTTCCCATTATAAAGATTTGAAAGAACTAATTAGATTTCACACCATATATCTCACTGCAACTTCTCTAAAGATCAGAACTGGTTGCAAAAAGTAGTACATACAAAAGGAAAGGGATCTTTTATCAGGAAGAATGAACTTATTGCTTGAAGCTAAAACATGATGAGACCTTTAAAGGGTATAGTTGGTCCCTATGTGAAATGAACCTGAAAGACGTATTTGGCATGTCTGTCTTCTCATGTCTACAGCAGTGTAAACACTCACAATTTAAGCACTTAATTTGCCCTCAAATACTATTTATTAATTCTACAATTTTAATTGTTTACAATTACAAAGGTAAATCTTTTTTTCTTTTAGTTTTTCTAATGCTTTGGAGATAAAGTGGGAATGACTGGTTTGACAATGATAATGTCTGAATTTGGAGTGAATTTCATCAGTTAAATTTGGGCTTTCTCAGTTTTTAGTTTTGTGTTGTACAACACTCCTTTCTGCTTTCAAGATTTTCAGTTTTGCAAAATTGTCTTTATGTTAACGTTTAAATTTTGTTCTGTAACTTTTTTACTAACTACAGTCTCATATCCATTGTCACAGACCTTCTGCTGAATGCCATTTATGTCCCAGAGTCTGGGTATGCCGAGATAAATATGCTATGTTTCCTGCTCTCAGTAAGTTCATTTTGTTGCATGAGCTGGACAAATCAGTAGTTAATTGTTTTAGTGTGACAAGTGGTTTGATAGCAGTACACTGGAGAACTCAGATGAATTAAGACTCAAAACTACATGTATAACCAGCATTACTTACTGGAGGATTGAGTCTGAACTAACTCTTGAGGAATAAGTAGGCTAGGTAGAGGTTAGAAAAAGCATAGATGTTAGAGATATTAAAGTCCATTTGGAGACTTGCAGGTGAATGGCAGTTTGGATTCCATGTATGACCTAATATTTTAGGTGATATAGTAGGCTTTTATTAAAGCTCATATTTTTAGAGATTGTTATTTCTTGTGTGCCTAATTTAATTTGGACCTGGAACCCATAGATCTGCATTAATGTTGGGGAGCTGCTCCAAATTATTCTTTAAAACTTAACAAAGTATATATTTCATTAATATTTTAGGTAAATACAAGAATGTATCAGCCTGATGTGAAATAATTCCCAGGCTTAAATAATGATAATGTGTTTCAAAATTGTATTTAGTATTTATGTTTATTTTTCTCAGCATTTATGCATCATGTTGAGAGTAACATTTATGATTTTCTTAGAACTCATGATAGGTTTTCTATCATACAGTCATTTAAAATTAACTCTTCTGAGAATATTAAAAACAACCTCTTTCCAAACTTATTTTAAAATGCTATTCTTTCTTTTAGGTAAGTCAGACTATATTATCAGCAGTTTTATCCTGGTAGAAGTCTTTGCATGTTACATAATTTAAAAGTTTTCTGAACTTGAATATTAAGTAATTTTTTATACAATATAATTTAATACTTTTTCAAGGGAACAGTGAGGCCTTCTTTGCCATCCCAAACTCCATTCCCCACAAAGTGTACAGTAGTGCCATAGTTTCCCATGTTAAAACATTCTCAATATTGCTTTTCTTTTTCTTTTGTTTTTTGGAAGGGTTTTGATCCTTCTAGTTATTTTCATTATAGAAAATACAGAAATTTCTTTAAAAATTTTTCACATTTTATCAATTACCTTATAAATGTTATAATATCTAATTTATCTCATGTTATTTATTAGGAAACTAAAACTTTCTGTTATAATCTCCTTGGATACAACCCCATGTACTCTTCACTTAGCTAACCTCCTGATCCCCCTTCAGCTTTCAATATCTCATCCTCTGGGAGACCTTCTTTGATCACTCCGTAGATTCTCCTGTTTAAAGGTCCCTTAGCACCTGTACTTCCTTTTTATACCACTCATCATTTTTGTAATGATGTGTTTAATTTTTTTTTTTTTGCTAGACTGTAAGCTTCATGACAAGCATTAAGTACGTTTGTCTTTACTGTTTCTCCAGTATACAATGTCTAGACTCTTAATAGAAAATTATTAAATTAATTGTCTAAGACTCCAAAACAACAGGCCACTAAAAAGGACAGAGAGATGTCATAGTGCTTTTGCTTTTAAACACATTTTCTCCTTTAGAACTCCTCGGACCTTAATGTAGCGTGTTTTTACTCCCTCATAATGTACAATTAAAAAAAAAGTTTGGTAACCATAGGTAAAAAGGACAGGGATACTCCTAGAGGCCATAAGAGAGTTGAAAATAAGAGCAGAGGGAAAACAAAAAGCAGCCACAAGACTTTTTAAAAATACCAGTTTAAGGCAACTTAATGTTGTGGTACACCTATTTAGAATCGGGACACCATTTGTTTTATATATAGAACAGTATAGCAATAATGAAGATGTTGAAGAAGAGAGTAGTTGCTGTTAGTAAATTTTGTTAAAGATGACACAAGACCATGTATTGTATTTTCTAAAATGATACAATTAAAAAATTTTGTATTTCTAAAATGATACAAAAAATTTTAATGTGTTATGCTTTTGTTATTGGAAAGATTTGTTTAATGAGGTGAAATATAGTAGGCACCATAAGTATTTATTGAGTAAAATTAAGTAGAAGCAAATAATGTTCTGACTGTACAGAATCAGTGCAGTATAATATTATGACCTTACAATTTGTAGAAGTAGATTTTATACCTGTCATGTGTTTCTTTGTTTACTTTTCTGTGAAATATGTAAAATTGAGTAACAACGTGTTTTTCTTCATCCTTGCTGAATGAAAACATACCTGTTGCAATGCTATGACAAAATGGCATATTTCTGCAACTCCTACTTTGTCTGTTAGAGAGAGTAAGCTTTATTCTCTTGGCATTTCCTGGTAACCTGGACTGGAAAAATTAGATTGGAGGTCATAATTACTTCTTTGCTAGACGTATGTGCTGTCTAACAGATTGAGTGACCTGAAATAAGTTATGTTTAAATCAATTTTGTTTTACATATCTTCTGGAATAAAATTTTGCTTTAGTTCTGGTTCAAATAAATGGCATTTTATCTTAATATTGTAATCTGTTGAATTTTATGAATATATAAGGATAGGTAGAAGAGCTAATTATTTGTTTTGTTGCTAAAACAAATATTAGTTTTTCTACCATGTATTAATTACAGTTTCAAAGTCAGAAATGAGGTGCTTACATACTAGGCAGCTTAAAATAGTAAGGTTTTATGATTTAATCTCAAAGACAGTTATTTCTGTACTTTGGAAGTAGTGATTTGAAATTCTTAATACTAGAAATATGGCCTAGTTTCAGAACACCCACTGAACAACTGTGGGAACTCAGCATGCTAAATGGCTTGTAGTGCTGCAGTATTTTTTAATTTTCCCCACCTCCTGTTATATAATAGCTTATAGTAGTACACTTAGAACATGAGTATCTGGGACAGGAACAAAGTTTATTGAAGCCCAAAAATATGTGAGACTGTGTCAGGCTATGCACTGGGCTCTAAGGACCTAAAGATGATCATATATAATTATGGTCAGTGAGTGAATGACATAAATCAGGTGGTAATGTTTTAGGATACAAATAAGGCATGAAAAACAAGAATTGTTTTAGGACTTGAGAAAAATGACTTTAAAAATAGAGTCACTTTTTTGGAAACAAAAAATTTTTAATTTCTATTAAAATTTAGTAAATTTTTATTTAACAACTGTGATATAAACATTTCCATGATGCTTGTATATATGGCTTAAAAACTTTAGTGGAGATAATTTTAAACATTTCCCCTAGAATATTGTGCAACCCAAACTTTGCAGCATTATGTCTGTCTATGAGAACCAGATACCGAAAGTGATTGGAAACTAACTGTAAAGAATGAAATCTACTAGTTTATATACATTGTTCAGGAAAGTATGGTTGTAAAGGTGTTTGATAAAACATACTTTTACCAGCTTATTTTGTTAATTAAAAAAAGGACTGAGTTGATCTGCACTAAGTAATATCTGCAAATGGATATTAAAGTTAAATGTTTCAGTTTAAAGATTTTTATGGTACAAAAAAAGGAAGCACTTAAAAAAATGTCAGCTATATAATTCTTGTAGGGTTAGCTCTGAGAGTAATGCCTTAATGCACGACTAATTATCCGCATACAAAAATGTAAAAAACTTATCTGGCCTTTTCTCAACTGGAACTGTTAGCCCTGACCTTTTCATATATATAGTAATAATCAATATAATAATAAGGGTCCTGTGTCAAGATCTTGAAGATTTTTGTTTCACCAAAGAAAGTTGAATTTTAATATAATTGGAGTTTTGCTATATTTTATTCATATTCTTTGGAAATTGATAATGCACAAATGGTAGATTCATGTGCTAAAAGTAAAAACAATTTGTTAATTTGTCCATTTCTTTCTAGACTTTACCATTATCCACTTTTTATAACTAACAATTTGATAATATTTGAGTTGCTTCTGAGAGTAATTAAAATTAAGTAAGTATTGCCAAATAATGTTTTTTTTCATTCTGGCACAATTTAAATAATACATCACTTGCTACTACCTACAAATTACTAAATGTTTTACACCTGTGATATAAGAAGTTTGACATCACAGCTTTTGTAAACTTTGTGGGAATCATATTTTGTGATTATAGTCATAAGGTAGTAGATAGTACATACTAGTTGGGAACTGATTGGGTTTAAAGTGTTAAATTACAAAAATAATAAAATGTCCTTTTATGTATATTAAAAAATATAAGCCTTTCTTTGAATAACTTCTGATAGGAGAAATTCTTTATTAAGTTAAATTGGACCTGGCTGCTCTGTAACTTTTGATCTTATATGGGAAAGACTTTTTGCTTTGGGATATTTAAATTTAATACAGAAATAAGTGAGATTACATTTTTCAAGCCCCAAGTGCATTATGTAAATCCTGTTTTAACAACTGTCAGGATAAGTAGATAAATAAAATAATTAGTTGAGCATATGGTCTTCATCTAAATAGTCTCAAAATGGACTATATAAATGTGAGAAAGGTTATTTGTTTTATAATCATGGCAGCTTTCTAAATACTGATTCTTAAATGTGAGATACCTACCTTGAGACCACACACTCCTCTAATCTTGTTATGTATATAGTACATTTATTTTTGTTTATATTTTTTCTGACAGTTTCTGATAAATAGTTTATAGAGTGAGTAATGGAAAGGATTTATAATCAGATAAAACCTAGTGAAGGAATGTGTGGGTTTATACACAAAAACACAGCGGTTAAATGTAATTACTTTAATTTTTGGATTAAAAGTCCTGAAAATCATTTTTTTAAGTCGAAAATACTTTATTGAACGCTTTAGTCATCTTAGCGCGATTAACCTAAGATAGAAATTACATTTGCTGTCTTTTGCTTTATACTGATAATTAAGTAACCAACTTTTTGATTTATTGCAAATTTGCCCATGGTAAATGAAGAGTAAAGTGTATTTTGGAAATACTTAGGTGGTGTGTGAAATGTTTCAAGTTCCTTGGCAAGAAAGGCAGTTTGAGCAATATTTAGAAGTAAATCTTTTTTGGAGAGTGTGTGTGGCATAAGAGCATTTCAGATGATGTTTGGTCAGTTTATTTGATGTTTACTATTATATCTTAAGTTATATCGAGGCATTTAAGTCTCCCCTACCCCACCCCTGCCTTTTCTTTTGAGAATTCACTGGAGAGTCTTGTAATTTATACATATGGTGAGTTGAAGTGTTGTACAAGAGAGCTGTAATCTCAGTTATGGCTTATATTGTGGGTTGGGTAAACAGGAATTTTTAGTTCTTTGCTCAAAATTTTTGTTTGCCCAGAATCAAAATTACAAAGTAAGTCTTATGCTTTCTCATAAGAAGGAACACAGATTTCCTGAAAAACTCTCATGTATTTGCTACTACATAAATTCAATTAGCTCTTTCTTTCTCCATGTCAGTCCAAACTATTTCATCTTGCCTCCTCACCAAAGGGAAAAAAAGTCGAGTGAGTGAATTTGAAGGTACTGTGAGTTATATACTCTTGACATAGTTCACAAACAGCTATTTCTTTAGCTTCCATGAAAACTACTCTTACCTCAGGTTACTCATGCTGCTAAGGATGTGTTTTTTATTTCTCTCTGAACAGTGACTTTCCCTTGAGCATGTTAATTTGGGGTGCGTTCCTGATCCTGGGTCTTCATATTCATATCAAATTTGAGTGATTTAGAGTTAATTTTAAGTGAAATATAGGAAAACTATGCATGAGATAAGGCTTATTGTTCAACTGTCTTCAACAAGTGTTTATTGAGTACTTACTGTGTGCTTAATTAAAAGTCCATAATATCTTTTAAGTTGTAGAGCAGTTTATAGAGTAAAAATCGCTTCTTTATAAGGAGCCTGCTGTCTAGTAAGGTAGGTAAAACCAAGTTAAATATTTATAATTCTTTCAATAAATGTAACTGCTGTGTGTGCTAGGCGTTATTTCTGAGTACTAGGATACAACAGGATACAACTGAAAAAGAAGGGTTCCTATTTTCCTATTACTTTAAATGAGGGAATCAGACAGCTAATCTGACAAGTGTAATACAGTGTGATACATATTCTGATAGGGGAAGTTTTAAGTGGGAGCATGGAGGAGGGGGTATTCAGAAAGGCTTTTGAGTAATCAGGAAAGGCTTCTCAGACTTCTGAGCTGAGAACTGAAAAGTACATGGGAGTTAGCTCAATGAAGAACTGTAAACTTGTGTTTCTGGCAGAAGGAAATAGCTTCTCCAAAGTCCTAGGGTCAAGAAATAGCACAACCTGCTGTGGGATCAGACCAGAGAGTGCTAGTTGGTTAACATCAGAGTTGTAGCAGAAGTAAGCAGGGGCCAGATCTTGAAAGGCTTGGTAATTACTGCTAGGAATTTTGGGTTTTATCCTGAGGGCTATGTTTGTGGGAGTCATCCACTCTCCCCACCAAGTGTTTTAAGTTGGACAGTAACCCGATTAAATTTGAATATTCGAAAGATCACTCTAATTAGTGTAGTGATTAGGTTAGGAGCAGGATGGGGGAGTGGATGTTATAAGTCCAGTTACAAAACTATTAGAGGAGGGAATTCAGTGTACCCTGGGGCAGGGGAGTGCCAATGAGAATGAAGAGAAGTTGAAGAATCAGGAGAGATTTGGGGAGAAGAATGAATGGGATTTGGTGAAATCTGTGTTCTTTTTTAGGTACTGAGTTGAAGGAGAGAGGAGTCAGGATGACTTCAGGATTCCTGACCCCCTCCTACCCTCTTAGTTGATTTCTCCTTAGCTGTTAACTCTTTTAAGAAGCCTTTACTGATTCTCCCAACCTCCAAGGCTGCTTTAAGTGCTGCCTTTTTGTGCTTCAGCAGCTCTTACCACACTGTATTCTTGCCTTTTCTACTTGTTTGTAAGCTTACAGGCAAGAACTGTGCCTTGTTATCATTCCATACTTAGCATCTTGAACAGTGTATAACACTAAGTATGTATTAAATAAACGTTGACTGAATGAAAATATAGTTTTTATGTTTATAAAAATTTAAATATTTTAATTGGAGAAAAAACTGGTTTTCTGAACTGCCAATATCCAAAATCTTGGTTTATAACTTAGTGAATCATATCACTCCATGCATTTTTGAATATCTCTTGTGAAAACAGTGTGTATTATAATTCACATCTGAAGTGCTGGATATATTTAGTTCTTCGTGGGCTATCATGGACTGATATTTTTTTTGCAGTCCACACAGTTTATTCAGCAATATGACAAGAGAGAACTTCCATCACAATAGACATAACATCATGGACTGATTTAAATGGGTTTTGATATTATGTTGACCTCTTGTATTATACATTCAGGTTTTCTTTATAAATATTTAATTACTTTTATCCTTTCTCAGTTTAAAAGTCATCATAACCAAGCTATCACTGTTAGAATTTTTTTCTGTTTCAAAATGAAAATGGCTTTCCTCCCTCCTTGATTATGAAAGGAGTGAATACTTATTGTATACATTTTAAAAATAATACAGAGATAAAAGTCAACCATTCTAAAACCAAAAGATAAACATTGCTATCATTTGATGGGTATTCTTCTAGACTTTTAATATTTTATATATATAGTTATGAATGGTATGATTAAGTTACAAGAAAAACCATCAGCAGAGGAAATATTTGTGACATATATTAATATCCTTAAAATACACAGAAGGTATTAATATCTTTAATATGAAGAATCTGGATAAACTAGTATATAACCAAATTTGGGAAATCTTGTATATTATATTCACAGAGTACTCCATTATATTAAAAGCACTGATAATTTCTGCTGTAAAGATGCAATATAATTTTGTTTGAAATACACCTTATCTTAAATGTATTTGACCATGGAACTAGATGTTGTAGAAATAGATTTTGGGAAATGCTGAGAATGTATTACTGAACATTTTCAGATTAACGTTTGTTAGGATACCCTAAAACATGTGTTTCCATGATAGTCACAATTACCTGTAACCATGGGGACCCAATAAACTTTTTAATATGCATAAATGGTAACTGTTGTCCTAGTATGTAGATATACTCAGAATATAATTAGTTATGGTAATATCTTTTCTATAATCTGAAGGGTTTGTGTTTTGACCCGGATAGTTTATTAGAATTGATCTTCCAGTCTGAAAGTAATTTTTGAGTTCCTACTATGTGTTGGAACACCCAAAATTGGTCTTTGAAACTACTTTCTGTTAAGATTTAGCGGGAGTTTTAGAGCTTGAAGGTAACCATGAGACCATGTAGCCCTCAAACCTGTTTTTTAGATTAAAAAAGACAGGTTTAGAAATAGCATTTGCTGAAGGTTACATTATAATTTATCAAGGGATTTGGAACCCAGATCTACAACTCCAGGTCTTTTAGTCTTTTTTTTTTTTTAAAACTGTATTTTCTTTTCTGTATATTACTTTTAATCACTTCCTTTTGAGATAAAAATAACTAGGTAACAGCGCTATATAACATGAGAATTGAAGGTAGAGACTGAGTTAGACTTAAGAGGGTCAAATTTAAAATAGATGGAACTCTCCAAGTAAGTCTCTGGACATCCAGTATCCCCCGCCCCCACTAATCTGAATTATTCTTTCTCCTAAGCAAGAGAAAAATAGTTTTAAAATATGCATGTACTCTTAATATTACTACTAAGGAATAATCAGTGCTGGTTTTTAAAAATAGGTGTGTGGACCAAGGATGTATGAGTCAGGCTCTTTTCTAAATTGAGTTGCATCATCACTTCCCTGTTGGTCAGCTATGGAAACATTTATGTATATATATTCTACTCTTAATGGAAGAGTGGACCTAAATGACTGTAGAATTAAACTCTATGGTGCTGAATTTAAACCAGTTTATAAAATATATTCTTTTTATCATACTTTCGGAAAGATACCACTCAGTAAAAATAATTGAACTTAAGGTTATGTGGATTATGCATTGAGACATATAATAATATGTTATTGGAAGAAATTTCTCTTTTAAATGCCAGAATGATCAGTAAACAACTAGTATGAACTATAGGATTAGCTCTTAGATGGGGAGGGGGATAATTTTTTTAAGATATTTAAGATTTTCTTTAGCATTTTATTGGCTCTTTTTAGCCAGTGTTTCCTCCGGCTATGGAAAGCAGTCCTGCCTTTCCAAATCTTGTTCTGTCACAAAATTTCCATGCTTTATGGGTCTAATCCTGATTACTGACCTGATTTTTTATATCTACTATATTCTGAAATCGTATAGTGGTTCAGCTGGGTTTGGAGTCAGAACTGTGTTAATCCTGTGATTTTGCCAGTTCTGGTCGTGTGTTCTTTGACAAGTCATTTGATTCCTTTTGAGCCTCAGTTTCATTATCTGTAAATGGGGATTAATCTGCCTCAGAATTATTGCAAGGACTTAATGAGATAACAGCTAAAAGCACTTAGCACAGTGCCTGTTGTGTACTAAGTACTCAAATATCTGCTGTTACTAGTTGGTGGTGATGTGAGATTCATACCATGTTACTGGGCAAATAATTTGACTTCCATAAATCTTGGTTAACTCATCTGTTAATGGGAATAACACTACTTGGGGTGCCCACTTCACAGGGTTATTTTGGAAATCAAATGTAATCATGTGATAGAATATAACCTCTCAACCTGAACTGAGGTAACAAGTCTTACACCATTAGGATTGGACAGGTAAAAGAAAGAGTGGAGGTTCGTCTTTGGGAAAAGATTTAGCTGAGGGCTTCAAGACAAATCTGTCTTTCTTCAGTACCGGCAGCCTGAGGCCCATGAAGACACATAACTTCCTTTCCAGGTCATTCAGGCCCAGAATGCATATCTATTTCATAATCATGTCCTCCATGCAGTGCTTATAAGGTTCTAGATGAACAATCTATGGCAGAGTCCAAACCCTTTTAGCTCACAATACATCGCCCTTTATGATTTGATCTCAACCTCCATTTCTTTACCTTATTCCCTGCCATTTCCTCTCCCTATCTCTCTTATCACCTATAATTCCCATGTCTTTTCAGAGAAAGGAGTGAAGATTTAAACAGTTTGGGATTATATTCTTTCTGTTTCTTCTGGGCTCTCACAAAGATGTGTAACTCTCACATACGTTTATGTTTTTATTCAAACAGAGAATAGCCAAATTAATCATATTATGAAGAGGCCACATTTTCTGAAAGGATTTTCTGGATTGTATGCCCACCAGCTGACTTTAAGAGTGGTGTCCATTTCTTTGTATCCTCACCAACACTATTCTTTTTTGTATTTTCATCAATTTGATAGATATAATTTGATTTCTTAGTGTATTTTAAAATATTCTTCTAATGACTAGTGAAGACACCTTTCTAGATCTTTCAGATAGCCAGAGGAGGAACCCAAAGTTCACTTGAGCATTTGCTTCAAAATGGAAACATGACTTTGGACTCTGAGTCAACTTACCAAACATTGGCTTAGCATACGACCTTACCTTGGGTTTACCCTTAACTATAGGGTAAGCTTATCTTAAACTTGATGTTTCTCAATCCATTATGTATGTCTAATCTTTATTTTTTATTGTGCACAAATGACATATATTTTTGTATGTTTTAAAACTATAAATTGAACTTTTTATATCATTCTGCAACTTATGTTTCTGTTTTTGTTGTTCACTATGGTTTCTGAGTTTTGTCCATGTTACTTCCTATAGGTGTAGTGATATTTACACTGTGTAATGTGACCTGGCCACAGAGGCTCCTTTTGTAAGTGTATAGAAGTTTCTGTAAAAATACCTAGAAGTAGAATTGATGGATCTAATGTGTGGAAATGAGTATTTTCAAATTAATCAGATTTTTGCCATATTGCTTTCCAAAGTATTTTTAATACTTGATACTTTTACCGGCAGAGTGTGTTTCTTCAGCTCCATATTCTCTAACAACAGTTGGTTTTATCAGAGACTTTTATACGTGCTAACCTGATGGCAGTACTGTCTCTTTATATTTCCCTAATTACTAGTGATATTGAATAGTTTTGAAACAATACTTATTGGGCATTTAAGTATTTCCTTCTGCGAATTGCCTGCCCACTTTTTAGCACCGTATTTGTCTTCATGGATGCCCTCTTTACCTTACTTGTATTCTTAACTGTCCATGTCATGCCACTTAACCACCCAGCCCTCCATGTAGACATCTTTCTCACTGACCCCTCGTAGATTCCAGTATCCCACACTGGTCCGTCACTATCTGTGGATGTTCTTCTCAGCCCATTCAGGGTCTGATTCTCCATATTGAGCCATCCCCTTGTGAGAACACCATCCCCACCTCACTTGGCCTCTGGTACCTCTTGTAAGTTGCCAACATATGTTGATGGCCACTTTGTCCTTCTTGGGCTCTCATATCCCCCCAATGAGCTGCCCCTTTATGGGATTATCTTTCTCATCTCACCCAGGCTCAGAAATCTCTGATGGGGTAGGTCTTCTGTACTCATAACTTCTTTAGTCTGCCTGGGCTCTGACTTTCTGCTGTGGGACGTTTCGACTTTTCACCTTGTGCTCTCACTGGGGTGGATGCCCACCTTGTTCTGCAATACTCAGTTGCTTTAGTACTGACATGTTCAGGGTGGGGAATGGGTGTGTTTAATTTTTTGACACTCAAAAATGTTATTACAATTTTATTTAATAAAAATACAGATCCTAATAGGAAAAAAATGAGTATATATGAAGGACAAAAATATATTGCTTTTGTGAAAGTTAATAAAAATTTGAGATGTGTAAACTTACCCACATCTACCTGTGTTAGAATCACCTGGAGTGTTTATTTAAGTGTACATTTTTAATACCCTTTTTCCTGAACTATTTGCTGTTCTCCACACATCTATTTTTCACTTTGCTCATTTTGTTCTTTCAACAGACTGTTCTCCATTCTGTCATCATCACCTTTGAAATCCTTTCTGTTACTTAAAGCTATCTGGTAATTAGTCGCAGATAGAGCAGTTTCAGGAATGTAAGCAGTGGAATCTACCTACATTGGAATCTCAGCTCTGTCACTTTTTCAGGATCACGAAACTAGTTACTTAAAAATATTTTTGTGCTTCAATGTCCCTATTTATAAAATGGAGATAACAGTTTATCTCATAGAGCTGTTAAATGCATTAAATGAGTTAATATTTATAAATTCCTTATAATAGGGCTCGTTTGTACATAGAGAATACTCAATAATCAGCTGCAGTTGTGACTTCTCCCCCTTTTCAGCTGTTAACAAAGTTTTTTACTATAGCAACTTGTATTTTTATCATCTTTCTGTTAGGTTGTAAATACTTTGAAGATAGGGCCCACCTTATTAATTTAGTTTTTCAATGAATTTTGCATAATAGGTGTTCAATAAATACTATATCATATATAGTATTTGAAAATGGCAAATTTATCAGTATGATTGTTTTTCAGAGTCCATTTGCTTAAAATAAATTATAGTCTAAACTATTAATACTCTCTCTGTATTATATTTCAGGAATTCTGATGAATCAGTGATTGACCGGCACCATTTTACCAGTTGGAATGAGTTATCAGAAATGGGCATAGTGCTTTTAGATCCACCATGTAACAGGTGGCTGTTACTCCACGGTGATTACTTCTTCAAGCCAACACCTTTTTTGATTCTGTAGTGTCTCAGTCTTTTCATCTTTGAATTTCAGTTTTTGTTGTTGGCAAATAAAATAAAAGGATTTCATGTAGTTTTTGCCTAAGCGTGAGTCACCATGAGTAGTAGTTTAGGAAAAGAAAAAGACTCTAAAGAGAAAGATCCCAAAGTACCATCAGCCAAGGAAAGAGAAAAGGAGGCAAAAGCCTCTGGAGGTTTTGGGAAAGAGAGCAAAGAAAAAGAACCTAAGACCAAAGGGAAAGATGCCAAAGATGGAAAGAAGGACTCCAGTGCTGCCCAACCAGGGGTGGCTTTTTCTGTTGACAATACTATCAAACGGCCAAATCCAGCACCTGGGACTAGAAAAAAATCTAGCAATGCAGAGGTGATTAAAGAGCTCAACAAATGTCGAGAAGAGAATTCAATGCGTTTGGACTTATCCAAGAGGTCTATACACATATTGCCATCATCAATCAAAGAGTTGACTCAATTAACAGAACTTTATTTATATAGCAACAAATTGCAGTCCCTCCCAGCAGAAGTGGGCTGTCTAGTAAATCTTATGACACTGGCTCTTAGTGAAAATTCACTTACCAGTTTGCCTGACTCCCTTGATAACTTGAAGAAGCTGCGGATGCTTGATTTACGGCATAATAAACTGAGAGAAATTCCTTCAGTGGTATATAGGCTAGATTCTCTTACCACTCTTTACCTTCGCTTTAATCGTATAACTACTGTGGAAAAAGACATCAAAAACCTGTCAAAACTCAGCATGCTTAGCATTCGAGAGAACAAAATCAAACAACTACCTGCTGAAATTGGTAAGAGGCCTTGGTTTACTATTATTTGTAGTATTTGTTATGCTAAATAATTTAGTTGAGTGCTTTTCCTTGTTAGAAAATACTTGATGATTGCCTAAATTTCATCTTCTTTATGATTTACTTTATTCAGTGTTAGCAATTTTAATAGTACAGGGTTTGAGATATTTTATAGACTTAAGAAAGTAAGATAGAATATAGATGTGATTATGCTTTTTTCATACAGACCTAATCTGCTTTTTTTTCCATTGAAGAAAAGTGAATTTGAAGAAGAAAAAAGATGTTTGCCAGTTTTTAAATTGTTGCCACCTATTTTTAAAGTGTTTACACACATAATTTTATTACGTGCATTAAGGCTACATTTTTCCATTCTCTGACTTTCTTTTCTTTACCTGAAAAATGTTTGTATTGATTCACATCATTGTTCTACCTAAGTTACTACAAAAAAACTGCCATATTAGAGTCTTTTGAAAAAGCAGTGTCGTGAAAATTGAATAATTTTTTTTTTGTTTTGGAAGTACTCACATGTTCTTCAAAAACAATCCAAGTATACAGAAAAGTAGAATACAGTAAATGCTGTTAGCATCTTGGTAGATTTCACTCCAGTTTTTGTTATAAAGCTAAATCGTAATGAAACAATGGAATATTTTTAAAAGAATGGTAGTAGGATAAAAAATAGGAAATATACATGTGTAAACAAGTCAGTAAAAAGAAAATCATTGTTTTAATATTTTTAATTATGGAAAATTTTAGAAATATTTGGAATATAGTAAGCCACTGACATCAATTTTGGGAAATTGACACAGGTATTGTCTGTGGGCCTTTTTGTAAGATTTTAAAAAATCGACATAAATTTTGATTATGCAACATTTTAAGGAAAGTTTTTCTTTTATGAAATACAAATTTATTCTGAATAAAACAGGTGAATTAAAATGTATTGTTGCTTCGAGCATTGGTCTTATAGAGGGTGATAAAGGAAACTTTCTGTTTTTAGGCTCTACCACATTGTAGAGAGAGAATCTGTCAGTATTTTTTAAATTTTATCTAGCTTTGAAAAATATGCAGTTTAAATTTTACATTATGGTGTTCTACTACATTTAACTCTAACCAGACACTTAAAATCTTAGTTTAATTTTGGTTTAATTTAAATATACTTAGAAAATCCATGATAGATTTTCTCAAGCAGTTCACTGAACTTACAGAATATGACTCATTCATGAGATATTAAAATATTCCCAGGAATTTGAAAGGAAATGCTCCTTTCCATGTCTTCAGATAGGGATGTGGTTGTTGAAAGACTTTATATTTCATACCAGATTCAGTCAAAATTTGACCTGTATGTATGGCTCGTTGTGGAATAGAATTAATTATAGGCTGCTGGAGAAAGAAGTGCTGACTTTTTATATAGAAATAAAAAATGTTATTTTGTCTTGTTGTTTTGTGTATGTATTGTACTAGGCTTTAGTTCATAAGAAGTCTCTCTCTAAGGATTTTTTTTTTCCCCTTTAGAGATGTTATCAGATTATCTGGGAATTAAGAGCACATATTTCTTAAGCAAGAAATTATTTCATAGGATTTTAAATTTACTTTGGTTGTTCTTGAGCATATAAGATACCTAAGCATTTTTACTATAAAATGAATATATTTTTTAAAATTGGCAAATTTTATTTAAATGGTTGATATTCATGGCTGCCTACTTTTTGACCTTTATTCCTAAATTCGTAATTTTAAAGATAACCATAGAATTTGTTTTTAATGAGCATCTTCCCACCATTAGTGACATTATTAAAGTTTGGTAATTTCTGTATTTCTGTAAAATACTAATGTAAATGTTATTTATTTTATTCCAAGCAGGGCATCAAGTAAAAAACAAACTGCTTTTAAATATAAAACTTAATATTTTTTAAGGAGTTAAGATTTGTAAGGTTTAATAGATGCATGGATTTGGGGCAAACATTGCAAAAGTGTATTATTGTTTACTTAGAGGGAACAAGAAAATAAAGGTCCAGTAAAAATAACATAATCGTAATAATAGAATAGCTGTTGTTTGAACACACCGTGTCACATACCATACACTGTTCTTACATGTATACTTTGCGTATATTATCTCATTAAATTCTTAAAGTAACCCAGTGAAATAGGTTCTTCTCCCCCATTGTGCTGAAGAAGGAACTGAAAACATGGAGAGGTTAGATAATTTACTGATGAGGATGCAGCTAGAAAATTAGTTGGCAGAATCAGAATTTGAATCTAGGTCTTGTTGTACTGTTCCCCACTGGTCTAGAAAAGTGGGTCCCACTCCCATAGGTTATGAGTTAGTAGTCTGGCAGGTCCAGGGGTTCTGCACTTTTAAAGAATAGGCTGGGTTATTCTATGTATAGCTGCAGTTGAAAACCATTGTATTAGATTTTTTTGGAAGGGGAGAGGATGTTAACAGCTTAATTAAGACATAACTCATATACCATACAATTCATGCTTTTAAAGTATACAATTCAGTGGTTTTTAGCATGTTCACAGAGTTGTGCCACCATCACAAACAATTTTAGAACATTTTTTATCACTCTAAAAAGAAACTCTGTACCCTTTAACAGTCACCCAACTCCTATTTTCTCCCAATCCTTTAGTGCTGGGCAAACACTAATCTACTTTCTGTTTCTATAGATTTTCCTATTCTGGACATTACACATAAATGAAATCATACAAAATGTGGTCTCGGTGATTGGCTTCTTTCATTTAACATGTTTTCAGAATTCTTCCAGGTCGTAGCATGTATCAGTACTTCATTTCTTTTTATTGCTGAATATATTCCATTGTGTGAATATATCACATTTTGTTTATCCATTCATAGGTTTTGTTGAACATTTGGGTTATTTCCACTTTCTGGCTATTATCAATAAAATTACTATGAACATTTTTGTACAAATTTTTGCATGGACATTTGTTTTCATTTCTCATGGGTATGTACCTAGAAGTGGAATTACTGAGTCATGTGGCAACTCTGTGTTTAACATTTTGAGGAACTACTAGATTGTTTTTCTAAGTGGCTGAACCATTTAACATTTCTACTAGCAGTGTATGAGAGTTCCACTTTCTCTACATCCTCAACATCCTTGTTATTATCTTTTTATTATAGCCATTCCATGAGTGTGAAGTGGTATTTTATTGTGGTTTTGATTTGCAGTTCTCTGATGACTATAGATTTGTTCTTAAATCTTGAGAGCTATCTCTTATTACAAAAGAAAGACAGAAATAGTTATTTTCTGTAGTGCAGATCTTTGTTGCTTTTAAAATAAAATCCCTAAAACCCTTAGCTCCTTTGAGAATGTTTACAAAATAAGACCCAGGCAGAAAGATCAAGTAAACTGGCAATTTGACATTTTTAAAGTGTTAACCACCTGTAATATAATTTGACTTACTGCTGAAACCTGTAAGAGAATTTACAGTCCAAAATATGTACAAATTATCATTTTTGTTCATCTTCCACTTGTACATACTAGATCCACGTTATTGTAGATGTATATTAGATTTATGTTATGCATATTAAATGCTTATTCTGTTTTATGAGTATATCATTTTTAATTATGCCTTTCAATTTGTGTTCAGTATATTTGAAGAATGTAAGAAATTAGAAGTTTTTGATATATAGTCTATTTAGTTTAATATATTTGGAATTTAACTATTACACAAGGTCGTGCTATGCTGCTGCCTTTATAGGGAAGTTATATTATAATCAACATCTATCTGTTTAAGCATTAATGGCATCTTTATTAATGCCATGTGATTTGATACCAGTGATATATTCATGTGGGTGAAAACAGTAAAAAGATACTGAACAGACAGTAGATGTGAGTATGTGAAGAGCCAGAGGCAATATATGAGAGAGTAGCCCAGAAAACTCTGCATTTGGTAATGTTCATTTACTTTTCTTCTTTTGTATAAGGCATGTCTTTTTGTGTTAAGTAGATGATGGAAACCTTAGTTATTGCTTTCTTTTATAGATCAGTGTTCATTCATTCTGCCCATACCACCTTTCACGATTTGTAATCTTGAAAGAGACTTCACTGTACACCAAGAGAGTCACGAAATCATGTTTTCAGAGGGAAAACAGGAAATAACCACTCCCTCCCCACCAAACTGGTCCTTTTGAGTTTCATATTAGAGACATGCTTTTGTAAATATTTTTTTGCCTGGGTGGATTAGAGTAAAGGCCATCAGGTAGTCAGTTTGAATAATTAATCAATTTAGTTTGGGAAACGCTGGACAATGAAGTTTTAAAGAATTTTATTCTTCTAGGAAGGAAATGATTACTCTTTGAAACCAGAAATAAACTCCATCTTTGTCTCTTACTAATATTCCTACAATTTATTTTCCTTCATTGAATTATGGCCTGATTTAGGATTTTTCTTTAAGACTTTCTCTTTATTCTTTACAAAACAGCTAAGTTAGAGGGATTTAAAAAAAATCTATTCTTCCTACATTGTATGAACAACAAAATGCTACATTTGTATAGTATACAATTTCATGTGAATTTGCCATAATAACCCTTTTTGCTTAGGAGAATGGTCTGACATGTTAAAGTATGCTTTTTGAGACTCCAGATCATTTTTACTAATTTAAAAAATAACTCACTGTATTCAGATAAATGAAAAAGTAGAATCAACAAATTTTTTAACCCATTTGACTCGGTAATGTTTATTGAAATAAAAAATTGATTTTCTACGATACTGCAGTATAGCAGTATTACATTTTATAAGTCAAATTGTATAGAATCAGTATATAATAACTATATATAATCAATAGCTATATAAAAATACAAAGAACAGAGTATTTTTTTTTAATTTGAAGAGTCTTAGAGATTTTAACTCTCAATTATGTAATTTTCTATGAACTATTAAGACAATAAATGGTAGGTTTTGGTAAATGTAGCTTGAAGTGATTTTAATGAAGCCTAATACTATATTACCCATTTTTCAATATTAACTCAAATTGTAACCCTTAGTCCCTGAAATTTTTGAAATCCTCCCAGGATTGCCAGGGGTGATACAATGCTTTCATGGTCCAGGTAACATTTAATGATCTCATTTGGGTATTTTGTACAAGTGTTAATGAGTAACTTAGTTTGGTAGGAAAAGAAATCAGGAAAGGGAATTCAGAGTTGTTAATCTATAACTCCTTTTGACTAGGATTCAGTAGGAAACCTAGAGACCTAGAAATGAATTGTTAAATTAGCTTATTATCAAATTGTGTAGTCTTTCATTAAAAACAAAAAACTGGAAAAGCTAAAGGAGGCAGTAGGAGAACAGAGAAAATAGCACTTTTGCCGCCTGAGAAGGATTTGATTACCATACTATTGACTTTCTATACTGTTGAGGTGTGGAGAAGAGGGAGGGCAGTTACTGTACTGCACGCCACTCATTCAAAAGAATACACTGTTGTCCATGTAGTTTAGGTGCAGAAGCAGTTGCTTAGAAGAGCTACTAAAGTCTTTGCAATGAAAGGGATAATTAAGCCTGCAAGACAAATTTAAATAATGTATAAATTCTGACATAAGTCCCTAAATCTATTCAAGCTTATGATAGATATTTCGAGCCCTTTTTAATTATGTAGTTTTACAAATAAATGTATTTTAGTAAAATTTGATGTGATTCTTATAGAGCTAAGCTTTGAATGTTTGAAAAATACCCCTATAAGTTTAGGAACAAGAGTTATTTTAAAAATGTAAGTGTCCTTAATGTGAGTCAAATGTTAGTATAGGGAAGGTCACAACTTACAATATAAACAAATGGGACTAGGGTTTTATTTGTAGGAAGGATTTTAATTACTAATTTAATTTAGTGAATATATATATGGAGTTATTTGGGTTTTCTTTCTCGAGTTTTAGTAGTTTGAATCTGTTAAAGCATTTGTCTGTTTTATATAATTTGAATTTTTTGGAATTTTGTTCATAATAGTCCTTCATTATTCTTTTAATGTCTGTAATATATGTGATCATATCCCTCTTTCATTCCTGATATTAGTAATTTGGGTCATCTCTCTTTTCTTGATTAGGCTGACTAGAAGTGTATCGATCTTATTGGTCTTTTCAAAACTGATTTGAGTGTTTTTTTTTTTCTCCTTAATATCTTTTTTGTTGTTTTGTTTTCTGCTCTTCAATATTTAGTTTCTTATTATTTTAAGTTTAATATGATCTTTTTTGTCTATTTTCTTAATCGTTAGATTGATTTCAGACCTTTCTTTTCATTATACAGTTGACCCTTGAACAATGTGGATTTGAACTGCTCGGGTCCATTTACGTGTGGATTTTTTCAATATATAAACAGTTGGCTCCTCTTACCCCTGGGTTTTGCATTCAAGAATTCAACAACTACTGATGGCAAACAGTATTTTCTGTTTGGAATTCCGTGAATGTGGAAGGCCTACTATGCATTGTTCTGCACCATTTTATATAAGGGACAGAGCATCAATGGGGGCCCTGATAATGAGGGACAACTGTAGTTTGAGGGAGTCCAAAGTTTTACATGGATTTTGGACTTCAAGGGGGTTTACGCCCCTTAACCAGTGTTGTTCAAGGGTCAGTTAATTGTATAAGCATTTGTAGCTGTAAATCCCCCTCGAAGCATTATTTTCACAGCAGTATGCAATTTTGATAATGTTCTGTTTTCATTATCGTTCAATTCAAAATATTTTCTAAATATCCCTTGTTATTTCTTCTCTCAATCATGGGGTATTTGGGAGTGATTGTTTAATTTCCAAGTATTTGAGATATGTTTTCAGATATTTTTTGTTATTGATTTATAAAACATGGTCTATCTTGGTAAATGCTCTATATGCAGTAGAAAATAATGTGCATTATGATGTTTTTTGGAGCAGGGTCAAGTTAGTGAATGTTATTCATTTCTTCTATACCCCTATCGACTTTCTGTCAGTTAGTGAGAAATGAGTGTTGGAATATCCATCTGTAATAGATTTGTCTTTCTCCCATTAGTGCTATTATTTTTTGCTTCTTATATTTTGAAAGTTTGTTATTAGTTGTATATATACTTAGGATTTAAATTTTTTTTTTTTTTTTTTGATGAGGCGACATTATTATTAAATGTTTGTCTTTATCTCTGGTAACATTCCTGGTAATATTTTTTTTTCTAAATTCTATTTTCTCTGATATAAATTATTGCCACTCCAGCTTTCTTGTTGATTGGTGCTTGCATTGTATATCTTTTTTTCCCCACCCTTTTGTTTTTACTTTTTTGTATGTTTCTATTTAAATAATGGTTTCTTATAGACAACATATAGTTAGGTGTGGTGCATTTTTTTTTCTGTCTTGACTGTTTTTGCCTTACTTGAAGGGTTTATACCATATATATTTAATATAGGTACTATGTTAATATGATTTGGTTCAAAACTACCTTCTGGCTATATACTTCTGCCATTTGTTCCCTTGTTTTATGCCTTTGGATTATTTTTTATGAATTCCATTTATGTCAACTGTTGGCATATAAGTTATACATCTTTGTTACTTTTTTTAGTGCCTGCTCTAGTGTTTACATAACAGTCTGCATTCAAATATTATACAACTTCACATATATCCTAAGAACTTTACAATAAAACACTTATATTTCTCTCATTTTTTTGTGCAGTTGTTGTCATATATTTTTATTTCTTCATGCATTATAAATCCCATAATAGTGCTATAGTTTTTGTTTTAAACTTTATCTTTTTTAAGCTTTCATTTTGAACAAGTTTTAGACTTACAGAAAAGTTGCAAAACCAGTAGAGAGGGTTACCATATACCTCTTTCCCCCGTACCCCTAATATTAACATCCTACATAATCATTGTTCAATGATTAAAACCAAGAAATTAACGTTGGTGCACTACTGTTAACTATAAATTTTATTCTGATTTCACCAGTTTTTCCACTGCTGTTCTTTTTCTGTTTCAGAATCTCACATTACATTTAATAGTCATGTGTCTGTAGTCTCCTCCAACCTGTGACAGTTGGTAATTCTGTCTTTCTTTTTCTTTCATGATATTGATGCTTTTGAAGAATACTGCTCAGATATTATGTAACATATCACTCATTTTGTTTGTATGTTTTCTCATGACTAGGTCGAGATTATGAATTGTTGTGTAACAGAGATGATGTGGTACCTTTCCAGTGAATCATATCAAGAGATACATAATGTTGATGTGTCACTGCTGGTGATTTTGACTTTGATCCCTTGGTTATGGTAGTTTCTACTATGCTATTCTACTTTAATACATTTTTTCTTTTTAATTAATAATTATTATCTGAATTTCTGGTTTTAGGCTTTGCCAATATCTTGTTTTTCTTTAATCATTTGCTCACTAATTTTAGCATTCATCGGTGGATCTTCCCTGAAACAGTTATTACTGTATTTGAATGTAGTCTTTTTTATCTCTTTTATTCCTTTTGCATTTATTAATTGAGATTCTTATATAAGGAAGAGATTTCCCTTCTACCACATTTATTTACTTATTTATAAATTACTTAAATAAGTCTGGACTCAATTATTCTATTCTGTGGGTTCCAGTACAGTATTAATTTTTATCATTTTGTTCAAATTGTTCCACCTTTGGTTATTGTGAACTCTTTTAGGTTGGTTCTTGTGCCTTTTGACATGCCATCATCTTTTTCAGTTATCTTTTAAAGAGATAAAAAATGTGAAAAAAACTTTAATATTTGCCCATGTATTTACCACTTCCAGTACTTTTCATTCTTTGTATGGATCCGAATTTCTATCTGATAATTTTCCTTTTGCCCAAAGAATTTCCTTTAGTGTATATTGTAGTGCAGGTCTTCTCATAATGAATTCTCTAGGTTTTGTTTCTCTAAAAGCCTTTATTTTGCTTTCATTTCTGAAAGCTAGTTTTCTGGTATTGAAATCTAGTTTGACACATTTTCTTTTCAATATTTTAAAGATATATCTCTTATTATTTATTCATTTGTTTTTTTTTACTTTTTTTTGGCTTGCCTAGTTTCTAACAAGAATTTTGCTGTTGTTATTTCTGTGTTTGCAAAGACTTTTATCCTCTGTATATTTTAAATATTTTTGTCTTTGCCTGGTTTTCAGCATTTTGTTCACAAAGAGTCTCTATTTGATTCTCTTCATGTATCTTCTGTTTGGAGTTTATGAGCTTCTTGGATCTGTGGGTTTATGTTTCTCACCAAAGGTGAAAAGTTTTGGACATTATTTCTTGGAAATTTTTCCTGTTTTTGGCCCCTTCATTGCTTTTCTAGTCTCTGGATCTCTATATAGAGTCATACATATATATTGTATGTCATACATAATAGTGTCTTTTAGATCATTGATCTATTTTTTGGTGTGTGTTTATTTTAGATTGTTTCTACTGCAGGTTTTTTTATTGCTATATGTCATTTATTCTTCAGTGTCTAAATCTATTGTTAATCTATACAATAGAATTTTAACTTTAGATATTGTATTTTTAACCTTTATACATTCCATTTGGGTGTCAAGGGGTTTTTTTTGTTGTTTTGTTTGGCCTTCACGAACATATAGAGCTCATATTTAATAGATTTTTCAGTGTCTTTTTTTCTTTTAGTTCCATCATCTCTTCTATTTTTGTCTAGCTTATGAAATGATTTTTCTCCTGATTGTAACTGATACTTTTCTGTTTCTTTGCGTGCATGAAAATTTTTGATTGGCTGTCCATTGTAATTTTTACATCGTAGGATTTTAGATTTTGTTGTATTCTTTCAAATAGTGCTGAACTTTCTCCTTGCATACTTTTGTGGCTGGCTTTTAAGCTTTGTTATGGTGGTTTCAGAGCAATCTTTAGTCTAGATCTAACTTAGCCACACTACTAAATTGATACTTTTCTGAGGACTCTCCTTGATGGCACTCCATATTATGAGGTCTTTTCTTTCTGCCTGGTAGAGACTCAAACTATTCTCAGCCTGTGTGACTGCTGGGAATTGTATGGGCTACTGCTTGCTCTTTGTTGGTTCTTTACTTGGCCTTTGGTAATTTTTTTCACATATATGCAAATCAGTACTTAGGCAAAGACTAAAAGGGACTTCTGCAGATTGCACAGGTGTATTTGCTTCTCTTTTATCTCTCAAATTCTGTCTGAAATATGCTAGCCACTTGGCCTTCCTAAACTCAGATCTTTTGCCACAACTCAGTAAGACTGCTTTTTTGTGGCCTTGATCATGCCAGGCAGTAACCTAGGGGCAATCATAATGCTCATATAGTTTCTTTCTTTTATATCTAGGCTCACTGTCATGTATGGATGGCTATTGTCTACTGTCTATAACCATTTTCTCATATACAGCAGTTCCCCTTATCCATGGTTTTGCTTTTCTGGTTTCTGTTACCCATGGCCAGAAAATATTAAATGGAAAATTCTAGAAGTAAACAATTCATAAGTTTTAAATTATGCACCTTTCTGAGTAGTGTGATGAAATCTCACACCTTCCCATTTCGTCCCACCCAGAATGTGAATCATTCCTTTGTCCAGCACATCCATGCTGTTTAGGCTACCAGTCAGTTAGTCACTTAGTAGCCATTTTGGTTATCAGATGGACAGTTGTGATATTGCAGGCTTATGTTTAAGTAACCCTTATTTTACTTAATAATGGACCCAAAGTGCAAGAGTAGTGATGTTGGCAATTCGGATATGCCAAAGAGCAGCTGTAAAGTGTTTTCTTATATGTAAAAGGTATAGTGAAATATAGTATAATGAGATATTTTGAGAGAAAGAGAGGAAGACCACATTCACATATCTGTTATTACAGTATGTTATAATTGTTCTATTTTACTGTTAGTTGTTGTTACTTTCTTACTGTGCCTAATTTATAAATTAAACTTAATCATAGGTATGTATGCACAGGAAGAAAACATAATATACATAGGGTTCTGGACAATTCGTGGTTTTATGCAGCCATAGCGGGTCTTGGAGCACATCCTCTATGGATAGGAGAGACTATTTATTTTGTCTGTTTTCTAGTTGCATCATGGCTAGAAATGGAAGTTAATTTAGAAACTTTTGCTTGTATCGTATAAGTGAATAATATTGTAATGACTGTGGATTCTGTTATTGTCCTCTGAAAAGTGTTAAATCAGTCTTGGATTTAGCTTTTTAGGGTAGTTTTATTTTGTCATGTCCTTAAACTCAGGGCAAATTTCTTAGTTTTTAGAGGTGGTCTTTACTCCTATGCTACGGCCCCTCTGGGATTTTGTTTCCTGGCCCCTCTAACTTGCCAGGACTGAAATTCCAAAATCTTACTCATAACACATGGCAGCTGTCAAAATTTCTACTTGGCTCTTTTAGCCTTCTAGCTGTTGTTTTTCCCCTGACTCCTTTCAGTTTTCTCTCCCATAGGTGTATTTTTAGAGTCAGTCAAGAATTTGAGGGTTGTATATATGCAGCTTTTAGAATGCCATTCTTTGTTGTTTCCTCCTTTCCAAGGGTATCCAACCTTGAATTCTAGCCACAATCATAACTCCAGACTTTGTCCTTTGGCTTCTCAGGCCAATAGGACTCTGGTTTTTTACTTGAGATTTATTTTCCACAGGCAGATTTGTGAGTAACTTTATGGTAAAAGCCTTACAAATGTGAATCTCACTCAGTGTGATTCCTATGTTATCTACTATTGTATAACAGATTACTCTAAAAAATAGCTCTTAAAACAGCACTTATTTTGTTCAAAATAGGCACAACTTAACTGGATTTTCTGATTAAGGGTTTCAATAAGATCTCTCAGTCAAGGTGATAGCCAGGGCTGGAATGTCATCTGAACGCTTGTCTGGGAAAGGATTTACATCCAAGCTCAAATGGTTGTCAGAATTCGCAGGTTGTTTCACTAAGGGCTTCAATTTCTTGCTAGCCTTTGGCTGGAAACTGCCCTCACTTATTTGCCACATGATCCTCTGCAACATGGCAGCTTGCTTTATCAAAGGGTTCAAGCCGAGAAGGCTGTAGAGAGATGGAAGTCACAGTAGTAACCTAATCACAGATGTGACATCTCATCACCTTTGCCATATTCTGTTCATTAGAAGCAAGTCACTAAGTTCAGCCCACACTCAAGGGGAGGGGTAATTATACAGTAAGTATGCAGTTATATAGGAGGCAGGTCATTGGGGCCATCTTAGAAGTCTGCCTACCACAGTTCTCTTTTTGTAAGTGTTGTATTTTCTCCAGTTTCTACCCAGTTTTGGTCTCTGCATGCTTTTATAGTTATTTTTTTAAAATAATTTATTCAGAGTTTAAATAATTTATCCAAGACTCCACCATTACCATTAGTCAGAAGCCTAATTTTTGACCCTTGACAGATATTAACCCCAGCTTCCTCTTTAGAACAGAAGTGTTCTATTATGATAACATTTTCTTCTGTATGTTTTATTTTTTCTTAATTAACCATTATATATTTTACCTACATGTCTCACTGGTATCTCAAATTTAGCATGATCGACATATAACTTCTTACCTAAAAATTTTCTTCCTTTCAGATTCCATTTCTCTCTCTTTCAGCTGCATCATTATCTTCTCTGTCAGCTGAGGTTCAGGATCTTAGAATCAGGATTTTTTTCTTCTGTTTTATAGTCAAGGTGTGTACTACCAGTTGTTTGTTACCTGTTTGCCACAGGTTAAACAGTAAAGTAAGCATTTAGAATCTTGTATAGCAATTTGACATTGCTGGGACATCCAAGTATGCGATTTTGTATTTTACAAATTATTGGTTCACAGCAAATTGGGGAAATCTGGACCTTCACCATATATAATTTGAGAATCGCTGTTCTTATTGCTTTCCTATTGCTTTTTCCATCTGTGTTAGTACATCTTGAGGTGGACCTCTTCATCCTACTGCTATTCATTCAGTGTAGCTCCTCATATTATTTCAAGTGGGCTAATTGCAGTTGCTTGCTAATGGATTATGCTTCTTAATTCTGCCTTCTCCAGTCCATCCATTCACATCTCTGAGAAAATAGTCTTTTTAGAACAGTATTCTGATTATCATGCTTTGTTCAAAAACTCTAAATTGTTCTTTATCACCTGATCAAAATGCCTAGTTTCCTTCGGTTGATATTTAAGCCTGTACGTCCTTCCTTCCCCTCCCATGTTCTTCCTCCCCTTCTTCCCCTCCTGTGCCCTGTGTTTCAGTTCAAATATGAACATGATTTCCCCCATCAACACTCTTATTTACAACTTCCTTTCTCTGTTTTATTTTTGTTTACAGCAATTATTATTTCCTGTCTCTGTATTTCCTAATTTTCTCATTCCTCACTCCAAGTACACTAGAATATAAGCTCCATGAGAATAAAGACTTTGTTTTATTCACTGCTGAATCTCCAGCAGGTGCACAATGAGTTTTTCTTGATTGAATGAAATGGTCACCTTAAAGAGTTTTGACCATGAATGGCCTTGAAGATTCAATAGAATGGCTCTTTAATGGTGAAATTTCATAAGCAGAGCCTTTTTCAGCCTCCCTTTGTATCTTTGTGCCTACCTAGTATTATGCCTGGTAAAGAGAACATGCACATAAGAATTTTTTGCCTGAATGACTGAATTCTCTTATAGCAATAATTTAATTTATCTTCTGTTATGTTTTAGGGACATAGTATATTCAAATATTTGTATAATAATACTTTGTTACTGCAAACCCCACAGGTTTAGTTTTGTCATTTAATCAAATATTCATTAAGCTTCTATTCTGAACAAAGCCATATATAAAATATTTTTACATAATAAAAGTCAAACTTAATTCTAAAATAAGATGTGAAAACATGAGAAACTTGGAAAAGTGCCAGACAATCCTCAGGAATTTGGTATTTAAACATTTTAATTACTTCTAGTCTCCAGAAGGGGAAAATAACTTTTCTCCCCCTAAAATTGCCCTTCTGTTTGTTTCATGAATGTTTTATATCCCAACTAGCTAACTTCTGGATGGCAAGAGCCTTGTGTCTCACTCACTGCTTTTGCATGTGGAATACTGCTTTTCTGTATTACAAAATGAAAATGCGTTTAATATGTTGGTGTAACCTGGAAGACTATATTGCTTATAGAAATAACAGGAAGACTTCCAACATGAGTCTAGTCAGTGTTGTCACTTTTGAGAAGGGATATGTCCAGCATGCTTCATTGTCTGGATGTTGGGTAATGCCTTGCTTAAAAACGTCTTGGATACAGTCTGCAGTCTGCCTCCCCTAAAGACATGACAAAAGGAAAGTGAAATTTTAAAAACGGAATGAGTTTAGACTTTAGAGAACTTCCACAGAGGAAAAAACACAATATTTTACTAAAATATGTTGAAGATTATGCATCTAATACAAACTTAAAAATTCATTTTTCTGTTTTTATGCCATGGTTTGAATTAAGCCAGGTCCAAAAGCAGGGGCTTAGGCCACAGACTGTTTTGTTTATTTGTTTTTTTGTTTTACTTTTTATCGATGTATCAAATACACAACTCACAATTGTTTGCTAATTGTGTTAAAAAACAGAACATCAGGACCATCCAGGAAACCCCTCTTTCAATTACTATTCCCATCAAGAGTAACCTAGAATCCTGACTGCTACCAACATACATTAATTTTCCTTGTTTTAGTATAAATGGAATCATACTCTCTCTCTATATATATATATATATGTTTTCCTATTTAACTTCTTTCACTTGGCACATTATTTATTAAATTGGCATATGTATTTAGAGATTGTTCATTCTTCTTACTGCATAAGGAGAATTCATAGTGTGAATATGCTGTAATTTATCCACTCTACTGTTTGGTTCCAAACTTGAGGCTAAAACAAATAGCGCTACTATGTTATTGCAATATGAGCTTTATAGTAAAATATGGACTCATTTTTGTTGAATATATACCTAGCAAAAGAATTGCTGAGCCCATGACTTTTTTTGCCTCCTGATTTCCTTATATTTCCTTTTCTTGGAGTATCTGTGTAGTTCCTCACCTTTTAAAGTTTAGCTTTCCCCAGTCCATGCAGTCAGAATTTCACTTCTCTTTTTACCCATCACTTGGTATATGTGTATATACATACTTTATGTTTATAGCATTCTACTTTTTATTATATTTTAATGTAGATCTTGTTTTTTCAAGAATAGATTTTAAGTTTTTTGAGGACAAACTGTCATATTAATTTTCTTTTTCATAAACCTGTTCTCATATCCTGTAAAACTATACTTTCAAAATACAACCACCACTACTACATATTAGAATGGCTAAAATCCCAAACAGTGACAACACCAAATGCAGGTGCAAACTTTCATTTGTTGCTGGTGGGAATGCAAAATGACTTATCCACTTTAGAAGACAGTTGGCAGTTTCTTATAAAACTAAGCATAGTCTTACCATACAATCCCTCAGTCATGCTCTTAGTTATTTACCCAAATGAGTTGAAAGCTTATATCTATACAAAAAATGGTACACAAAATGTTTTTAGCTGTTTTGTTCATAATTGCTAAGAATTGGAAGCAACCAAGATGTACTTCAATAAATGAATGGAAAAACAACTGTGTTGCCCATACAATGGAGCATTGTTTAGTGTTAAAAGGAAATTAACTATCAAGCCATAAAAAGACATGGAAGATCCTTAAATGCATATTGCTAAATGAAAGAGTCAATTTGAAAAAAACAACATACTATATTATTCCAACTAGAGAACATTCTGGAAAAGACAAAAGTAAAAAGATCAATAATTACGACGGACTTTGGGATAGAAAAAAAGGGATAAATAAATAGGTGAAGCACAGGAGATTTTTAGAGCAGTGAAACTATTCTGTATGTTATAATAATGATGGATACATGATAATATGCATTTATCAAAGCTAATAGACCTGAACAACCCAGAGTGAATACTAATGTAAAATATGGGCTTTTAGTTAATAATGTATCAATGTTTGTTCATCAACTGTGACAAATGTACCACTGAGGAAGATGTTAAAAATAGGGGAAACTGTGTCTGGAAGAGGGTATGTGGCAATGCTTTACTTTCTGTGCAAATTTTCTGTAAACATAAAACTGCTCTAAAAACAAACAAAAACATCACTCTTACTACCTTCACCACTACCTCCTTAATCAAAGCTGAAGTCCTTACCATAGCCTACAAGACCCTAAATGAATCTGACTTCTGGCTACTTTATCTCCTACCACTTTCTTCTTTACTCATTATTCCAGCCACAGTGGCCTTCTGTTGTGTTTTGAACTATCTGTCTTGCCTCAGAGACTTTGCACTTGCTGTCCACTCAGCCTGGAACACCCTCCCCCTAGGTAGTCCCATTGTTTTCCTTACCCATTATTCAGGTCTGTCCTCAAATGCTACTTCCATCAGTTACTTTTCCTGTCTGTCTATTATCAGCACCTCTCATTTCTCCTTCTCCATCACACTCTTATTCTTAGTCTGCATTTTCTTTTATAGCTCTTAATACTTCCTCACCTTGATCATATTTTAATTTGTATACTTTTTTCTTATTAAAATATAAGTTTTATGAAGGCAGAAGTTTTGTCCTTTTTTCCTTGGTGTATTCCTTAGCCCCTAGAATAGTGTCTAGCACATGGAAGGTGCTTAAACAATTGTAGAATTGATGAATGAATGAAGTCAGTATTCTCTCTGTAGGCAAGTCTATGTGGGAAGTCAAATTTAAAATCAAAAAATTGCTTGGTAAGTATGGAACATGAGTCATAAGATACATATTAATGGCTGATGTCATCAATATAGCACGATGTATTCATTTTCACTAAAAGATACATCTGTTGCAGATAGAAAACTTCTATTTATTAGTCAGAAAATGCTTTTCCATGAACGGTGTAGAAGAGGCTGCTAGTGTTACCTCTTAAATCTCTCTTTTTCTCTTTGAATTAAAAAAAATGTACAAAAACAATTAAAAGTCACAAAATACAAATGTGTACAATAGAAAATAAAAACCACACTTAAACTCAACCAGAGACAAGTCATTGTTAACGCCTCATTGTCCTTTAGAACCATCAGAGATGGACTTATATTTTGTTTCTTCATAATATTTGGATCATATGTAGTGAAACAAATGTTTAAAAGTACTATATAACTGGACAGAGTATAGAAATAGTAAATAGTGTAAAAGTATTTCTTGAACTGCTTAAATATTTAATACCTTATCCCTTGCAAATTGTAACAGGCTCTTAGCATGGTATTGTCTAGTGCAGAATCTATGGTATAGTAATAATTTTCAGATGTTTCTGATATTTGAATATGAACAAGAGGAACTTGGGCACTTACGAGTATTACTCTAAAGAAAGAGAGATCTTAAATTTCTTTTTTACCCAACACTAAAAATGTTTTGTTAATTGCATTAAATAGGAACTTTTGGATTAGTTTTAAAATATTTTAGGATTTCATGGAAACTATGTTTTCATACATGATAAACTTCTTTGAAGTTTATTAGATCTTTTTTATTGGACTGAAGGAACATTCAAAGTTCTTAAGAGAAAATGTTCTTGAGTCTCTTATACATGGGTTTTTAGGAAAATCTAAAATAATTTTCAAATATAACTAACAGTGACATATATATAAGCATATATATATATAATTTAGTTGTGAGTTTACTGTATTTCATGTACTAACAGACCAAATTTTAAAATCATGTTATTTTTGTATGCTGATGCTGTTAAAAAATTTAAATCTTATTCAAAACCTTTAGGAATTACTAGATTGTGAGAAAGAAGTATTAGTGTTATTAGATGACAGTCTCCATAATGTGTCAGTATTAACGTGATTTTCTGACCTCGCACAGTCATATTATTGGAGGATAATTTTCTGGAGAGAATATATGCTCACATAATTCGCTTATTGTGATTTACACAAATAAAAGGAAGTTCACTTAATTTGAGTCTAGGCGATTATATTCTGCTTTTTAAAAACATTTAACTGTTTTTAGTTTTAATATTAAACAGTTCTGTTAAAGTTCCTGTTCTATGATGTTGGTAATTAATCCGTTTCTATGTTCAGAGGTGTCAAACTAGCATCCTGAATACTGAAAAAAGCCTACAGATATGTTTGGTAACACTGTTTTGTTTTGTTTTAACCTAAGAATTAGTTGTTAGTCTTTATGCATTAGAAGATTTTATGTGAAAAATCTATATTTCCAGCTTCTCTTCAAAAGTGAGGATTGGACAGTATTGAACTTTCTCATTCCAACATAGCAGTGATTCTCAATTAGGGGCAATTTTGGCACTTTACAACAGAGGACATTTGTTAATCTAATATAATGTCTGCAGACAGTTTTGACTGTAATGACTTGGTGGGGAGGTGCTATTGGCATTTATTGGGTAAAGGTCAGGGATGCTGCTTATGCACAGGACATCTTCCCACAGTGGAGAATTATCTGGTCCAACATGTCATAGTATTGAGATTGAGAAGTTCATCAATATAGCAATAATTGCGTTAAATCACAACTGCTCCATGCAGGTTAAAGTTAGCCATAGTTTCCTTCCAACTTGATTTACTTGGATTCTGTATACTTTTGGATTTGTACATATTTTTTTAGAGTATTAATTTAGAGTGGAAATTACTTTACTGGGCACTAAAACCACTTCAGGTATTTATTGGAAAAGATGATAAATACAAAAAGTTTTATTCTGGCATAAGGAGTAGTAGAATCCAAATTTTATTTCCTCCAGTTATCTTCATGGTGCTGTGTGCTAAGTAAGGACCATATAGATACAGAGGAGATAGGCAGGATTGTTACTTCATGGTGAATTCTTCCATTTATCATGACGTAACGCATTCTATATTTCTGATAATTTTCCTTGCTGTGAAGTTGCCTTTGTCGAAATTAATATTAGCTATTCCAGCTTTCTTTTGATTAATATTTGCATTGTATGTCTTTCTCTACCCCTTTACTTTTAATCTACCTGTATCTATTTAAAGTGGGTTATTTGAAGCCAACATAGAGTTGGATCTTGTTTTTTCTTTTTTTTTGTCTACAGTCTGTCTTTTATTTGGTGATTTTTGATTATTCACATTTAAAGTGTTTAATGATTTAGTTGGATTAATATCACCTATATATTGTAACTTTTTTATTAGATGAACTTGTTCTTTTTTATCTTTCACCATTTTTCTGCCTTATCTGGTTTTAATTGAGCATTTTATGTTATTCTCTTTTTTCTCTCCTTATCATTTATACTTTTAATTTTTTAGTTTGCTTGGATATATTTGTGCATGCCCTTAAGTTTGGCAGTATGTGATTACAGCTCATAAGTCTACTTTTAATAACATTATACCACTTCATGGGTTTTGCCTTATAACAGAATATTCCCAGTTCCTCTCACCTGTCCCTTATAATATTGCTGACATTCATTTCATTTATCCTTACTTAATCTATAATCACTTAATATATTGTTGCTGTTAATACTTTGAACAAACTGTTTTCTATTAGATCCATTAAAAGTAAGAAAATAAAATATTTTCTCTATATCTTCTCTAATGCTCCTCCTTTTTTTATGACCATCCAAGTTTCCAACCTATATCATTTTCCTTCTTTCTGAAAACTTTAATATTTCTTGCAAGAAAGGTCTACTGTGACAAATTCCCTCAATTTTTGTTTGAGAAGATTTTTATTTCTCCTTTACTTTTAAAGGACAATTTCATTGGATACAGAGTTTTTAGTTTTTTTTTTCTTTCATTCAACACTTTAAATATTTCATTTTATTCTCTTATTGAAGACAAGTCCAATGTAATTCTTATTCTTGTTTTTCTGTAGGCAAAGACTTAATTTCCTCTAGCTTCTTTCAAAATTTTCTCTTTGTCTTTGATTTTCTACAGTTTAACTATGATATACCTAGGTGACAAGGAAGGGATCTTTCTCTTATTTCACCCTGAGAATCTGGGGTAGGGTTCCTGGAGGTAAAGCATAAATGTTCCAATTTTTCCACATCTTTGCCAACATTTGTTATTTTCTGGTTTTTAATTATAGCCATCTTAATGGATGTGAAGTGGTATCTTATTGTGGTTTCAGTTTACATTTCCCTAATGATCAGTGATACTGGACATCTTTTCATATGTTTATTGAAAATTCGTATATCTTTGGAGAAATGTCTATTCAAGTTCTTTGCTCACTTTTAAATTGGGTTGGTTTATTGTTGTTGAAATGTAGGAGTTGTTTATATAGTCTGCATATTAATGCCTTAGCAGATACATGATTTGCATATATTTTCTCCCCTTCTGTGGGTTGCTCTTCACTCTCTTGATAGTGTCCTTTGATGTACATAAGTTTTTAATTTTGATGAAATTAAATTTCTCTATTTCTCTATTTTCTCTTATTTTTCAGAGTTTTATGCACTTTATTTGCTCATTGTACTTTTTTTTTTAGTATTTCCAGCCTGCCTTAAAACAAATGGAAAATCATGAGTGAACCAATATGTCTGTTATAAATGATAGTTATTGAAGACAAGATAACATTAAGAATAATCTAAATTGTCAAATACAGCTTTCAACCAGAATGAGGAGAAATACACCTTATTTTTGTCCTATTAGAGTACTATTAAATTGGAAAGTAGTTTTTGATATGTAGATCTCAGTTTACGTATTTATATAACATCAGAACATATGCCTATTTCAGAGCATATGTATTTTGAGGTAAAAGATGAGGTAGAGTTCAAATTGAACTCAAGATGTAGTTGATATTATTGTGTTGAATTTGATTAAAAAAATTAGCTCTTTTAAATTATGGAATATACAAGTGTAAATGTGGTTGAATTGGTTACTTAAAAATATATATATATATTGGTTGGTAATCATTTACAATCAACATTTTAACTATCAGATGTCATTTTCTTTTTTTAAATTGAGGTATAGTTGAATTACAGTATATTTTAGGTATACAGCATAATGATTCAGTATTAGTAAAATGTTATTTTCAAATAACAGTTTCAGATTTTGTGTTTGACTTTAACTTTTTCAGAAAGAAAGTATAATTTCGATACAGAAAATGAAGTTTTTTTCTTTGAATATTATTTAATATATTCTTTAATAATTCTTATTAAATTTTTGTGTTGGTCAATTTACAGGTGAATTATGTAACCTCATCACGCTGGATGTAGCTCACAATCAACTTGAACACCTTCCAAAGGAGATTGGAAACTGCACACAGATAACCAACCTTGACTTGCAGCACAATGAACTGCTAGACCTCCCAGATACTATAGGTATGGTATGAGAGGTGAAAGAAGATATTGATAATCATTTATAGCTAATTGGCATTAAAAGACTATTTTTGATCCATTTAGATAATAAAAATTAAAAGATTAAAGTTCAATATTGTCAAAGCAGTAAAAGTTCTAAACGGTAGTATTTTAAAATCACTATTTCCATTTTCTGGCAAAGAAAATTAGGTTTTAGGAAATGAGCTCAACTGGATTACAAAGAAGATAGAATATTAAGTCACACGTACATAGTCTACTATAGCTCTGTGCTTAAATTGCAGAATGGGTGCATTTTCTATTTTTGCTTATTTCAGAATGTTATGTGCTATTGTAAAGGGTGTAGTCCCTTCTTTGCTAAAAGTATATCACATTGAAAAATAAACTCTTGCTGTTTAGTTTTTAAAACATGGCCAATACAGTTTAAAAGTGTGTTCATCTGTAATATTGAGGGAATAAGAGATGTCTTGAAGTGCAAAATGTGTTTCATAGAGTTAGCTAAACTGCAAAGAGTTGAATTGCTCTTACTGTGATATGTTCTGTATTTATATAGTCATGTATTTTTCTAAATGTCTATAAATTTATACAAACAGTAAAGGGAATTTAAAAAAATTGGGCACCTTTTTAGTTATTGGTATGGTAAAAGGTTACTATGTTTATTTAGAAAAATGAGATCTGTACTTAATTTATATAATTTCAGTAATGAATATTTATGAAGTTGTATTACTAAATCATATGAGGCCTGTGGTATCTGTCTCCAGAAGGATTTCGTTTCCTTCTCTTAGTACCTAGAGGACCTCTTTAATCCATTTATGTTCCAAGGCTTGAGATTTTTCTGATCTCCCAGATGATTTGAAGGCTGCTGCAGACTAATTGTATGGCTATTTTACTTCTAGTTTAGCGTTTGTACTACAAGGCAGCCCTGTAGGATCCCAGTTGATATCGATTACTAGACTCTGTACCCTTGGCAGGCTCTTGACAGAAACGTGCATTAGCCTTTCAGCTGTATTTTCTAGTTAGGGAAATGCTCTTAAGATAAAATCTTATCCATCGTTTTCGCTTGTGTCTGGATTCCTAGGTGGTTTCTGGCCTGGTAGTTAGTATCTTGTTAGCTCTCTGATTTTTGTTTTAGAAGTGTTTTTAGGTTTTTTCAATGGGAGGGTTTGCTTGAATTACCTACCTAGTCTACCATCACTTGAAACAGAAGCAATTGTTAAGGAATTTTTAAATAAGTTATAATAGACTGTCTTAGGTTACATGACAACTATTTCTTTACATAAAAGCAATCTGAGACTTCTTCAGGATATAATAGCTAGACATTAGAACCTATGGCTTCCTGATTCATGGCCCAGCGCTTTTTAAATCACGTTACTGTTTGTAGTGGCAATAGACGAAGTAGTCTAGTTAACTAGTTATAGTTGGATTAGATTTATCTTTGAAAGGAAGGTGGTCTGTAATACATAATGAATTGTTCTGTTAACATTCATAGTAAATATTCTACCAAATTTCCTATATAAATAAAATAATCAGATTTCTGGTTTAGTAGGAACTGAACACAATTAGTTCTTGCTTTTCTCTCTTTAAAGTCTATTGAAATGGCCACGATGAACAAAGAGAAGTGACCCTGATGTAAAAGAGCATAGAAAAGATAGATACTGCATCTATAAAATATGATCAGGCCAATAGAAAAAAGAAACAAAGAATATACTTTTTAGAATACCTTTGCCAAATAAAATTTAATGGAAAACATTATATAATATGAATATATCTAAAGACCAAAATAGTAATGTGTAAGATAAGTGGAAGAAATTCCCTAGAATCTAGAACAAAAAGACAAAAATACAAAATCAGTGGGGAAAAAAGTCATGAGAAACAGGACTAGAAGTTGTAGAAAAAAAGGTAATACAATGAAGGAACTAATAAAATATAACTTTATAATTATTTCCCTGAACTTGACAAAAACCCAGATAGTAAGATTGAAATTGCTTACCAAGAAGAAATAATGAAAAAAGATGTGTCCTGGTACAAGTTTTAAAAATTAAATTTACTTAATTGGTTTGAATAATGCTATAAAACCTCTTTATATATTTTCAATGTCAGAGTAGTGCTGACTACATATAATAACTTGAGAAATGTTCCCTTTTCTTCGATTTTTGAAACAGTTTGTATAAAATTGGCATTATTTCTTCCTTAAGATTTGGCAAAATTCATTGGTGAAGCAACCTGGGTGAAGATTTTTCTTTGTAGTAACGTATTTAAAAACAGTTCTAATTTCTTGAATAGATATAGGTCTATTTATTACTTTTTTCATTAGCAAACTTAATCATTTGTGTCTTTTATGTATAATAATATATAAGTAATGTAAAAATAATTTGTCCATTTCATTTAACTCATCACATTTAATAGGCATAAGTTGTTCATAATATTCCCCTATTATGTGAATATCTGTAGAATCTATAGTAATGCCACTTACTTCGTCCTTATATTAGTAATTTAGATCTTTTCTCTTTTTTCCTAATTGTTGGTTAGAAGTATATCAATTTATCAGCTTATTGATTGCCTCAGAGTTTACTGATTTTTCTCTATTTCTCTGATTTTTATTTCATTGATTTCCACTTTAACCTTTATTAATTTTTTTCATTGGCTTACTTTGAATTTTATTTGTTCTTTTTCTGATTTCTTATGGTAGAAGCTTGAGGTCATTGATTTAAGATCTTCTCATAGGGGCATTTTAGTGCTAGGAATTTACCCTTATGTACCGCTTTAGTAGCGTCTCACAAATTCTGACATTGTGTTTTTCTTTTCGTTTTGTTCAAAATACTTTCTAATTTACCTTTCTGTATCTTTTGTGACCTATGGTTTATTTGGAAGTGTGTTATTTAGTTTTCAGTATCTTACAGTTTTCCACGGGGCTTTCTGTTATTGATTTCAAATTTAATTTCATTGTGGTTGAGAACATTGTGTGACTTGAATCATTTAAACTTATTGAGACTTATTTATGGCTCAGTATATGGTCTATCTTGATTAGTATTCCATGCGCAACTGAATATGTTATTCTGCTGATGTTGAGTGGAGTGACATAGATGAGGCAGTCAGTAAATTTATTCTTCTGTATTTCCTTTTTTATCTCTTTTCCTCCTAATTTTTCTTAGTTACATTGTTAGGACGTGTAACATTTATGGTTTGTCTTTTTATGCTAATGAATCTCTTTTTGATTAGTCTTAATGTTCATCAACAATCCTGTTGCTATAGTTGTCCCAGTCATCCCTTGGTTTGCTGAAGTCAGTCTTGTAGTAGTTTTCTTAGAAATGGTTCATGAAAAGAAGTTCCCTAGTTTTTGTATGTTTGTATCCTTTATACTTGAGGAGCAATTTGGAAGGATATGAAAATCATAGGGTCCAGCTTCTTTTTCTTGAGCATCTTAGAACTAAGTAGTAGTTCTGTTTTTTGGAGTTGAATGTGTAAAATATGAAGCCAGTCCAATTTTTTCCCATTATAAGTGACTTAATCTTTTTGCCTGGCCACCCAAAGGATTACTTATTTCTGAAGTTCAAGAACTCAGTTTTTCAGTGTTACTTTTTCATGGTCCATTTTCCTGAGATATTCTGAGATATTTCAACAAATAGGTTTAATTTTTATTTCAGTATAATATTCTTGAATTACATATTGATATTTAGTTTGTGTTGTATGTTCTTACATTGAAATATGTGTCTGTAAATATGCTTATTTTGAACAATTAGAACAGTAAAGGAGAAAAGAAAGAATAATATGTAGTCTTATCATGATCACTTTTCAGAGAAACGTCACATAAAAGCATGTTATAAAAGCATCTTCTTTTTATAAAATTAAAGTATTGCTCAGTCTTAGAAAGAAAAATAAAGGTCTTTTACTCTACTGAAAATCAGACAGGAGAACTGAATTAAAGATGCTTGAAATGTTATAAAGTTTTTTTCTTATCACTCTCGTTGATGCTTAGTCACTATGTATTTCTTAGGCTATAGTAGACACCAGATATTTTATTGTTCTGTGACTGTATTAGGTGAGTTCTAGTTTCAAAGCCTTTGTATTTTTTGGTTGCTCTGCTTAGAACTCTTTTCTCCTACATATCCACATAATTTGCTCTACTCTTTCAGCAGATCACATGGATATATAGGGCATGGTCATCAACCCTTTTCTTACCCTCAAATAATCTAACACTATTTTGTTATTTAATATTTTATGAATATGTTTGTATCCCTGTCTTGTTAAATAACAGTCAAAGAGAGTTACAATTAAAGTATTAAAATGAATAGTTTTACAAACAGAGCAGGCATAGTTGGTGTTGGTTGGTGATAAAATCTTCTAGTTAGTAGTACTGGGGTCCTTTGGATTCACTTCCTCTGAGAAAGGATAACTTCTCCGTGTATCCTTTTCTCTCCTGGCTTTCTTAATTTCTCTGTTCCATCAGAATTAATTCTCTATTTTAAGAGTGTTTATTAATATGAAAACAATTTATTTCATTTTTAATCTCTTATAGTTAAGATGTTACATCAGAATAATATAGGTACCTCAGTTCTGGCACATTCTACGTGGTCAGATTACAAGTATGTATTAGAAATCAATGAGAATGGAAACATTAACAATAAGAAAAAATTTAATATTTTATTTTCATATGCTTTGACAGTTGTTAGCAAGTAGAGTACAGCTGTTATTTCAAGTATAGTGACAAAACGAATGTTTACTAAAATATTTTATATTTGTAGTTATTTATCATATACCATGTTTATTAAAATAATTATTTTGCCTTTCTCCATCCCTCTTATCCTCAATATTTTGATTATGTAGCAGAAGGTTGAGATTTGGTGAGAAATTAGAATATTTAGGTTTTGGTATCTGACAGATCTCAACAGTCTTAATTGACCTTTGAGATTCCCTCTCTTATTTATTGGAGAAGAGCAATTTACCCCAGACAGATAGTGGTGAGCTTGCTAAGAATATAGCTCTCCTGCTACTTTTCCTCTTTTACCTAATTTACTTCTCGAAAAGTATAGCTTAAAATGAAAAACAAACAAAACACCAACACACCTGTCCTGGAGAGTTGACGCTAGCCTGGCAGCCGCTGCCCTACTGTTTTTCCCAGACTAAAGAGTTTTCCCAAAACTAACAATTGAAAGTCAAATCTTCTAACTACCACCTTACACTTTCCCCCAAATCACTTTATTTCCTTGCTTTTCTTTTTAAATACGTAGACCGAGATGTTTTTCCCCTTTCTTTATTTAATGTGAACACACTTAGAGTAGTTATCACTCCTTGACAGTGATCACTGCCATTTACTTCCAGGCTGAGCAGTGCCAGGATCACTGACAGCTCATAGGATGTGGAGAAGAGGCAGAAGGAAATGGGGAGCGGTCTGCTGGTTGCAGTTAAGTGAGAGAGTGCTTGAAAACATATTTCTAGTTTCTCTGATTTAACCATTGCCCTTTTGAAGAATAAAAAGTGTATTCTCTCATGTATTTTCTAATTCAAGAATCACTTACGAACTAAAGAACATATTAAGCTTCATTACAACAGTCATTTTGTTTCAAACTATGAACCTTAAAGTCTTTTGAGTTCTCTGGTTGTATTATGGAATTGGGGGGTAGGAGTTGTCTGAAGTATGAAAAAATATTTTACATTTTATTTCTTCTCAAAATGAGATAAAGAGAGAAATATGCAGCAAGACCTTGCCTTCAAGGCTGGAGCACAGAACAGTTCACAGAGGTCTTTTTGTTACACTGGGCTCTGAAGAAATGTTACAGTAATTATGGTTTTATCAACAAGAGTTTTGGTAGTTAGGTTTTAGGTAATTGCAGTGTAGCTTACGTGTAACAGCTTTACGAGTTTTCTTTTTAAGGCATTCTTTTGGGTTTCTGACATTTAAGAATTTTTGTATTGCTTGCTTTTCAGTATGCTTTCAGTTTTTCAGTTTAATGTTGGAAAAAATTGTACCTTTGATATTATTTAATCATTAGAACTGTATCTTTTCTACTGATTTTTTGCTACTTTGTTAAAATAAGGTTAAGGCTTTTTGACTTGGAGTCTTAAAAGTTACACTGAATTAACCTGAAGATGCTGATTATATTTGCTGAAATTGAAAGCATCTAATTTTAATTCATAGCCACTTGATGTTGCCATATTTTAAAAATCTGACAGCATAAGAAAGCAAGCTGTCAAAGTGGAGCTCAGAACAATTTACAGTCAAAGTTAAGCACTTAAAAGCTAAATGCCAGTGATTGGCAGTGATCAGCCTACATTTATACACAGAATCTCAGCCACATTGATTTTATTTCTTAGTAGCAATGGCTCAACATTAAAGCAAGCTATGGCTTGATTTCTAGGTTGCAGTTTAGTTTGTGGTTAAAACCGCTCATTGAAAGAGGTTAGAGGTTGAAACCACTGCAGGGGGTGAATCACAGTAAATGCCAGGCTTCTGAAGTCAGGGTTGTTTTTTTTTTTTTTTTGGCATAAGAGTTTTGATACGTCATCCTTAATTTTTTTCACCTCTTTTTATCTGAGAGTAATGGATTTTGACAAAATGTAGATGACTCTCAACATACCATGCTCTGAAGAAAGTGATAAAGCATTTGCAAATATGAATTTCTTCATCAGAATAGCATATTCTCATACATTGAATTTTTAGAAATTCAGTCTTTTCTCTCTCTCTCTCTCTCATATACACACAGAAAAAAGAAAATGTCTAGGAAAGTTAGAGGTACTATTTTTGTCTAAATAATCACTAATTTTGGTATTAGATAATGTTATGGGGCAATTTTACCATCATTTTCATTTTGTAATTTTTAAATTGTAGAAACCTGTTCTGATTTTAAAAGTGAGAATTTTAAAGTTATTTTGCCTTTGGGAGAGAAGTTTCAGGAATCTGGTTTTATTTACTGGGCTTTGAGTTGATAAGCATTTAGAATTTGGTTACCACCCTAATCTTTGTTACCACCCTAATCTTTGTTACCAGAGAAAGCTTTTAGGTTTCAGTGAGAATAAAAAATGGTTAAAATATTGTATTTGTCTACTATTCTACTGTAAACAGTGATCGAACGAGGCATGTCAGTTGATGGAGCAAAATTATGGGGATTTTCCACTATTAACAAGCCCTTTCCTCTTCTGACAGATTTCAAAGACCCCATGGTGAATGCTTCAGCCATTTTATTGCAGTGGAATAGATTTCTTCCATAGAGAAAACAGTGGTATGGAGGAGAGAAAGGATTGGTCTTATTTACTTCCAGTTTTTTTAAAGGTTAACTGCCTCTTTCATATGGAACTTCATACAGCAAATTAAAATTTGTTCAGAAGATTTTGAAGTTCTTTATAGTCAGACATTATAACTGCTTATAGAATTTCCACCTTTACCAGCTTTGCTATAGCTGAAGTGGCCATGGGCAAGGAATAGGCAAGGAATAAAATATTGATATCTTTCTTCCCTCTCCATTTTGAAAGGATGTGACTAAACGGGTACTGTCTTTCACTTTTGGCAGGGATGAAATTGATATAGCCTTGGTACTGTCTATCAAGATTTAAAATATATGTTCTGATACATCAGAAATACTTTCATGTGTGTATAGAGATCTGTGTATAAGGTTGTTCATTACAGAATTCTTTTTAAGAATTAGTAATAAGTACTATCAAATTGGGAAATGATTAAGAGATAATGCTACAAACATATAGAACACAGAGATTAAATAAATTGTGGTTTATTGATATTTACTATTAGCTATTATATGGTGGGGAAAGCATATAGAATGATACCATTTATATAAAAACAAACACACATAAAAAAAAAATCCCTGTATTTGTATGTGTGTAAGTAAATGTTTAGAGAAAGGTCTCAGATGTACTTGTTGGACTACAAACACAATTATCTTGGGAAGAGAGTAAGAAGCATTCATATATTTTGTAACTTAAAAATTATTTGGTGGGATGGAGGAATGCAGAGAGTTGGAATTGTTAGTTCTTTGTTTCTAGCTGATATCTAAAAATGGGCTGCTTAGAAGTTGGGTATCCCAGAAAAAAATCATTGCAAATATTTGTAGAAGAATTAATTTGTATTCAGATAGACCAAGCAAATCTGATACATATTTTAAAATCATATTTAATAAAGTCTATGTTTCATAGATACGCCATTTTATAAATGAAAGTGGGTCAAAGAAAAGGGATTTTTATGCCAGTTTTTGATGAAAACAGTACGCTGCCATGAGTCTAGTTTACAAGGAGATCAATAAGATCTTGATAGAATGGCCTGGGAAAGTTTCATGAACAAATATATTGGACTTAGTGTGGAATAAAAAGCATTCCATGAGCACAACATGGACAGTTAAACAGCATGGAGGTAAGAATAAATATATTTTACTTTTGTGTCAAAAGAAAACAAGCTAACTGGAACAAAGTCAGTGAAGACCTTGAAGAATGATTACTTGATAAGGAGCCAGCTGAGTTTAATTCTAGCTCTAACACTAACTGGTTGGTGACTTTGACAGAACACTTCACATATCTTATGCTGAAGTCCGTGCCGATTACTCTCAGATGGCTCTTAATGCTGCTTCTTGGGTATCTTTCTCATCTCTTATCTTTTTTAGCAGGATGGGTATCTAAAACTTCAAACCACCAGCTCTGTTTTCCCACAATTTATCTCATATTTCTCACTTTATGGGTGTTAAGTACACAGCTTTCTGGTGATGCTCAGGAGGCTGCTGGAGCCCTGGGGCCTCTTGTCACAGACTTGTCCAAACTCTCTGAGGCCTCGAGCAGCAGGAGCCCTGGTCCCACCAGGTGGCCATGGCAGGCCACTGTTATGTGCACTGGGAATGGACTGCCACGTACCATTCCACTCCTGGCTCTAGCAGGCCTACTGTCTCAGTGTCCCAGAAAAACCTGAGCTCTTAATTTAGGAAAGATAATGACATTGGAGTCCCTAAAACTTATTTCATACATTTGGGAAAAAATGTTGGGAAAGACCTTTTCTAGCAGGGGTGAGGAAGGGATAGGGGATCTATTTGATCCATTTTTAATAAATAACATCCTAGAAAGACAAAAACAAACAAAAAAACCCTCATAATGTGAAGTGTCCAAATATCTTACCTCTACATTAGTAAAAAACATAATGTAAAATATTCATTAAAAAGAATGGTAGGCATCACAATTTTTAAAATTAAAATGACTTTAGACTTAGATTTTTTCTTTATTGAAAGGGTGTTTTAAAATTATAAAGCTATAGAAAATTAGGAAAATATAGACAAGTTCAAAGAAAAATATTTTGATCTTTCGTAATTCTACCATGCACGTAACTATTTTGATGTGTTTAATTTCCATTCTTTTTGTATGCATGTGTTTTTTACATTGTCGAGATCATGCAAAATGTGCAATTTTATCTTGCCTTTTGCACTTAACATTATAACTTAAAGTCTTTCACATCTTAAAAATTTTTGTAGCATAATTTTAATAGGTACGGAATATAGCAGAATATAGACACGTCATAAAATAAAATCATGTTTTGACCGTTTGTTATGTATCAGTCATTGTGCCAAGTATCTTACGCACATTGTATTTAACCCTTAGAGCAGCCTTGTCAGGAATTGGGCTTTATCCCTACTTTATGGGTAAGGAAATAGACTCAGTTAAGTAACTTGCCCGGAGTTACATAGGTTATATAAAATTCTTTGTTTTTCTCTATTACACCTATGATGCCTCCAGTTTAAACAATTATTTATCTATGCTTGAACATATAGGTTGTCCCTATTTGTAGCCATTTAGAAATGACTATACTTAATATAGTTAGCCATAAAGCAGATTATTTTCTGCCAACCAAACTTTTAAGTAATATTTGTATCATAGTCAATGCCATAGTGCAGTAGTAGCAATAGTAAATATTATTCTTGCCTTTATTTCTAATCTGTAAATTCTCTGGGGCTTTGGAAAGTCACCCAATTCTCCGCTTTTTAAAATTTTTCCCTCCAAAATGTGGAATGGTGAAATGATGACACATTTCACCAGAGTGTCATCAGAAAGGCACTAATGAAGCATCCTTAGTTAATTTAGAAAGCACTTTAAAGACAATTAAGTTGTCTTTGCTAAATGGCATTTTTTCGTTGCTTTTGTATTCAGTTTTCTGCTTATTGGAATCTTAATCAGAACCAGCAAACTCTTGGCCTATTTTCTAAACACTATTAGAAGAAAGTAATGTAAATGAGCATAGCATACCTCTGGAGTCATTCTAATGGCAGGCATTGAAATGGTTGCTAAGTTTTTCTGCATTATAGTTGGCTAGACTTATGATATAGAATTATCAGAGTGTTTTCATTATAAAAGACTAATTCTTACCTTGAAAATATAAAGGATAAAAAATAACTCCGTTTATTCACTTCTTATAACTTCAGTCACTGACTTTAGCAACAGTGGAAGAGGTAGATGAGTGATAACTAGTTAATAAGGGTTATAAGGCACAGTGACTACCCTCCTAGGATTTCAAGGCTTAACTTATGCCACAGGCTAATAAATGTTTTCTGTTAAGTATTGCATTAAGGTTGCCTTTAAGAAAGAAAGTTATTCATGCATTAACTTTTTGAAAAAGGGACAAAGCAAAAAGAAAAAATAGATAAACATCGAAAGGTTGTTGAAAGTTGAAAGGCATCAAAAATATTTGTCTCCAAAAAGTTATATATGACACAGATATCCACTTCTATAGTATCTAACACTGGTAATATTGTTTAATTTAAAACCAGAGGCTACATTTGATATTTAAACCTGGCCCATCTAAAAATGTTATAGCAACAGTTGTAATTTGAAGTCAAAAAATAAATTCACCATTCATGAAAAACAAATACTAAATTCTCGTCATTATTACCTTTTTCTTTCTTTTTTATTTTTTGGTCTGTTAAAGTGTACTTATTTTCTAGTGTTATATTGTTTGGGAAATTAAATTTATTTGAACTTTTTATGATAGATATCATATTCATCCATGTATCTGTAGCTTGCCATATATGTAGTTTTGGCAGTAAACCTAGCAAATGCTTATTTTTCTGCTCTGCTTTTTAATGTATTCAATAGTAGCTCATTGGTGCTTAAGCTGATATATGTTAGATATTAAGAGAGTCTATAACTTTCACTTTTGTTAGTAATTTTTAAAAAATAATTTTGAGAATTTTTACTATCAGATCAACCTTTCAGAAAAAGTTTTAGAATGTTTATATTTAAACTCATGGAAAATATTAAACCATTCTGACCTCACAAAGTAATTGTGCATCGTATATTTTAAATAATACTATTTTAGAAATTTGGAAATTTTTTCAAGATTACATGTACATTTTTATACGTAACCACTTGTTTTATGTTGGAGCATCATCACATAAGTACAAATGGGATAACTATTATAAATTTAAAATATATACTACTTGATGTTATTCACTTAGGCCTTATCTAAAAGTTAATTTATTATTAAGGTATGCCAGTACTTTCTAATAATTCATTTTTAAAATTGACTTATAGCTGTGTATTTCATTATTTCTCTAAAACAAGTGGACACAAAAATGCTTTCAGTTTCATCCTAATAAGGGTGTAGTGTGCTGTTTCTCGGTACTAGAAGTTAAGAATTTTGCTGAAATAGTGTTTCACAGTAATTCATAAATATTTGATTGAAAGCCTAGGACAGTGAGAGGCTCATCATATTTTAAAAAAACAATTTTTTTTTATGTGTTCACAGGAAACCTATCCAGTTTAAGTCGTCTTGGACTGAGATATAACAGACTGTCAGCAATACCCAGATCACTGGCAAAATGCAGTGCACTTGAAGAATTAAATTTAGAAAATAATAACATTTCTACTTTACCAGAGGTAAGAAATGGATTAGGGTAAACTCTTGAAAGAAGCCTGCAAGATAATGAAGGGAAAACTAGTAAGTCTTTACAGCTGGGTAAATAATTTCTCTAAAAATGAGTGTGCTATGGATATATAGCCACCACTAAGATAAAAATTCAAAAGAAGAAAGAATAAGTATGATTCTAGGAACATATTATTATTTTTGAGTGTGCAGAAGGGAGAAACCAAGGTTGAAATTTGGTGTGCTGCATTCACCTTTAGCATCACAAAAATCTTTTTCATGTCATTTTGAGAACTGGCAGTAAAAACTGTTAAGGAAAAGTTGTATGGCTGGTTTTAAAACTCAGTTACTCCACCCAGTTCAGTTATAAAGAAAGATACTGTAGAAAGATGATAAATGAAAGGAAAGAACTACATAGAACATACTGTTTATTATCAAGATTAACATTAGCTGCAACACTCCTGTGACCCAGGTTATTACCCTGTTTATACAATAATTTTAAAGCCTATTTAGCATCTGTCAGTCACCAAATTTGGGTTTTGTTGGTTCTATTAGGATATTTTTACTTATTTTGCTTATAAATTGAGTAAGATGTAGCATTCTCTCTTTTTTTTCCTTTTCAACTTTGTTGATTGTTTTTTCACCCTTTCCTCTCATTCTTTTGCTACCTGCTGTTTTCACATACCCCAAAACTTGTATGTTTGCTTATGCTATTCAAATATAATATCTTATTGTGGTATTCTTAACACATAAAATAATGGAATTATAGACTTACGGGTTGACTGAGCTTTTGCAAAGTCTTTTTTCCTCCCCTAATAATTAAAAATGTCTAATATAAGTGGCCGTATTATGTTGAGACTATTCTAATTTTCTCGTGTGTGTGTGTGTGTGTGTTTGAATTAAGAATAAAGATGCTTTGGATGAATGTTTTTCAGATTTATGCTTTAATTTATAAGGAACAATTTGAGTAGATGAAGCTATCGGTTTGTAGAATTAGTTTATAAGATATATTAATTGATTTGTTTCTTAGGGATACAGAAATAAAGTGGCGCCTATTAATTTGACTCCTATTAATCTAGATTTTTGAGGAAACATCTTGGTCAGAGTAGAAAAATGAGTTTCCAAGGATTGTAGTTTCTAGGCTGGACCAGTTTACTGAAGCTACTATGACAATATCTCACCTGTGGCAAAAGATTACTACTGTTACCAGCAGTTTAAGTGGGATAAGGAATAGCATCCACAGATTGTAGATAGAGTCCTGACAACTAGATTGTCTGGACTTTTGTCTTTCTGTGATAGTAATTTAGAATGATCAAAATGGGTGAGGTTCTACTGTTTAATGTCATCATCCCCTTCTTTATAAGAAGGCCAACAATTAGCACGTTAATTAGACCTGTCTTGATGCTTTTAGAGTATGATTTGTGAGCTTAAGTAAGATTGACCGCTTTCACCATGTCACTGTGCCTAAATATAAAATAAAGATTCAGTGTGTATCAAATTTCACAAAATGAGAAATTTAAAAATTTACTTATATATCTAGTCTTACTTATATATCTAGTGAAAGGAAACAAGTAGTTATTGGGTACCTCCTAGGATACAGACATTGTGATAAGTACTTTTATATATAATAATTTGTGAGTTAAATAAGTCGGGATTTACTTTTGATAGAATTATAAAGAAGACAGCTCTCTTCAGTCTGGCTGTTGAAGGTGTGTAAGTGAGAGGGAGGGAGTGTGTATGTGTTTAAAATGGCCTGTTTTCAGATAAAGAAGTTATGGGAGAAATCCTTGATTGGCCTTGTCCAAATATGGGAAAGCATTAATCCTTGTTTAAAAGTAGTATATGTGCTTTAGAAGAACATATTCCTAATACAGATGTCTGATTATCTGCATTTATAATAAGCACAATAAGGAAAACAAATCCATTAGACAGCACTTACTCTAGACATTCAAGCTGGGTTAGGCAAGAAAAATCAGGAAAGTGGTTTTTAGTTGGGGCTCTTTATACTGCTGAAATCTGACAGAATGGCTATATGCTTTTCCATTTGAAGACTGTCTGAAAGTGGACTAGTTTTAATGCAAATATGTACATACACATAAAAGGAACATAATAAAGTTAAGCATATATACTCAAGGCATGAGGCTAGGAGTTCTATACATATTATCCCATTTAAATCTTCACTATAATTTTGCTAATTATTGGAGTATTCTCATTAAATAGGTAGGGAAATAAGATTTAAGACAAGTTATGTTTTTGGCCAAATTTGTTACCTTATGTATTTTTCTGGGTATATGGTGAGAGATATATCGATTATCTAATTAATTCACCAAAGGTCACAAAACTGTAAGTAGAAGATCTAAGATGAGAACCCAGATGTGTCTGACTCAAAAGCAATGGTAAACAACCTCAAAGCTTCACAATAGGACCTAAGAATGAAAGATTGGAGAGCTGCCTTTTAGTTTCCCCTTTTCAAATATCCTCAGGTATTAACATTTTTTAAATAGAAGAACGTCAATTCAATAAAGTCAGTCAGTCGTAAGAGTAATAAGAACATTTTTTTTTACTGTGAGAGTCAATAAGACTCCTTTATTTTCAGTAAAGTAGGATATAGACATTTTTCCTGAATTGATTGCCATGCAAAGCTTTATCACCACTCTTATCTGTGCTTTTCCTTTTATCTGTGTACACCAGTGGACACATGTTAGGTAGCTTCTTAACATTCAGTATGAAGAACAAGTTTCAATTCATTATGTAATTACACCTCTAATTATGTAGTTATTTCATTCTTTCAATTGGCATTATAAATTAACTGACACCTCAGGTACTAAGACTTCAGTTTCCTCTCTCCCCCTCCCTC
>NW_006442207.1:6611545-6613100 GCF_000325575.1 Pteropus alecto | reverse complement strand
TGAATAAAGGCAAAGGGGCAAAAAAGCTAATGGCTTTTACTTAGAAATCATAGTTCATGCAAATTAGTTAAACTAAAGAAAGCTTTCTATCAGTTTTTATTATTTATTGCTCACTATTCCCCAAGTTATTTTCTTTAGAACTTTTTTTCATACACCAGAGCAAAAAGGCTCTTTCCTTCCTTTTCCTTCCTTCCTTCCTCTCTCCCTTTCTCCCTCTCTCCCTCTCTCCCTCTCTCCTTGTTTTCTCCCTGCTTGGGCTTTTGTTTCAATCTAGAGTGTTTTCTTCTACTTCTAAATATTTTATTTCTTTTTCATCCTTCAGGATCTAGCTCACTGTCAATCTCCTTCCTGCGTTACTAGTTATTCCAGTATTTCCTCTTTTCTTTGAAGGGACTTAAATTAACATTTAAGTTCTTATTATATGCTAGATATTATAAAACTACATATGTGTTTTATTCTTTAAAGAAGGCTTCACTACAACCTATAAGATCAAGACATCATCATTTACAAATGAATAAACTAAAATTCAGAGAAATAATTTGCCCAAGTCACAAGCTACGAAAAGATAGAGCCAGGATTCAAAACTATTTATAGGCTATACCAGTGTTCCTCAAACATTAATCAGCATACAGATCACCTGGGAATCTTAAGATTTATATCTTGATTCTTTAGGAGTGTGTCCTAAGACTCTGAAGTTCTAACAAGCTCCCAGGGGATGCTGATTTGCTCTTCTTTGAAACAGACTTTGAACAGCAAGAACCTATTCTATATAATTTAGTATTGATTTTGTAAAGTTGTGTATTATTTCTTTTTCCTGTGTGCTTTATTTCTTTAAACAGGGGTTAGTTTTCTTAATGGCAGAGATTCTTTTATAATACCTAAATACCTAGCACTCTGGTTACAGTATGGGAGGCTGAAGCACTCTGGTTACAGTATGGGAGGATATGGTGTTATGTGCTAAATAAATCCTTATTTGATAGATGAATATTTCCTCTGAAATTTTACCATATGGTAAAACAAGGTATTAAAACAATATCAGGAAGTATTATCTTCTGAATTTAATATTCCTCAAAGGAACCATTAAATTACTGAATAACATCTTAGTCTGTGTCCATCATTTTGTTAATAATAATTTAGAGATAGGTACTTAACTAAGACATTTTTGAAATTGGTCACACAGCCAAGTGCCAGAGCCAGGACTTAGACCCAGGACTGTCTGAGGTACCAAAGTTTCTGCTCCGTAGAGGTCTCAAACTGGCCACTCATGAGGTACCTCTTACCCACAGACATAATTTCTTTATAGAGTGTGTGAATAAATTGAGGCAAAGAATGAAAATCAGAAGATTTCATATAAGTAAATGAATTCCCTGTTTCTTATAAAATCTGGAAACCTAACTACACTGGCTCTACATTCCTGCAAGGCAACAGTCAGCTAGAGCTGAGTAGCGACTGTCTCTCCAGATGAGGCATCACAGACCGGCCCAATCAGTCTTAGTCATTTTTCACTTGCAGGGCCTTTTGAGGGCATTTGTGTTTGCGACTGCTGCTCTGTATT
>NW_006442207.1:6607910-6611530 GCF_000325575.1 Pteropus alecto | reverse complement strand
GTCTTATTACATTTCTGATTCTTATGTTCATTTCATTTTTTACAGAGTCTTTTATCAAGTCTTGTGAAACTGAATAGTTTGACCTTAGCTAGAAATTGCTTCCAGTTATATCCAGTAGGTGGTCCATCTCAGTTTTCCACCATCTATTCCCTCAACATGGAACACAATCGAATCAATAAAATCCCATTTGGAATTTTCTCCAGAGCGAAAGTATTAAGTAAGCTGAATATGAAGGTAAGCTTCTGTTTGTATTAGGGGGAAAAAGCTACTATTACTAGCACTTCTACTAATATTTATGTTTTCTCTGTCAGTGTGGAGAATGGGTACTTGTTTCATGCTGATGAGGTCTAAACTGATAATAAGGATGTTTCAGGGCACTTTGTATTAGATAACATTTTAGAACCATGCATATGCCCTTAGTGGTTTGTCCTAAAGAAATGACCATGAATGGACATAAAAACATAGTTGCAGGGATATTTATTGCACAGCTTTCTATTTAATTGATACTAACTTATTAATAGAGGTTTCATTTTTTAAAAGTACTACATACATACCTCATTTTATTGCTCTTTGCTTCATTGTACTTCGCAGATACTGGGGTTTTTACAAATTGGAAGTTTGTGGCAAACCTATGTTGAGCAAGTCCGTTGGCGCCATTTTTTCCAACAGCATTTACTCACTTCATGTCTGTGTGTCACATTTTGGTAATTCTTGCAATATCTCAAATTTTTATTATATTTGTCATGGTGATCTGTGATCAGTGATCTTCGATGTTATTATTGTAATTGTTTTGGGGTACCACAAATTACACCCATATAAGACGGCGTATTCTGACTTCTCCACCGACCTGCCATTCCCCATCTCTTTTCCTCTCCTCGAGCCTCCCTATTCCCTGATATACAACAATGTTGAAATTAGACCAGTTAATAATCCTACATGGCCTCTTAAGTGTGCAAGTGAAAGGAAGAGTTGCATATCTCCCATTTTAAATCAAAAGCTAGAAATGATTAAGTTTAGTGAAGAAGGCATGTCGAAAGCCAAGACATAGGCTGAAAGCTGTGCCTCTTGTGGAAACAGCCAAGTTGTGAATACAAAGGAAAAGTTATTGAAGGAAATTAAAATGTTACTCCAATGAACACATGAATGATAAAACGATACAGCCTTATTGCTGCTATGGAGAAGTTTTAGAGGTCTGGTTAGAAGATCAGAACAGCCACAGTATTCCCTTAAGCAAAAGCCAAATCCAGAGCAAGGCCCAAACTCTTCAATTCTGTGAAGGCTGAAAGAGGTGAGGAAGCTGCAGAAGAAAAGTTTAAAAGTAGCAGAGGTTGATTCATGAGGTTTAAGGAAGGAAGCCATCTCTGTAACATAAAAGTGCAAGGCGAAGCTGCAAGTGCCGATGTGGAAGCTGCAGCAAGTTTTCCAGAAGATCGAGCTAAGATAATTAATGAAGGTGGCTACACTACACAACAGATTTTCAACGTAGATGAAACAGCTTATATTGGACCAAGGTGCCATCTAGGACTTTCACAGCAAGTGAGGATAAGTCAGTGCCTGGCTTCAAAGTTTCAAAGGACAGGCTGATTCTCTTGTTAGGGGGTAATGCAGCTGATGACTTTAAGTTGAAGCCAGTTGCATTTACCATTCCAAAAATCCTAGGGCCCATTAAGAATTATGCTGAATCTACTCTGCCTGTGTTCTATAACTGGCACAACAGAGCCTGATGACAGCGCATCTGTTTATAACAACCATATACCGAATATTTTAAGCCCACTTTTGAGACCTACTACTCAGAAAAAAAGATTCTTTTCAAAATATTACTGCTCATTGACAATGCACCTGTTTACTCAAGCACTCTAATGGAGATGTACAGTGAGATTAATATTGTTTTCATGCCTGCTAACAACTCCCCTTCTGCAGCCATGGATCAAGGAGTAATTTCAACTTTCAAGCCTTATTTAAGAAACACATTTCATAAGGCTATAGCAGCCATAGATCGTGATTCCGCTGATGGATCTAAGCAAAGTAAATTGAAAACCTTTTGGAAAGGATTCACCATTCTAGATGTCATTAAGAACATTTGTAATTCATAGGAAGAGTTAAAAAAATATCAACATTAATGGGAGTTTGGAAGAAGTTGATTCCCTCATGGAATCAACCCTCATGAATGACTTCGAGAGGGTCAAGACTTCAGTGGAGCAAGTAACTGCAGATGTGGTAGAAACTGCAAGAGAACTAGAAGTGGGGCCTGAAGATGTGACTGAATTTCTGTGATCTCATGATTAAACATTAATGGTGAGGAGCTGGATGAGCGAAGAAAGTGGTTTCTTGAGATGGAATCTACTCTTGGTAAGGTGTGGTGAAATGACAACAAAAGATTTAGGATATTACATAAACTTGGTAGATAAAGCAGTAGCAGAGATTGACTCTAATTTGGAAAGAAGTTCTGTTGTAGGTAAAATGCTATCAAACAGCTTCGCATGCTACAGAGAAATCGTTTGTGAAAGGAAGCGTCAGTTGTTGTGGCAAACTTCATTGTTGTCTTATTTTAAGAAATTGCCACAGCCACCCCAGCCTTCAGCCATCACCACCCTGATCAGTCGGCAGGCATCAGCATCTAGGCAAGACCCTCCGCCAGCAAAAAAGGTTACGTACGACTCGCTGAAGGCTCAGATGATGGTTAGCATTTTTTTAGCTATAGAGTATTTTTAAATTAAGGTATGTACATTGTTTTTTAGACATAATGCTTCTACACACTTAATAGAATACAGTGTAGTGTAAACATAAGTTCTGTATGCACTGGGAAACCAAAAAATTAGTGCGATTCACTTTATTGAGATATTTGCTTTATTGTGGTGGTAAGGAACCAAAGCCACAGTATCGCTGAGGTGGGCCTGTATATCTTCAATGAACCCATTAAAAATAATACTCTAGATTAGAAAAATATTTAATACTGGTTGAAATATTCTCAATTAAGTAGAAAAAAGTTAAAGCATGTAAGAATTTCCACAGTTCTTAAAAGCTGTTTTTAATGTGCATAATTATATATTAAATTTCTATAGATTTATATGCAGTGTTTACCAAAATATGTTTATCTTTGAATATCAGAATTATTTATGAGTATCTTTAGTTTCTTTTTGCTTATCTATATTCTCTACAGTGAATGAATTTTACATTTGTAATAAGGAAAAAGAAGTTTATTGCAAAAGGAGAAAAGAAATGAAAAATGATTTGTTCAATGACTTGATTTTTAGTTAACAAACTTTAGGCCCAGAGGTGATAAGTAAATTGGCCATATAACTAATTCATGGCTGAGGTAGGAATTCAGGAAACCCGTACTTTCTGCTTCCAGGTATAGTGTTCTTTCTATTGTATTCTAATACATCCTTTTGTCTTTGATGAACCATTTTGACATAATTGTTGTTCTTTAAACTACAGCTAAATGTACAATTGCTTGATTCTGTCTATACTTTTCATAAATATATCTATCATTTATGATAAGTCTTTGGACATATATAATAAATGAACTAGTGGAAATTCAAAATAATCTTAAACATGTGTACATTCATTGTTAGTCAGTCTGTTTTTAGCAGTGGTAATGGCATTAATCTAATGTTTAG
>NW_006442207.1:6584297-6607860 GCF_000325575.1 Pteropus alecto | reverse complement strand
TCTGCATTTGGTTATACATTTTATTGATATAATGTTGTTGTAATACGTTAGCTTGGAAAGGTTTGCTGTTTTCAGTGAAATAAAACTTTGTATAGAGCTTTGTCTTTAATTTTCTTCAAAATCATAACAAATGTATAACAAAACTTTTCCTGAAAGAAGTCAAATGAAGCCTGACACTTTCCTTCTCTTATAAGCACCAGTAGTAAATGTTTTAAATGAAAATGTTTGATCAGACTATTAACTATCAATAGTTTAGGCATAGGATAGATAGTAAGTTTAAATGTTTTAATAAATAGATAATAAGTTAAAATATTATAATAAAAGAAAAACTTGGTTTTCAAGTGGAGATTTGCTACTTGGGATTTCTCTTATGAATGATTTTATGTAGAATGAAACAGATAATCCATGTACATTGCAGAAAAATTTAAAAATAAAGTTACCAAAAAAGATATAAAATAATCCCACTAATGAGAGGTAGCATCACTGTTAATATATTGGCATATGTCATTGATACCCAGCTGGTACAGGAGTACTGATGGTCAGCTCTCAATACCAATACCCACATACAAAAGTGTGTTAAGAGTTGTTATTGATGAAAATGTGATTTATAAATGAATATGAGGATGCAGGAAAAGGAAGTAATGAATCACTGGCATATATTTCACTTTTTTTCTGTGTATAACTATATTTAATTTGTAAACGAAATTAGGATTACACTATTTCATCATCTGTTTTTATTATTCAATGATAGATATGTTTTTACCATCTTCTCTCCTGGACTTTTAAAATAAAATTGTGGATACTTAGTCTTTTAATGATTTAATTTGCTGTTATATTAAGACCTTTTTCTTCTCGTACTTGATTGCTCAGCATCTCTAGAATTGCTGAGCTTATCTGTTTGGTTTTTTTTTTTTTTTTTGGTAGACTATAATTAGGTGTTTATTCTTCCATTGTGCTCATGAGCATCCACATTTTATTCAGTGATTTCTGTACATTATTACAAAATGGAGAAAACAACATATTTATCACCGCAACCTTTGAAATCCCAAGTGTTGGTCATACAGATATCCAATACAGATAATCATATAAGGAACAAACTTCCAATTTAACCTCAGAATAAAACGTAATTACTGTATGAAAAGCTTTAGGAGCTTAGAATTTTTGTTGCCTTTTCTGTCTTTCTATATTTGATATCAAAAAAGGAAATAAGGTTTTCTGTTTGTTTAAGAATTATCTTTCTGTCAGGAGGTATATATAGGGCTTTGTTTTTGTGGTTACACTTTAGATGCTTCTTTTTATCTTTGCCAGGACAATCAGTTGACTTCACTTCCCTTGGATTTTGGAACTTGGACCAGTATGGTAGAATTGAATTTGGCCACTAATCAGCTCACAAAGATCCCTGAGGATGTGTCTGGTCTTGTTTCCCTTGAGGTGAGTACAAAGGAGCATTTAGAACTCAGATCCTTCCACAGTTATCCAATTAAAATAAGCAGTTTCCAATTAAAGTTTCCAATTAAAATAAGCAGTTTCTATTTAGGTGAAGATCATAATTAGAAATGTTAGAGCTCTCCGAAACAAACGTACAGGATGTTTGTTAGGATAATGAGGTGTTGACTTAATCTGGGCTCAGTGCTTAATTACTTTTGCCTACTACAAGTGAGTAGGTTTGAGTGCTATAGAGTATTTTTGAAATAAAAAGTCTCAAAAACTTAGCATCTTTTAGAATGTATTTTTTCCCTTAATTGTTTAAGAACTGCACCGTTGTCTATCAAAAATAATTATGGATTCCTCAGATTGGCATTCAAAACCCTTCATGTGATTCTGGCCTACTTTTTCATTCTAATTACCCACATACTCTTACTTTCTAGTTAAAGAGATTATTTTCTTATTTGGAAATGTGCATATTTCTAGCTTCATACATTTAGTTTTATTGTTCTCAATATCTAGAATGCCCTCTTCCCATTCTCTTAATTTTTTCTTTTAAAATTATTTTCCATAATTAAAGACCAATCTTATTATTACCTCCTTAGTCAAATATGATTTCTCCTGCCTCTGAGTCCCTAGAATTTTCATTCTTTTGATGAAAAAGCTTACTAATAATAAATAGATGTTTTTAAAAATTTCCTCTGTATCCATGTTTTTTAAAAATCTAATGTCTTTGTTTATTATTTAGTAAGATGAATTAGTATGGCGTAATGGTTAAAAGCATGAGCTTTGAAGCCAAACAGATTTGGGTACAGTTCCACTTTTATCTTCTTTATTTATGGATTTATCCTGCCCAAGCTTCAGCTTCCTCAGCTGTGAAATGGAGATAATACATAGTATTTGCCTCATCAGGTTGTAGTTAGGGTTAAATGCAATAATGCATATAATGCATTCAGTATAGTGCCTTGCAAATAATAAACTCAATAAATGATAACTACTATTATTATTTTTTAGTCTTATTGTATATATATTTTTGTGTGTGTGGGTAGTACACTTTGGAGGACATAAGTTGGCATACAAAATTAGCCAGAACCTCATGTAGAACTTTCCATTTAGTACTCTTTTCACTGTCCCTATGCCCGGGATTGCTTCTACCCCCTGTACCCTTCCCCTGCCTATTGTAACTTCTCTGAGAACAAGGACTATCTTCTTCAACCCTTTTTTGCTTCTTCAATGTATTATAGGATGCCTTGCAATGTAATAAATATACTACAAATAATAACTGTAGTGGATTGATGTAGGCAATCTTAAGTCAGTTGTTACCTTCCTTAAATGATGGTTTGTAAGGAGTTTGAATAAGTAACTGGTTTCCTATTAGACATTTCAGTATGAAAATACCATTAACTATATTAATCTTACTGCAAGTAGTTAATAATTTTTCATGTTTTTTGTAATTTAAATTCCTTTTGCTTGCATTAATTTTCTTTTTTTTGCTTGCATTAGTTTTGACAATCAAATACAGTCTATTTTTGATAACTGTGGTGATTTTTTTAATAGAGGTGTTTTATGTTTTATAATTGAATATTACCCTGAAGTAAACCATTGATATTTAATGTTTAAAAAATTAGCATTACTAAATAAATTTTAGGCCACACAATGGTAGTATATAATTCCATTTCATGAGTTACCAAACACTATCAATAATTTCTCTTTAGGTTCTAATATTATCAAACAATCTTCTAAAGAAGCTTCCCCATGGTCTTGGAAACCTTAGAAAGTTAAGAGAGTTGGATCTAGAGGAGAACAAATTGGAATCCTTGCCAAATGAAATTGCTTATCTTAAGGATTTACAGGTGAACATCTTGATGATTTTATTGTTATATAATTAAAGTTTGGGGTATACATTTCAAATTGCACATTTTTCATAAGAATTTTATCTAATTCTTAGACTGGATGATTTTCTTCTTATAGCATTAGGGCTTAGTTTTATGTTCATGTAACCTAACTGCTTTGGTCTTCAAATAATACTTTTTGAAAGAAAAACTTGGGGTGGTTCTTGTCCTATCCAGTATAATTTCCTTGTTAATTTATCTTATTGGTTTAGTAGATATGTTATTTTAAATTTATGTCAGTTGTAGGAAGTATATATGTAATCATCTTTTATTTTGTTGATCTTTTAGAAATTAGTCTTGACAAACAACCAGTTGACCACTCTTCCCAGAGGCATTGGTCACCTTACCAATCTCACACATCTAGGCCTTGGAGAGAACCTACTTACTCATCTTCCTGAGGAAATTGGTATGGACCCTTTGAATGCTTGACTCTGTACTAATATTTGCTCTTGCGTGTTCAAGCAGTATTTCAGATAATTATGACAAATCTATTGTTTTTGTCAACTGCGGTTACAGCAGGCTCAAGGATTTTTTTATAGAGCACCAGTAGTTGGATGGTTGTAGGTTTGGGTTAGATTTCATAGGGTTAATATTGCATTTGAGAATGTTTTAGCATACTTCTTTTTTCAATAGGTTTAACCTTAATTTCAGAGAGTTATTTTATATTTCTTCCAAATTTAAAAATTACACACGCTTGTTTTAAATTAGTAATGTCTAATGCCGAAAGAACATTTCCTTATGAGGTTTAGGATTAATAATAATATTTGGTTAATATTAATATTTGAGAATACTTTAGAATTTTCTAAGTGTTTTTATACCCATTATTTCATATAATCAACATGACCACCTTGAATTTGAGGTAGTGCAATTTGTAATCCCATTTTATAAAGAGAATTAATTGTTTGAAGTCACATAGGAGTTCTTAAATTAGTAATTTCTCTTGAATTTTTATAAGACTTTGAGCCAATCTGATGACGTATGTTGAGAAGCAAGATCTCAAATGCTCCCATATTAGTAATTTCATGTATTATTTTATCTTGTCTATACCATGCTGTCTAGAGTCACTATAGATTAGTGGTTAAGAATGGTTTTGAAGTAAAATAATTCAAAATCTGGCTCTGCAGCTTTGGATAAGGTAGGGAAACTCTCTAAATTTCAGGTTTCCTGCCTGTAAAATAAGGATGATAATAGTAACTTTTCATAGAGTTGCTCTGAATATTAAATAAATATGAAATGTAAACAAATCTATTACTTAGTAGCCATTATTTTTATTAGTCTTCTACATACCACTATCAAATACTACAAATTTTGAATTGTAAAAATTGGCAACACTTGAGGCAACTTACACTTTTATTTCTGGCATATTTATTCAGCTGGCCTCATTCAATTGCTTGAGATATTTGCCTAGAAAGTATGAGTATCCTAAGACAGTCTAAGAAAAAGTTTTAAAAGATTATATAAATTGATGTTTGGCTTACTGCCAAATATGTGATAACTGTCTTAGTGAAAGATTTATGCCAAGTGACAAAAACCTTTGCACATGAAGAATTTATTAATGAGAGATTATCACATCATCTACAATAGGAAAGTGATCATAGGCACTGACTTACCTCTGGAGTTTCGAAAAAATACATATGCCAAGCTGTCCCAAACAGAATCTCTGGATGTATGGCATGTGTATTTTTCTTTTTTTTTTTTTAAAATCTCTCCAATCTTGAAAACCAACCATAAAGGAAGAGATTCTGATTTAATTGGCATGGAGTGTGACCTGGACAGGAGGGTTTTCAAAATCTCCCCAGTTGATTTACATGCAGCAGAGTTTGAGACCTATGGTTGTAGAGAGTTTTAAAATTAGGAGGAGAAAGTAAGAGGCAATGTGTATTTAGTATATATAATACCCAGGATAGCATCATGCCATTGAATTTTTTTAGTTGTAAGTAATTTTTTAAAAAATAATAATTGATTTTATTTTTAAAACAGGTACACTGGAGAACCTAGAAGAACTGTATTTGAATGACAACCCCAACCTGCATAGCCTTCCCTTTGAGCTGGCTCTTTGCAGCAAGCTTTCAATCATGAGTATTGAGAACTGTCCACTCAGTCACCTTCCACCTCAGATTGTTGCTGGGGGTCCTTCTTTCATCATTCAGTTCCTAAAGATGCAGGGTCCATATCGTGCCATGGTCTGATAGAAATCTGCTGGTCCCACACACTGTTCAAAAATAGACTGCCATTAATGTTTCATATCTATATCTGTATCTATCTATGTAGATATTGATATATTTGGCAGATTTATAAAGACTGCATTATGTGTTTCTGCTAATAGAGGAATCATAGCCATTTAGATTTTTTTTTCAATTCTGTACAAAAGGCTTTTTATAAGTTTTCTTTGCTGAACTTGATGGATGTTTTTTGTTGTGTAATATGATATGCCAGTTTGCTTATAACATTTGCAAACAAATTATGAATTTATTAAATTTAAGGGGCAGAGGTAGTATAGATATACTTTCTCTTAGCAAAAATAATGGGCAATAAATTTTGTTGCAACTTTTCATATACATTTTCCCCTTACCAATTGTCAGATCTTATAGTATTATAGGCCCTGAGGGTAGAATTTTTCTTTAACTTATTTTGAAATTTGAGATTTAAATTTTATATATTGTTTACAGTCAGAGTAAATCACTGGATTTTTTTGTTGTTGTTTTGATTTGCTCTGTTTTAATCAGTCAAATCTAGAGTTTATATCCTCTGCTAAAGAATTTGTATCAGCGGGTTTAAATATTGAAAGATATGTGCTTGTTGAAACAACTGGCAAAGGAAAAGATACAGTAAAAAATTCTAGAATTTCATTGTGATTCTCTGATCAATTGTGAAGCAGAATATCTGAAGTGAGTCTTTGGGTTGGGAGGGGGTTGAGACCTTTTCTAGTATAAATATCTTTTCTTAAGTTTGGGGAAACAGAAACTTGTAGTGCATAGGAGTTTTCATTTATAAAAGTTGCAGATTCATAAAAGAATAATTTGGCAAAAAAAAAAGACATAAACATACACATTCTATATATGTATATACAATGCTATATAGATATGTATTTATTATATCATAAACTACAATAGGTAACTTTAAGGATTTCTCCCTAGCCTTGTACAATGAAAATGAATGTTTTTCTTTGAACACTGCAATATATGTATGTTTCAAGGTTATTTAACAGTGTACTATGGTTTTATATCTTGACTTGCCTTGTACATCTTTCAGATCTGGAATATCTGTGTCTAAGCACAATATCTTCACACTGTGCTGTATTGCTGCTGAACTAAATGCACTTTTCCCCACATGTGGGGCACTGGCTTCAAACAATTCAGTTCAGTACCATTGATCTTAATCTCATCTTTCTTTTCTTTGTAGTTATTAATACAGTTATGGAAAAGAGGCACATTGCATAGAAACCATTGATAGTTCAGTGGAAGTTCTGTAAGATGTGCATGTGCTATTGGATATATTTTATTTTGCTTTACTGCTTTTTAAGGCTAGCAGTACTGTAAATTTGTGCCCATTATACAGTATTCTTACTTTTGATAGTGTCAGTCTAAGTCAATTATTGAAGAGACTCACAGAGCAAGTGCATTCTAGATAAAACCTTCCCATATAATGAGTAACTTACGTATAATTACATATTGCTGCTTGAATTTCTTTTTTTTCCATTTAGGTGGGCATTGCATTTTGAGTAAAACCATTTTTGAATTAAGGCTATGATATTAAGATAGAGGTTTGGAATGTTGTTTTGCTTTTCCTGGCATTCAAAATCAGGACTAAGTTTGAGGTCGAACCTATATTCGTAATTGGCAAGTTTTTGGGGAACAGCTAAGAAATGGAGGGCAGGTGAAGATATAAAACCTAGAATGCTTAAATGTGCTGTAAAACTATTGTAGATGTCACTGGATTTTACTAAGTAATATCCTTGCTTCTTTTTTTCCCCATCTACTGTGGCTTTTCAGTTAAAATTTTGTTTATAAAAGGAATTTGTTTATTACAGCTCTACCTAGAGCTTGTGTGTATGTGTGGTTTTTAAAAATCTCATATTCAGGTATGCTTATATATTAAGATGATGGAACTTGAACTTTAAAGGGAGTAACCTAATGTCTTTTTTTAAAAAAATGGTTATTGTTTTTTAAAAATGAAAATAGATATGGTTTTTAAAACATTTTGGTTCCCCTACCTTCATTTATATTAACCTGTACTAGAAATGCAAAATGAACACAGTTTTACATGTAGAAGTGATGTTATAGGCAAACCACATATAGCTGAGAAGTTATAAAACTTTTTAACAAGCATAAAACATATGCCCGCATATGGCTGCCACCTTGTAAGAGCCCGTGAATTTCATTACTTCTAAGAAGCTAAAGTGGACTCTAATTGGGATATCCTTGTGAAATCAAGATAGTTAATATTTAAATAGTTTGAATGTAAGAGAATGACTACATGTGAGCTAATACTTTCCTGGAAACTGCAGTAAGACCAATTGGCATGTCTAAAATTCTCATTTCTTTTAAAGAAATTAGGTTTAGTCTTTCCAGTAGGCTCAGTAAATAAAAAAAAGAATGTGATAGAATGTTACATTGTAAAATTGCTGTTCTAAACTTAGCTTTTGTTAATATATAGTAGCAAAAGAACAATAATAACAGTCCTTTTGTGGTAGTTTAATACTTTTTAAATCCCAAATGATTATTTCATATCGACAAAGTGGGGGAGGTGCTAAATAATTTATGGACTTGATAAATACAAATGAAAGCAGTAGAAATAGAAACTCTTGGAGGAGAAAAACACTTAAAACTTTTATTTATATTTATATTAAAAGGTAGATAATGCAATTGTAATGAGCTCTAAAAATGTAATTGCATATTTCTAATTTGTCATAAAGCCTGAATCATTTAAAATGGATAAACTGTTCTACATCACAATTTATCTAGTCTTACTCTGATACCTTTGTTATAACTGTTGCTTTTCATCTTAGTTATTGCTAAGCCATGTGTCCAAATTTCAGCTTGCAGAATTTGTAATTGTTTATTAATAAGAATGGGTTGTAGTAAAAATGTGCAAAATGGGACACTTTGAAATAGAAAGGGGGGACTACAATTGTTACGTCGGGCTAACAACCATACATCAGAACTGTCTCTGGAAAACCAGGACATACAGCTACTCTTGCATGATTAAAATTAGAGGAACAAAATGGCACAATCCAAAATAAGCAGAAGAATAAATTCCTGAAATTTTCAAATTTAAAATGAACAACTTGTGAAGAAAGGTTTCCTTCTGCCTACAGCAGAGGCTAAGGCAGTATATCAAATATCTTAGCTAAAACTTTGCTCTTTATTCTTTTGGTTAATTTAGGCTTTAAGAGCCAATTTGGACAATTGGAAAAACATGTGACAATATTTGGTTGATTATCATATCTCTGAGAATTTGAATATGCAGAGTTGTGACATTGATTTGGTGTTTAAGGAAGTATCTTGAATGTTATTGAGAAGATATTATGAGACTTTTATAAAATAGATATCAATACTTTGTTTTTTAATATAATGCCTTCTAAACCTGATAACACTAACTCTAGGGGATCATTTATGAGTTTATTTTAAACTCTGAAATATATGTTGAATATAAATAGGTTTTCTGGGGAGAGGGAGATTTTTAACTTTTAAGCTGAAGTTGATCATTCGTACCCTTAAAAGAACTTTTTCTTTACAGGTTAATATCTTGTTGACATTATACATTCTAAATTTAAACTTTTTAATGTAAATACCTGTTAGTGTCATGACTTCAGCTGGATGGGAGTTTATAGTGTTCCAGTTTGGTAGAAGGAATAGTGTCTACTATTGAGAGTAGTACAGACTAGGCTGTTGTGTAGAGGTTTTGCAAATTGTACAGTGTACAACACTACCCATTAGGGGGATTTATTCACATCATAGATTTGTCTATTATGAAAGTTATTCAGCAGATGGCAATAAGCGACTTGTTCTAACAAAATGAGTATATTTTGTCAAAGTTCTGAGAGAGAGAAGAGAGTCCTGAGAAAGCATTTTTTTCCTCAGTTGCACAGTGGTACTAGTGGGCTAATAAGGAGATTCAATCTTCGTGCAGATTATTAGAGCTCCAGCCTAACAATCCTAATAAGAATCGAATATTTAAATGACATTATAAGCATTTTATATGTTATAGGTACTACCAAAAATGACCCCGGAAAACCTAATTAGAGTCTATAGGTGTTTTATCAGTAACCATTATTTATATTTCATATGTTCTCTAATTTACTTTTATTGTTACTGGTATTTATGTGGAGAATTTAACTGTCCACTGGTCTGATTAGGCTTAATATACAAATACCATTTGCATTAATTGTCTATACCATTTTCTTTTCATAATTTTGTAGAAATTATTCAATAAATCTATCTATCTAGCTGGCACTTAAAACCTGATATCCACTACCAATGGGAATGTTATGTGTGGCTCAAATCATTTAACATTTGTCTTTAATAGAATAGCATACTAATGTATAATTTTTCTTCATTTAGTAATTTTTTTCTCACCTCAAAACGTTTAATCATAGTTCAGAATATTGCCTTGTAATTGCTGAATAAGAATGTAACAAAGTATTTTGTGTGATAGTGTCCTTTGATTATTTTAATTTGCACATCAGAACTTGTTCTTAATCAGCTACATGATAATTTGCACAGTACACAGTTTACAAGGCACAGAGCTCTGCAAAAATGATAATATCTGAAAACTAAATAAACAGTTTTGACTTTTCTCCTAGTAAAGATCAGGCTTCCACTGTCGTTTAATAGGTCTTGTGCTGTGGTACATACTTAGCTATTCTGAATAATGATTCAAGGCTAAAAGGTGTAAACAGCCTTCAGAAAACGTACTTTTACCTGAATTGTTGATTATTTTGGGTATATAAAAATTATCTTAGTCATTCTTTACTAAGGTATTCAATATGAATAATGTAAATGTTTTGCCATTGAGTCTTTAGAAAAAATTCCAATGCTATATGTAATGCTAACTGAAGTTGGACATGAAATCAATCTTTGCAATGTCATCAAATCACAAAAATGTGGAACTGAGAAATGATTCTTCACTACCATTTAACCTGGAAAACTTTAAGGCAGCAAATGGTATTTCATAAGGTATACAAAAATAAGTACACAAAAGATGCAACAAAATATTTTGTAGGGTCAGTAGTAATCTTTGATATAGTTATTTATATTGTTTGTATTTACTATTTATAAAATCCAAGCTATGGTTTTTAGCTTTTTAAAAATACAGTATATAATGAACATAGTCTATAATGAAGATTGTCCTATAATGGAGACACTGAATTATTAGGAGCGATTGTCCAATTTTCTTAGTCTTTATGAAGAAAATGCTTTTTGTTTTGTTTTTGTAACCTTTCATAAGAAAGCCCGGTTTGCTGTTTAAGGTATCCTGGTAACTAAAAGTGGAAATTGAGTGCAGGATTTCTAGAAAAATAACATTGTGATACTGGCTAATAAAGAACGCCATTTAAGTTGTGTTTTTAAACGTTTCATGAGAACAAAAGCCATAAGGGTAAAGGAAATCTTACCCAGTGGGAACTGTTTAATTTGCTGAAGAAAACTTATCAGGGACGGTAACAAATGTTAGTCCTATGTACAACTTGATTAATTTTCGTCTTTCCTCTTAACATTCTTTGATACATATTTTTTAAAAATCGCCGTAGCAACCTTGAGAACGGTTAGAAAGGAATCAAAACTAAAGGCCAAGCAGCCAGATGGGAGGCTGTTGGAGCAATCCAGGTGAGAGGTGACAATGGCTTTGATTAAGATTGTAGCCATGGGGATGGAAAGAAATACACATTTAAGGGAGCTTTAGGAAGAGGTGTTAGTAAAACTTAATGATTGATTGAAAGAGGTGAGTTAGCTAATCAGAGGTTACTCCTATGATTACGGCTCAGTCATCTGGATGTATTTACTAAACTGTGGAACTTTGCAACAGGACCTGGTTCTTTGGTTTGGATGTAAGGAGAGGATCCAAGGGAGTGTTGAGTAAGCAATTGAATACTTAAACCCAGTGCTTAGAAGGTTAGGTCTGGAAACAGATGCTCCAGTGTGTAGTTTATAATTGAAGCAAGAATTTCCTGGGGATAGCAGGTAGAATGGGAAAAGGATGGAATTCGGATTAACTCCAACATTTAACTTTTACGTAGAGAGGAGCCCACAGAGATGGAGAAGTAGCTGTAACGGAAGTGGGAAAAAGGAATATTTATGCAATAGAATAGCTAATTTCCTTGAGTTCAGTTCTTCCAACCTCTCAGTATTTTCTGCTTCAATATCATTTTACTTCCCATGCCTGTTTTTCTAGGACTCTGCACTATATAAAATGGTTGCCACTAACTAGCCACATGTGGCCATGTCAATTTAGATTAATTAAAATTAAGTAAAAATTTGTAATTCCTCAGTCACACTATTCATATTTCATATCAAGTTCTCAGTAAGTGTATGGGGCTGGTGACTACTATGTTATTTGCTGATACAGAACATATCTGCCATCACAGAGAATTCTGTTGGACAGTGATCCTAGTTTATAGCCATTGTCCGTAATTAGTTTTCAGCTCTGAAGCTGAGATAGAAATTGCATTAAATGCTTGTTCTTCAGGTTGGGCCCGTGTGTGATTTTACTGCCCCAAAGAAATGGGTGAAGGGTACCAGGTGAGGGACCTTACTGGCAGCTCTCCGTGGATCTTTCTAATTTTTTCTTTTTTATTTAAATTTGATTCTCTTAAATCTTATCTCTAGAGATGGCACCTAAAGTTTTAATCTATTTTTCTTCATTAAAAAAATTGTATTGCTTGTTCTTTTCCATATGCTAGTTATTTATTCAACTTATTTGTGGTGGCCTTTTCTCCCTTTTTGCTATTCAACTCTTTCTTTTTAGTTAAATCTTTTGGAATAGACTAGATTTGAGGTAACTGGCCACATCTATACATTTATTTTTAACTCATCTTTGAACAAGACTGGCTTAACTGGTCTAGCTAGGTTTTTTTGGTCTTAGCCTGGCTAACAAAAATCTGGCCTAGAAAGAGAATGTCTGTATTTGGGAGGGGCACAATTCTGAAGTACACACAAAGGAATTTTGACTTGAATATCATTACATTTAGATTAAGTGATTAGAGTATTGGCTATTTAATGACTTCTGTAAAGTGATTAGACTCAAACTTTTTTACTGAGATTAAAAAACTAGTTAATTGAAATTACAAGCACAGTAATATCTAATGCAAGTATATATTATAAATATTACCTTCAAAATTAGGCAATGTGAATGTCCAAAATTTTTTAAAGATTTCACCTGATTGAATAAATGGTTACTTTAAATTTCCCTGTTGAGATTAGAGATAAGAATCTGAATGCTTGGATTTTTTTTAAAAAAAAGTAAGTTGGAAAATTAATTAGGAAAAAACTCCTAATTTTAATGTAATTTATATTTTAGAGTGGGAGTTTTAATACTCAGTATTTAAGCATATAAATGTCCAAATTTGCTGTCAGAAGTAGCACTCAATGCTTGAAGCTAGTCTTGTAGTCTCTGAAATTTGAAGGTGCACCGGACGTGTGTGCGAGTACACATACGTGACTGAATATGGGAGAGTAAAGGCACAATAGTGTAAACAGATGAAGTAAACTTTATGTTTCAACTTAGGCTGGTGGCTGATTTGTAAAGAAGTTCTCTGGTTTTTCTTGAGTTTGGAAGGTCATGTTTTGATAAGTTTTATTTATAATAGATAATATGCTTTTTAACTGGTACTACTTAGTGCAAAACAGTGTTTATCATACATCTTTTCTTGTCAAATACACGCTCCAGACAAATTTTTGCCATTGAGGAGGTCACAGTCTAATGGATTTTACACTTATTTGAGTAATATACTTTTTAAAAATTAAGAATAGCTAATTTCATTCAGAGCTGTTTTTCTAACCTCCAAAGCACCTCCTGTAGCTGCTTAATATAAGGCCGTCCTGAGGTAATTAAGCACTTTGGTCGGCCTTTTTAAAAGTACTGCTAGACTTCGGTTTATAGAAAATCAAATAATAACATGAAGAGTTATGGATGAGCCTGGGTTTGGAATGATTAACATTTTCCTTTAAAATGGTGACTTCTTTTTTACTTCTGTGAGCATCAGCTTAGATGTAAATCTTCATCTTTTGGCCTTTGATGTCAACTTCGAAACTGTACAATCAATTCTTCTAAGTAACCCTTCATCTGGATTGCAGATGAAAACTAAATGCAACAATTTTCTAGTTCTCTGCTTTTGCACAGTAATAACTTATCCTGTTCCCTTTCCCAGGGTGTAATTAGTCTTACCACATTCTTTAGGTGTTACTGTAGATGAGAGAGCTGAGTAGTAGAGTTTACTTTTTTCATTTTATATACACGTACACGTACATATGTCCTTATATACACACACTCTTCATGAAGATTACATTTCTCCAGCTTTTCTGGCATATTTGAATACCATGTAGTAAATACCAGCTTTTTAAAATGCACAATTCTAAAACACAAACAAGTCCAAGTTCCTTGGCAGTTATATAACTTTTATCTACTATGTACTATTTGTCCAAGAGCAAATTTTAAAACTATTAGGATTACTAGAAATCCTCAATTTTTATTGAGGATAATTAGGGATTCAGGTTACTTCTGACAACCTTTAAGATCTTAACTTTGGTAATCATTTTTTCCCCACTTCTCTGGTTTTGGTTATATTTAGTTGTTTTTAAAAGATCAGCTGTTTATTATTTTAAGTAACTAAACTAATTTCCTCTCCACCTTGCTGTTCCTTTGGTTTTTATGCAAATCTGACTTCATTATCCTTATTTTCGAGCTGAGGGAATATCTAGGGTAACTGAATGAGTTACATACTGATGCACTCTTATGTCAACCTTGAATTAGAGCCTAGGTCTCTGACTTCTTATTCAGTATTCTTTCTGCTCCATTGTATTGCCTCCCCATCTCAACCATAGTTGAAATAGGCCAACGAAGTGAAAGCTGATAAAGTAGAGCCTTGATTAAAACAGGTTAACCAGGTAAAAGCCAAATTAAAAGTTTTTCTTATTAAGAATCTATAAATTTGGAAAACTGCATTGTAACCACAAATTTGAACAATTTGGATTGAGTTGTACACTCCTTTCCTTCTCATCCTTTTAAACCAAAGGCAAGATACAAGCCACAAAGTAAGTGCTAGACTTAAGTCTATAATTTATCATTTATATATGTAACTGCTGCTATTTGTGTGAGTCATCTCTCATGTTGATGATAGTGAAGTATTTAATAAAATTTTAGTTTTGGACAAGGTCGAGGATTGATAAGTTCAGAGTTGGGGATTCAAAGAAATCACAGGGATCATTTATCAGAGCACTGAGGTTCCAGGACAAACCGCTGCTCCTAAAATCGTAGAGATGGGTAGATACCAAGAATCTCAATGACCAGAGCAGAAACCCATGAGCAAAAACATCCATGACAAACAGTGCTAGTAGGAAAGACTAAACCGTAACTGCTGGCTCAGTGTGAACAGGTCAGAGTTACAAACTTCTGGTGGCACAGCGTGATGGCCCCACACAGGTGTGAGTTGCCTCTAGGTGCCCAAGCAGGTTCTCACAGTGACTATCAGAGAGCACTCTCCTCCTCCTTCCAACATGGGGAAGGGAAAAGCAGCCATTTTGAAATATACTGAGAGCATTTCTATCCTGAGCAAGCCGGGCCCGCAAGAGAAACTGTTGTACCAGAGCATAACCTGCTGGGGTTTTATCCGGGCCCAACTGACCTGGGGGAAGAGAGAGAATCAACTATAGTCCCCACTAGCTTTCTATGTGGGAGAATGGAAATATCCGGTTCTAGTCTTCCTATTCCACTAAAGAAGGAAAACCTTATGAAGTGTTTACTTTTTGGTCACAGCCCAGGAGCACCTCACTAAAAGGCAGACCTACTCACAGGACTATACAACCTCCCTACCCCCACCCTGCACACGCACATACACATTTTACCTCGACATTACAGAAGGCCTATTCGCATCAGTTCCTTTTACCCAATCCATCACGACTAGCTTTCCACAAAAAGTTACAGGGCCTACTAAAAGGAAAATTTAAAAAAACCCTCAGCTTGAAGAGACGGCACCATCAGAACCAGACTCAGATATCACAGGGATGCTAGAATTATCAGATCAGGAAGTTAAAACGAATATGCTAAGGGCTCTAAAGGAAAAAGACGACATACAAGAATGTAGAGGTAATGTGAGCGGAGCTGGAAATTCTAAGAATCAAAAATGCTAGAAATAAACACAATAACAAAAATGAAGGATGCCTTTGATAGGCTCTTTAGTGGATGATACAGTTGACAAAAGAATCAGTGAGCTTGAAGCTATGTCAGTAGAAACTTTCCAAATGGAAAACAGAAAAAAGATGGAGAAAAAACTCCAGAATACTCAAGAATAACTATGAAAGGTGTAAGGTATGTGTAATGGGAATACCAGAAGGAAAAAGGAGTTCTTTCAGCATTTGAAAATAATATTTGAGCAATAATAACTAAGAATTTCCCAAATTTTAATATTTGTAAACAATATTTGAGCAATTATGACAAGGAATTTCCCAAGTTTAATGTCAGACACCTAAATCTCAGGATCTCAGAGAACACCAGGCAGGATAAATACTCTTAAATGTTTACCTAGACATATCATTCAAACGGCAGAAAAATCAAAGATTTTTAAATCAAAAACAGTCTTGAAGGAAGCAAGAGAGAAAACATGGAGGAGCGAGGAGAATAATTGTATCAGACTTGTTTATGAAACCATGTAAGAAGAGAGTGGAGTGAAATATTTAAAGTGTTGAGAGGAAAACAGAAAACAAAACAAAAAAAACCCCACTAACCTAGAGTGCTGTACCCCCATGGAATTATCCTTCAAAAGGAGAGATACTTTTTCACACGAACTAAAATGTAATGAAGTTGTCACCAGTGGACCTGACTTGCTTTGCAAGAACTGCTAAAAGAAGTTCTTAAGAGAGAAGGAATATGATATAGGTCAGAAACAATCCATATAAAAAAAGAGCATTAAGGAATAAATGAAGGTAAAGTAAGATCATTTTTCTTTTACTTAACTGATCTAAAAGATAACTTATTCAAAATAATAGCAATATATTTGGCGATTATAGATTGTGGATAGGTAAAATGAATGACAGCAATGTTATAAGGCATGGGAGGGAGGAATTGGAAATACTCTGTTATAACGTGCTTGCCCTACCCATGAAGTGATATAATGGTTGTCTGAAAGTGGGCTTGGATTAGTTGTAAATGTATATTGCAAATCCTAGGGCAACCACTAACAAAAATTAGACTAAAGAGTATACTCAATATGCTGAGAGAGGAGAGAAAATGGAATCATATAAAATGCTCAATTCTAAACACAGAAGGCAAAGTGTAGAAGATAAAAGAAACAAGGGCAATTAATAGAAGCTAAATTAATGATCACTTTAAGTATTAACAGTCTAAATACACCAACTAAAAGAGATCGTTATATGTTGCGTAAAAAAAACCCCTCTAATTATAAAGACATAGATTAAAAACAAAAGAATGGAGAAAGATATGTCATACTAATGCTAGTGAAGTTGGAGTAGCTATATTAATTTAAGACAAAGCAAACTTCAGAGCAAGGAAAATTATCAGAGATAAAGGGGAATTATGAAACGATAAAGGGGTCAATTCTCCAAGAAGACAATGATCTTTAATGTGTAGGTGCCTAGCTACAGAGCATCAAAATATGTGAGGCAAAACCTGACAGAACTGGCTAGGAAGATGAACCCACTGTTATAGCTGGAAACTTCAACACCCTCTATCTCTAAGGGACACATCCAGCAGTCAGGAAATCGGTAAGAACATAGTCGAACTTGACAGCACCATCAACCAACGGGCTCTGACATCTACAGACTACATCCAACAGCAGAATACACATTCTTCCAAATGCACATGGAACGATCACCAAAATCGACCATATTCTGTGCCATAAAACACACCTCAACACATTTAAAAGAGTAGAAATCATACAAATATGTTCTTAGACCATAATGGAATTAAACCAGAAATCTGCTACTGTTTGCTTCCCCCCACCCCTTTTTAATTCCCCCCACCACTTTCACCCCTGACCTATGGATGTTGCTGTCTTCCTCTTTTTTTTAAGAACTGGATCTCTTAAGGCAGGGCATCTCCTTCCACAAGCTCGGGGCGCCTGGCACATCTGGGGTATGGTCTGTGGCTCCACCTGGGGTGAGAACCCAGGACCTTCTGCGTGAAAAAGCAGATGTGCTAACCTTTACACTATGGGGCCACTCCCTACTGTTTGCTTTTTAAGTAGTTACTTTTTGTATTTTGTCCAGATGTTTTAGTTGTAACCATGGTGGGGGCGGGGGGGTGGGGTGGGGAGGCTCTAACAGGCTTACTTTTCATCTGATGCTGGGAGTAGTTATATCTATTTAAATTTCTCCATTTTATTTTTCATTTGTACATGATCAGACAAAGAAATGCTTTATTGCCTGAACTTGGAGTGCCTTCATCATTGAAAATTTTTTGTGCATTTTAAAAACTCAGTTATTTTATTTAAAACTCAGTTATTTTATTTAAAACTTTTGAATATATATAAGGGTAACGGAAAATATTCCTCTCAGAGACTGCCCAGTCAGTGAACTTGGCAGTTGTGTCCTATTGGTGATTATCAGCATCAGTGTCTAGCACGAGGTCTGGTTCATTGAAGACGATCAAGAAATGTTTTTGTGTGAAATTAAAGCTCTAGCATTCATTCCAGTCAAGCATCTTGTTTGCACAAAACAGAAACCTACTCAAATAGACTGCCGTGAAAAGAGAAGTAGTTCTGTAGGCTCTGGAAACTCATGGAATCCCCAAACAAAAACAAGAGGTGGATCTCGGCCTCATAGCCTTGAAGTCTGGGACCTGGAGTGCTGGCAAAAGCCAAGACAGCTTCTTTCTCACGTGCGTTTTGGAAGACTGCATGGTTCCTTACATTTCTCTCTGTGCATCTGCTAATCTTTCTTTACTGAAAGAGAGACAGAGACAGAAAGAAATCAGGTTCCTAGTGGGAACAGATGAGCCACTGCATCGACCTTGCCCAGTCAGCTCCACCCCTGGCTTGAACTGAATTTCATTTAGATAAATTAATCCACTTTCTGTTCTACTCTAACCAGGTTTAGTTGGGCTTTCTATTGCAAAAGAAAGCACCCCCAAACAGTATCACGTTATTTACCCTATTTATCTAAAATTCCATCAGCTTTAAGATTCTGTGACGTTCCTTTCTTTCTCCCGGCTCTTTTGTACCTCCAGTCCAGTCTGGTGCACGTCTGACTCAAAAGCAACAGAGGGGAATGAAAGCTCTCGAAAGAAGGCAATTTCCAGCGTTTGTGTCTCACACATTTTAGTCCTTAATGGCCCTGTTGGGAGGCTTCCCTTCTTAAATCCAATTTTCTCTGAACTTCACATTTGTGCCTCTTCATCGTATACCCTTCCATCTCATGAACAGTTCAAAACCATTGACTTCCACCCTTCCTTTGCTGTTCACACAAAAATGTAATAAATACTGCTAAAATCCATTAAAGTCCTATCTTCTCACATCCATTTTGTTTCAAATTCTTATTTCTCATGCTAACTTATTAATTAGCTATCAGCCTTTAAGATAGGCAGAGCTTAGGATTTATTTGCATCTGTTTGAGGAAAATTCAGATTAATAAAGGAGAAAGTGTTGCCAAATAAACAAATGTTCCTAATGCATAACGAGCACCTATTAAACGCCAAGCACTGTTACGTATTTTCCACGTATTTGCTCATTTAATCTTCGTTTAAGAGTGTGCATGAGGTGTGTGTATTTCCCCCTTTTCCACATCATGAAGCAGGTCTAAAAAGTTCAGTAAGTTAACACAGTCACTGACAGAAGTGCGACCAGAACCCAGGTTCATCGTACTCCAAAGCCCAAACTCCTAAGACTTCACTTCACTCTAATGACTCCCAGACCCTGACAGACAGGGGTCTGTCCCTTTAGGAAAGAAGAGCTTGCACTTGTGTCATTAAGGAATGAAAAAAAGGAATCATTTCTAGGGAGCAGTGATAGCCAGACCACCTCTTAAATTGTGTGTGTGTGTGTGTGTGTGTGTGTGTGTGATGTTTCAGGCATCATGTCTCCTTGGTGTCTTTGAGTGAATGTGAAGGATGATTCACCTTCCCTAATTAGATTAATGGAATGTTAGTTTAAGAGTTATTAATGTTGGTGACAAATGTCTCCTTTATACACAAGGGCCAGTGGCTCCGGCTCACCTGTTATGCCTGAGAACAAAAAGCACTCACTCACCATAACTGTTTCAAGCTTTGCTTTTCCTTATGCTTCTGGACAAAGCGGACAAGATAATTCACCTGGATACAAGGGGGAAAGATCACTTATTTGTGATGACCCGCCTGGAGGACTGCAGGAGGTGATGGTAAGGTTTGTGTGTGTGCATAGCCCTCAACAGCCACGCTTTAGTAGAAACGCAAACATGCAGGGTCGGGCAGCAGCAAGGAGCCTGGTGGGAGCCCAACCTTTCTTCACCTCCTGAAGGTAGGAATGATCCAGGCACAGACTGCCATTTTCTTGGTCTTGGCTAGAGGCCCTTGCAGAGGCAGAAAACACCTGGCTTAATCTTCCAGCCTGGGGCAGGGTGGGCTGGCACTTAGAGCCGAAGGCGGTGGCAGGACTTCTCACTTGTTTTTGTGAGTGTCGCAAGACTGATCTGGCAGTCCGTGATGAGAAAGAAAGAAGGAAGGTGGTAAATAAGGTGGTTCCTTGTGACAACGCTCTCTGGAGTTGATGCTTTTCTCTCGGCTTACATCCGCCCTCAGTAACAATGTGATCCCAAAGGGCTCCAGCACAGGTACAAGAAAGTGAAGGAATTAAACGATCGCTCAGGGGAAGCATGAGATCTTTTTTCTAGTGACTGCCCCCCGCCTCTGTGTCAGCAGTACCGCCCGCAACTTGACGTGTTTGTAGTTGACGGCGGTGTTTGGTTCTAGCTGTGCTCATGGCACGGACGGCAGTGGAGACATTGCGTTTCCCACCTGCTCATCACGTTGACTGGTGAGACTGTGTGTTTACGTACTGCCTGAGTGCGTGGCTGTGGCCTCTGTGTGTGAGGGCCCGAACTATTCTTTGTGAGGGTTGTATCACAGCCCAGAAGTCCAAACTAATGGGACACATAGTTTTTTCTCAGTCGAGTCTTAAAAACAACAAAAAAAGCACTGTTAACCACCTCTACCCAGTTCCCTGCTCCCTTTAGATGAAGTCAAGTTGTATTTTGGTGTTGCCTGGCACTTTAATTGCAGATGTAATTCCAGGACAAACAGATTATTTCATGTAAGCAGCTTTTATTTATGGGTAAATTGTCTAGCTGATGGTTATAAATAGAATATCTTCCACGACTTTCATGTTCCTTTTAGGAAAAAAATATTGATAGGTAGATAGATATCGAGAGATATAATGAGAGAATTCCTATACATGCAGCCCTGAGCTCGTTAAGATTCCTCAACTTAATCCTAATTTTGGAATGAAGTGCTGGACATTTGAGCCACTTTCTACTAGGCCTCTTACCTCATGGTAACTTAACTGTAAACTACCCATTCAATCACCAATTCTTTCACTCGCTCATCACACAAACGTTTGTCAAGTATCTTGCCAGTGCATCTTATATTTTGGTATTTATTGAATTACTCAGATAATTGTTAAAAATACAAGTAAATGCCTAAGTCCTATCCTAGACCTGCTGGATCTCCAAGGGGTAGGTTCCAGAAATTTGATTTTTAAAAAGCCTGTTTTACGTATGCTCCGGGAATTCAAAGATGGACAGGACAGTCCTTTCCCTTTATTAGACCATGGTACAAAAGAACAGGTAAGCTTGGGCAATAAGCCTTCACCCGAGCTTTGGAAGCAGTTATACAGGCACCCATGAGAGGGAGGAGCTGCTTCTACCAAGGGAAGGCCAGTAAGTCCGGAGTTGCACAACCAGTTAGTGTACTGCTTGCTCACCAGCAGGCTGGCCATTGGGAAATGTTCAGCCTGTGTAGAGTGTGCCTGATGCCTCCTCCAACGCCGTAGGCATAGGCCGTAGAATGAAAAACACGTCCTGTTCTATACTGTCCTGCTCTAGCGGCCATGAACGGCCAAGGAGAACGGGGATATTGGGAGGATCTGCTGGCTCATTAACACTCTCATTTCTGATGAACCTCTTGCCGGTTCCTCTTTGTCAGTGTGGCAAGGGGCAGAGACCCATAGAAAGAGAGGTAGAAATCTTGTTGGGCTTATAATCGGGAAACATGGGGTCCACATCTGACCCTGCTACTTATTAACTGGGCAGTCCACTTAGCCTGAGACTTGTTTTCTCCATCCGTAAAGGCAGGTAATAATATCTACACATTAGAGCTGTTTTGGGAATAATATAAAATAAATGGTACATGAACTACTCAGCATTGTGCTTAATGGGGGGGGGGGTGTCAGTGCTAAGAAATAGAATTTATTCTTATTAATAGTAGAAATAATAATAGGCCCTTATTGTGTGCTCAGAGCTGACTCTTCCTCGGGCCATGAAAGTCAACCTCCATGTTTATAGCAGCTTGCATCTGTTCTGCCCGCATCCCTGGTGGGCTGTGACACCCTTCTAGTTGTCCCGCCAGGGCAGTGATTCTCAATCTGAGGCCCATTCTTCGTAGCTCAAATTGGCTTGATGAAAGTCCTCAGGTCATTCGGACCCCCCTCCCTGCCCTCACCAAGGCTCTTGCTCATCACTCCTGCCCCCCGCCCCACTGAGATGTATTGCTTAGAGAACTGAGTCTTAAGCAATGTGCATATTAGCATCTCCTTAGGATGCTAATCCTAGCACCGATCTTAGCACCGACTTGATGAATCATAATTACCCCCGTGGAGCATCGATATGAGTATTTTACCTTTCCAGGCAATGTTAATATACAGTTCTGGTTAAGTACTGTCTTTGTGGATGTCTCTGCTCAACGCTGTCTCACTTGGCTAGCACAGTACTAAATCTTCTAGCAAGAAATACTGGTACCCAGCAACTTTTCAAAGCTCAGAGATATACTGACCCTGTGTGTCAAAATAAGGAGGCAGAGCTTTTGGTGCTGGTGTACATTTGGCAAGAGGAAGAAGTCTGCATATAATATAAAGGAGCTCTGTATATAACCCTGGACATGATGCACATTCAGTATTTAACAAAGGCACCGATTATTAGTATTAATAGTTGTGTATCGGTCTCACAGATCCTAGCTCCTTGAAAGGTTTGGTTCCATTTTAGGAGAAAAGACCCCGAACCCAGGAATTAAGAAACCAACTGGCTGTTTGGGAAGCATTTATAAAACGTGACAAGAGGTGTCATGCAGAGGCTAACAGCAGAGGTTTGAACTAAAAAAAAACAAAACAAAACCAAATAAAACCAAAAACGGTGGCCTCTGTTTTCATTTTGCTTTTTGCTTCTGAAATGAGAAAGGAAGAAGATGGGCAGTGACTGTCTCCCAACACTCAGTCTCTAAGTTCTGTAAACAATACAGCGAACCCCAGATTGCCACGGGCTTTGTTTCTGTTTCTCTCAGCATTCATACTTGACGTATGGGGCTCCTCGGGTGCTGTGCGAAGATGAGTATAACCACATTTCAATCTGAGCCTCGTGCAATGTTTCTGCTCCTGCCGAGAGGCTCAGAGCTGAGATCTGAGTAGATGGGAAATGTTGGACACAACAGAGGGAGGAAATTCTGCCTTCTCGGCTTTCTTCAGATTCTCCAGAAAAGGGGATTAGAGAAGCTCCTCAGAATTCAGACTGGAAGGGGAGTTCACCCCACTGCAGCAAAGATTGGGAGATAGATAAAGGTACTGCAGTCAAATGAGGTGTCTGTGATGTACTTTGAAAAGTACTTTAGACTTCGTGACTACCTATGTCAAGAGCAGCAGCATCAATAACTATCTTCCCCTGGGGTTGAAGGTGATGCTCAAGGTCCAGAATTTAGTTCCCAGTCCTGGCCAGACCTGATCCTGCATCCTGCTGGGCAGAGGGGCGATCTGTTCAATCCTTGGGACTTCCAGCTGGAGCTGACTACATAAGGTATTTGGTATAGTGGGCCTTGAAATAAGGCAACTTTTCTTTAGGTCC
>NW_006442207.1:6581199-6584285 GCF_000325575.1 Pteropus alecto | reverse complement strand
ACAGTTCCTATCCTCCTGGGTCTTACTCTTAAACCGCTTGCTGCTTATTTGAAAAGTGCAGTACTCTAGCAATTGTTAAAATCTATTGTAAGACCTCTAGCACGCAGAGAAAAACTAGCCATTCACCTCACTCTATGCTATTCCTATCAGAGAGAACACAGAAGATATTCTCTTCCCTTGGCCAGCACCCTCCCCTTACTAAAATATGGTGTGTGTTTCTGAAATGGGGGTGGGGTGGGGGTGGAGTCTAGCTTTCCTGCTGCAACAAAGACACGACGGTTCACAGCAGGCCAGAGCTGGGCAACCTTAGAGGCAGGGTCCAGGCCTCTTGGATCTGCGGAAGGGATGGGCTGTGCCAGTCCAGGGTGGGTGCCAGTCTTTGTCTCTGATGCATGCCGAGCCCTTCCCATGTGATTTTATCACACAAACCCCCACTCCCGCAATGGGTAGACACACAGGAGTGTATGCTTTAGGAAGATTTCTGCAACATGACGGTGCGATTTAAAATCTGGGTTCTCCTTTCCTGAGCTTGGACCTAAACTTGTCCTCAGATAGGAGAAGGCGCTTTAGGCAAAGGACTGCAGGGACGAGAGAAGGCGCCTGGTGCTAGCGGGTAGCTTCTCAGCCTTGATGACTAGCGGCCAGCAGATGTCAGTGCGCCCTCGCTCTGCAGCGGCGCGAGGCCTCCGCCTCCAGGACCCCTCCCCACAGTGGTCTAAGGGGGCACGGTCCAGACCTCCGGCTCCTGTCCCGCAGACAGCTCTGTGGCTGGAACCACACGTGGTCACCCTTCCCCAAGCAGAGCTCTGAACTGTGGCCTCCTCCGCTGGGCAGGAGGCACTTCCCATTCCGCCCCAGAGGGTCGATCCAAACCTGCGCCTTCCTCTCTCGCCAAGACTCCATTCGCTCCCGCGGACCGGAGCACTTGCGGACGAGGGAGGCCCGGCCCAGGGCGGGGCTATTCCGGTTGTAACCCGTCTCGGTGGCTGCTTTTCCAGATTCGAGTTGGGGGTCCCCAACCCTCTTTCCTCTCAACCCAGTTCGATAGGGGCACTCCCGGGTGCCCACTGCTTCCTGCTGGGCCGGCCCAGAGCTGCTCGGTCAATTCCCAGCAGGGGCCGCTCCCCACTCCCCGGGCACGCTCTTTAAACCCCTCGCCCGAGGTACCTGCCTTTCCAAAGGGCACGTCCGGCCAGGAAGGCAGCGGTCCCCTGGGTCCCGCGCTGGGGCGCGGGCGCCGGACCCGCGGAGGGGAGGTGCAAGGGGCGGGGGAGGGTCGGCTTCCCACGTGGGGGCTGACGCTGGCTGCTCGGCAACGCCGGCTTGATCCCCGGGCTATAAAACCAGTCCACGGTGAGCGCGGAGGAGCAGCAGCGGCTCTGGCTTAGGTGCAGACGCCCAGCAGCCGGCGTGCCGCCTCCCCGCCACCCCCAGCGCCTTCTCCCCCCAACCCTGAGCTCCTGCCCCAACTCACGCTGCCTTCGGACCCCAGCCTGTCCAGCCCCGCTCAGTGCCCGCAAAGCGCCGGGCCGACGCCCAAGAGACCCTCTGCCTCGGCCGCGGCTCCTGGAGGGCCGATCGCCCACCCGCCCCGGCCCGCCTGAGGACTGGGGCGCCTTCATGCGGCCCCCACACCCCTCACCCTGTCGCTGCCGCCGCCTCCGAGCTCCTTGCGCTGTGTCCCAGCCCCAGCAGGGCACGCAAGTTTGGAAGTCCCGCGGCGCTCCGAGAAGCGGCAGAGTCCGCACCCTGGCCCCAGCCCGGGCCCCTTCGGCCCCGCCGCGTCTGCGGGAAGCAGGAGAGCCGGGAATTGCTTCAGGGATGTAAGGAGACAGACATAGGACCCCAAGCCCGCATCAGCACCCCTCGTCTGCCTCCTGGGGTGGGGGCGGGCCCCTCGCACGGTAAGACCTCTTGCTTTCGTTCACGCTCAAGAGTCAGGAGATTTTATATGTAGATAGATAATTTCCTGTCATCTTTCCAAGTCATCAAGCCACCGATGATTTTTGTTCTTATTGAAGAATAAATCACTTTCCCCATCGGCCCTACCTACTCTCTCCTGCCGCTTAGAAATAAAACTTGGCGGTGTTTAGGGGCTGAGAGCGAGACGGCGCCCACCCTGAGCGCCCGAAGCACAAGCCAGGCGCCGTTGGTGGGAGCCCGGCCCATGGGCCCATAGCGGCCCCGCAGTTCGGCCCGGCGTTCCTGCGGCCCCCTCCCCATGTGAAGCGCGGCAGGGCGAGCGGGGCGCGGGAGGAAGAGGAGGATCCACGGGCTTCGAGCCGGAAGGCAGCTGGCAGCCGGCCCAGGTAAGCGGGCACCCGCGTTCATGTTCCGCCAGGAGCAGCCGCTGGCCGAGGAGGGCAGCTTCGCGCCCATGGGCTCCCTGCAGCCGGACGCGGGCAATGCAAGCTGGAACGGGACCGAGGCGCCGGGGGGTGGCGCCCGGGCCACCCCTTACTCCCTGCAGGTGACGCTGACGCTCGTGTGCCTGGCGGGTCTGCTCATGCTGCTCACCGTGTTCGGCAACGTGCTGGTCATCATCGCCGTGTTCACCAGCCGGGCGCTCAAGGCGCCCCAGAACCTCTTCCTGGTGTCTCTGGCCTCGGCCGACATCCTGGTGGCCACGCTCGTCATCCCTTTCTCGCTGGCCAACGAAGTCATGGGCTACTGGTACTTCGGCAAGGCGTGGTGCGAGATCTACCTGGCCCTCGACGTGCTCTTCTGCACCTCGTCCATCGTGCACCTGTGCGCCATCAGCCTGGATCGCTACTGGTCCATCACGCAGGCCATCGAGTACAATCTGAAGCGCACGCCACGCCGCATCAAGGCCATCATCGTCACCGTGTGGGTCATCTCGGCCGTCATCTCTTTCCCGCCGCTCATCTCCATCGAGAAGAAGGGCGGCGGCGGCGACCGGCCGCAGGCCGAGCCGCTCTGCAAAATCAACGACCAGAAGTGGTACGTCATCTCGTCGTGCATCGGCTCCTTCTTCGCGCCCTGCCTCATCATGATCCTGGTGTACGTGCGCATCTACCAGATCGCCAAGAGCCGCACCCGCGTGCCGCCTAGCCGCCGCGGCCCGG
>NW_006442207.1:6559755-6580830 GCF_000325575.1 Pteropus alecto | reverse complement strand
GTCGCGCTGGCGCGGAAGGCAGAACCGCGAGAAGCGCTTCACGTTCGTGCTGGCCGTGGTCATCGGCGTGTTCGTGGTGTGCTGGTTCCCCTTCTTCTTCACGTACACGCTCACGGCCGTGGGCTGCTCCGTGCCGCGCACGCTCTTCAAGTTCTTCTTCTGGTTCGGCTACTGCAACAGCTCGCTGAACCCGGTCATATACACCATCTTCAACCACGACTTCCGCCGCGCCTTCAAGAAGATCCTCTGCCGCGGGGACAGGAAGCGGATCGTGTGAGCGCGCGGTCCCCGTCCCCCCGCCCGGCCCCCCGCGAACAGACTCGCGTGGACTGCAAGCCGCGGGGATGGAGGGGCGCCTCAACGCAGCCCCAGGACTCCGAACCCGCCGGGGTCTGCCTATTCCGCGTTTCCTGGCCGGTGGCCGCCCTGCTCTTTCCTACCAGGGAAAAGTACTGGTTGGGGGAGGGGCACACGCCCCCCAATTGTTGTTAGGGCCGCTCCTGACTCCCAGCGATCTTCCAGGGTTCTTGGGCCGCCCCTAATCAGTATTGTTTCCTACAGGTATTTTCACCTCCTGTGAGTCCGGAGCAGTTCAGAGCAAGCGCTGGAGCCCAGAGGGTGTGTGGCTCACGAAGGGTTAACGAAAGGGGTTACCCAGACCTGGCGAATTGCTTTCCCTCTCCCCCCAACTCTATTTTTAAACAAAGCTCAGGGCAGCCCAGTCCGCCCTCCCTACCCCCACTGTAAATATACACTATTTTTGATAGTACATGCGGGGTGGGGGAGGGGGTCCCCAATATCGCTTGGCTTTTGATGTCGGAATCCTGGCTGTTGGAGATGCCCTCGAGGCAGACACGTTGTGTCTGGTTCAGGCCAAGTCCCTCTGCAATGCAAGCCCTTTTCAAGTGTCATTACCTCCCTCTATGTCCTTTTCACCATGGTGACTGTTCCTTTGGGCCTGGACCTGCTTTGAGATTTCCTGGGGTGGGGGGGGAGTGGGGGGGCGGAGATTTGTCCATTTTTTCTCCTGTGCCTCACAGCATAATTGCCTTTTCCTATGTAAATATTGCAATGATGGACCAAGACAGAAGTAAATGAACCTTTCTGCCTTGCATCAGCCCCGTGTATAAAGCCATTATCCCCTGAGGCACCATCGCCCCAGTAACTCACTTTAAAACCCTCTCTTTCCCGTGTCCCCTTCCTTCTTTCTCTCCGGGGCACTGCTCGAAGAATATGTATGTTTCTATTTTGTATGTATGTGCGTGCGCCCTTGGGTCCCCCAAAGTGCTGACTCTGGGGAAATCTTTTAGCTGCTGTTTTTAGACACAGAGGAGTGGAAATTATGTGGAAGAGGCAAACCTGATATGATTTGCCCAAGGTAAACAATTGAAAAGACAAATGAGCCTGCCAAACTGTGCAGTTCCTGCACCAAGAGCTCACAGGTATCAAAGTGTTGTCCTTCCCCCATCCCCCACCCCGCTGTTTTTCTGGTTGAGATCATGTCATTGATGAATTCCCAAAGTCAACTGAGGAGGGTGGAGACCTCCTGTTTACATCGGAGTTTCTACATGTTTTAGACTCTTTTAAGGCCTGCGCTCTTACTTCACTAAAGAAAAATTAATATCAGCACATGTTGCTAATGACAGTGGATTTTTTTTTTAAAATAAAAAGTTTACAGATCAAATGTGAAATAAACATGAATTAAATGGTCCTGCCTATTATCTGAGTTTCCAAAAGCTTTAAGACTCTGGGAACATGTACATTATAAAACACACTTTTAAAAGTGCAAGCCATAACAAAACTACCATTTATCAAGTATTTCTCATGTGCTGAACACTATGGTGAGCCCGTTATCTCTATTTTATAGGTAAAAAAAACTGAGTCTCAGAGGGCAAATGATTTGCTCAAGGTTAACAGGTGGTGGAAATGCACTGTGTCCAGCTTTGTCTGGTTCCAGGGACTGCACTGCACGCGTAACCCTAGAGCCTTGCAGCGTCACGTGATTACCACTTTGCAGAATGCTGCCAGCAGTGAGGTCTCTACACAAAATGTGCTATGCACACAAAATGGGATCTATCTGAGGTGTGTAGGTACACACAAAGTGTGTACATACCACAAAGTGTCTAAATGTCCTAAAGTGGATATATCTCAAAGTGTATATATTCTCCTTGAAGTATGGTATATGCACAAAGTGTAGAATATACTCTAGAATGTATATCACACCTTCCAGTGTGATAATACCCAACGTGTGGTGTGGAATCCATAGTGTGGTACATGCAGAGTGCAGTATAAACATCTAAATAGAACCACGTGTTACTTGGTGGCTTGAACTGTCTCCGGCCAAAGGCACGAATTCTTCCTGTTGCATTTCCGTACGATCACGTTTCACCCTTCTGTCTAGCGAAACTTAAGATCCTCGCCTGATAGTTAAGGTTATGACACTTGGAAGCAGGAAGGGCCCTTTGAGAGCCAGGAATCCAACCCCTCATCTTCCAAGAGGAGTGACGTGCTCAGCGTCCCACACCGCTGGCTATGTGCTGCCTTGTTCAGTTGGGAAGCGGCTGAGCCGTGTAGAGCAATTCTGATGAAGACCTATTGATTGATTGGGTTTGATGGGCAGTCACAAGCTTCATTCAGGTCATGGTTTGGGGAAAGATGGACTTTGTGGGTCCAGCCACATATAACACAAGTGCAGACCAGCTCTGGATGCCCCAGAAGCGGGCCCTCGAGCACCCTCTGGACAGCACTTGTTTTCCTTAATTTCCTTAATTTTGGTGGGGGAGAGGTTGTGTGTGCAGGGGTGGAGGGTGGAGAGCCTCAGAAGTCATCTGGGCTCTGGGAGACCTGGCAGGGGGATGATGCTGGTTCTGAGGGGTTTTTGTAGAAGCGAGAATGAGTTCCTGCCATCACGCAGCCGTCTGAGGAGGCTGGCTCTAGCTGCCTTGCCTTGGGGCTTCATACACCCTGGCCTTTGCAGCTAAGTCTGGCTTCCTGGTCTGGTGCTGAGCCCTGCTCCCCAGCCTCACTCCAGCCTCTCTCTCCCTCCCACTCAAGGCACCCATTGCCCCAAAGGTAAACAGTGCCAGACAATAGGCCAGCCTGGCAGGCCCCCAGGAACTTGGCTGTGTATCCCAGACAAAGGGCAGATACAAACACTGCTTGCTGTTGACTCTTTTCTGCTCTGTCTGCTGGTTGTGTTTGCCTTCAGCCTCAGAGGCCCTGCTTCCTTGGGTATGGGGGAAGTTTCAGCAATGGTGCTTCTAGGGCAAGCCTCTGATGTCGCTCCCACCCCCCACCCCGGACCCATTCCAGCAACAGAGAAGCCTCAGAGATGGAGGGGGCTTGGGGAAAGTGGGAAAGAGAGGGTGGAGTTCACAGGGTCCTCATCATTCATTGCAGAGGGCTCAAGCAACAGTCTCCAAAGGTCTGGGGTGGCGGGGGCGGGGGGGACTTTAGGAAGAGAATGGCCCATATGGGGAATCTTAGCTTAAAGATCAGGTGAGACTGACTTCTGACAGCTTCCTTGTCCCATCCAATCCCAATTATTTAGGCCGAGAGGTTCTATCTTCATGGCGGAATCTCTTATTTTATGTGACTTTGGTTGAGGTCTCAAAAGCCACTGGCTTTTGGATCTGAAGTGTGTCTTGCCAGATTTTCACTCCTGCAAGTTGTCTGGAGTTGGGGGAGGGGGCAGTGCCCTCACTTGAGCCTGAGTGCAAGACTTTGTTCAATTTCTTCTGTGCTCTAGGGCTGGGGAAAAGAATGATGAAAAAGTGACTTAGGCTTTCCCCTCTTGACGATCCTATAATTGAATCGGAGTGTTAGAGCCAGATTTGCCAAATGCATCCTCCATTCCCACAGTGTGCTATTGAGTCCTTGAAAAGCCAACTGGTTATGTGGCCCTGGAGCCCGCTGCCCCCCTGATGCCATCGATATCCAACAGGAATTCTGTTTTGCCATTGGATTTGGTGAGTTGCTGATCAACCCCAGAGGAGCCCTCTGTGCCTGCTCTGTGCCAAGCACCATGCCAAGCACCATGCCAGGCACTGTGAGGCAGCTCTCTTCCTTTCATGCATGTGCCCTGCAGAGCCCAGCACTTGTCCCTAAGCGACTAGGGCCAGCCCTGTGCTCCAGAAGCATTAGGTTGCCTGGGGAGACAGGACGAGCCTGTGTGAAATATTAAGTAGCCACATAACTAACAGTGACTGTGTGGTGGGGGATAGTGCTAAGTGTCCACTGAGGATCATGGGCATCTACCTGTGCCCTGAGAGTGCAGTGGGGGAGAGGTTGCTGTGGTTGGGAGCTCTCTGAGAGCAGGGTGTGGGAGCTGGGGTGCAGGACTTTAGCTGAGGGAGAAGGGGTGGGGCAGGCAGCTCTGGTTTTAGTGCTGCTAGGCCTAGGTCAGACTTTAGCTTTCATTTCTCCATCCTGATCCCTGGGGATGGCGTGGCTAGCTCCTGTCCCTGTTTGAGGACACCCATTGGAAGCCTACCTCCCTGACTCAAGTAGAATAGCAGGATCCAGGTATCCACACCTGACCTTGCATCCAGGCCTCTGTCCTGGGCCCTGCCATTCCCCATAGAAGGTCTGAGAGTCTGGGATGCAGGAAGGGGTGCCTTTTTCAATAGGGGATGTGCCTGTGAGGGAAGCCACATGATGTCACTGAGCATAATTACAAACGCTAGGGTTTGTTTTGAAAATAGCATCGATCTCTTTGATTACCAGAAATTCTGGAGTTTAGAGTTAATTACAAAAAAGGACCTGCTGGGAAGAACCTGGTCCAGGCCATTAGGCGAACTTGCCTTTTACCGGAGGTGCGACACTGGGCCTAAGGCCCTTTCTGAGCCCCCGTTTCTTCATTTATAAAATGAAAATGGTCGATCTAGATCAATGTTATTTAAAAGTGTGTTCCATCGAGGTTATTACAAAATCAACCTCTCTCTCACGTACACACACACACACACACACATTTATTATCTATCATCTGTCTGTGTGTCTTTCTACATCATCCATATTATCTATCATCTGTCTGTGTGTCTTTCTACATCTGTCTGATGAAATGCTGGGTTAAACGATCTATAACAGGTCCCTTTCATCATGGGCTTCTCAGAGTCTTGAATACTCCAGTGTGGGTTATGATTCTCTGAGAGGGGATGGACATGGTGAGCTATGTTTGGCACATTCGCTGGACTGCAGACTTCCGCTTTTTACAGAGTGTCTCAGTGAACCATGCTTGCTGGAACACTTGTTGGGTCATACTGGGCTCAGGGATCTCACTGGGCTTTTCACTTGATCGGCTTCGAGATTCTGTGACTGCCAGCTCTGCTCTCTTCTTCTGTCCCTCCTTCAGGTGAGGCACGCTGGGCAGGGCAGAGCCATGTGTTCTTCCTGGGCACAGCTGGCTCTGAGAGTCATTGGCCTCGTGGAAGCTTTGGGTTGTGCTGGGGTTGTTATGAATATGGCCACACTGCGCACGCACATGGACATACAGACACACTGTCACACAGACACAGACGGACTCATGCAAACCATCCTCCTGGCCAGCTGCCGAGTCAGGTGAGAGAGAGCCCCAGGGGACCATGTGGCTTGCTCTTGGCCAAAGTCGTCTAGGCTATCCTCGTGTCTTTGGCTCAAGCCCGGCCAAGAGGCCAAGAAGGAGACACTGAGCTGCCCAGCAGTGGTGACTAATGAGGCTGGGGCCTTGGCGAGGGGCGGTGGGGACTGGCTTAGGTCAATGAGCCTACTTGTCCCCTGGGTGCACTGAGAGTTTTATTGCTCTTTACTTAGCACCTATGGGCACCCCTTAGCCTTCCTTCTCCTCAGCAGATACACCTTAAGGATTCTTTTTTATACCCTGTTTCAGAGGAGGCACTGAGAGTCTTAACGAATGATAGCTTCCTTCTCTTCTTCCTCCCTCCCTCCCTCCCTCCCTTCCTTCCTTCCTTCTTTCCTTCCTTCCTTCCTTCCTTCCTTCTCTTCTTCCTTCCTTCCTTCCTTCCTTCCTTCCCTCCTTCCTTCACTCCTTCACTCCTTCTTTCCTTCCTGCCTGCCTGCCTTCCTTCCTTCCTTCCTTCCTTCCTTCCTTCCTTCCTTCCTTCCTTCCTTCCTTCTTTTCTTCCTGCCACAACTATTTTTTTGATCTGTCCTCAAACTAATATCATGGATACTGTACTATTTGTGCTGGGGGTGAAGTGGTGAACAAGATAATTAGAATCTTCACCCCACAGAGCTGTTCTTTTGTGGGGAGACAGCTATTAAGTGGGCACCAGGGAATGGTAAGCAGGTTGATGAGGGTCATACAGTGGGTGACGGGGACTCACTGTTGGGGAGCCTGGCCTGGGCTAAGGCACCAGAGGAGGGTCCCCGGAGAAGTGACAGATGGGCAGGAATAGCCTGGCAAAGGAATCAGGGTGGGAGGGGGAGCATCGTATGTTTAAGCAACTAAATGAAGTCTAATTCATTCAGGACATGGGGCCTGAGAGGCGGAAAGGAGAGAAGAGAGGCTGAGAGGGGGTGGGCCAGACCATGCCGTCCTCTGGAAAGATTTATCTTGAAGACACTGGGAGCCACTGGAAGGTTTTTAGGCAGAGGACGAACATGATTTTTTTGTTGGGAAAATCATTCTGGCTGCTGGGTGGAGCCTAAAGGGGTGGGGAACAGTAACCCAGAAAGTGGCCTGACTAGAGCACTGACGTGACACTCAGAGAAGCCTGGGGAACCTGCCTCCCCCAAAGTCACCCAAAGGCAGTGCCAGCCGCTGTACAGAACCAGATAATTGAGATTTCAGAGGTGCCCTTGCTTGCAAAATATGGTAAACCACTGCCCCCACCTTCTGTGAATTTCCATCTTGAGAGGGAGGTGCTGGGCTCGGAGCTCATGGTTACTTGCAAACCACTCAGCGGGCCTTGGTGGTATGTAGTACTGACCGGCCGTGGGACCCGGACTGACTCTCTTCCTGTTTCTGAACTTCAGCCGCCTTATCTCCAGAATGGTTCAGGGAGGATGAGAGGAGACCACAGAGAACAAGCAGGCTGCGTGCGCCACTGAGCTGCCCGAATCCCAGCTGACAATGCAGGGGCAAATGAGGGCTCGTGGGAGCTCAGCAACCCGTGGATCCTGCTTGGGATCAGAAGATTGGATAAGCCCCAGGTCTGGGACTTGCCTTGCTTACTCCTATACCAGGCTTGCCCAGGCCTCTCGAGGAGGAAAGCCCTCTGTTTGCAAGGAGTTCAGGAAACCTGTGACTTGGCACACCTGTCTGCTCTTCCTGGCACGAGGAGCTCTCAGCAGCAGGCTCGCTGCTCCTGGTGGGGCCTTTGCCTACGATTCTCCACAGGTGCTCGATTGCTTGAAACTCAATCCCTACACTTGCAGCTCTTGCTGGTTTGCAAGGGAGCTGCTCCTGGAGAGGGCGTCCAGGTCTCGGAAGGAATGGCTGGTTCCCGAGAAGGGCACTTCAAAACTAAGCTATTATAATAGCTTTGATTTTAACCTTGAACAGCTGACCAAGCCTCAGTTTCCCCACCTGTAGCTGGGAGGTTATGGTTCCCAGTGTTTCGGTGAGTGGCCCAGGCCAGGGCTAGGGACTTGCCTTGCTTAGGGCAGAGACCCAGTAGTGCTAATCTCTTCCACTGCAGTTTGGGAGCTGGAGTCTTGTTTTTGCTGTGGACGGAGCTGGGCTGGGCCGGCGAGTTTGGACAGGGCCAGCATCTCATCCTTACTACGGATGTTTTGGGGTGATTTCTGACAGGGATTTGACTGATTAGACTCTAAGCTTTCTCTCTTTTCAGCCTGATGAAAGAAAGACCTATATTCTTCAAGAGAGCAAGAAGATGGGACCGGACGAACTCCGGGTCCCGTTCAGCACTCACGATGACCGCGATGGTGTGTAGCGAAGCAGCCCCGAAGGCCTCCGAGGCCTCCAGATGCCCAGGTCGGTGCTATTCATGGCCTCGTCACACCACAGGCTGGTTTTACTGTCTCCAATGATAACACTCTTGTTTCGGCCTTGATAACTCTGCTCGAGCTGTTCTCTTACACATGGAATGTCGTATTATCTAACTTTAAAGCCAAGCTACACCACATACCTTTTTATTTTAATAGTAGAAAGAATCTGGGGTTTGGCATCGGTTATTCCAAGGCTTAAACCTTGGTTCTGACTCTCTAGCAACTTCCCTCCCTGTCCCCGAATGCCCAATGGGGGTGCACCGTGAGGGACGCCATGCTGCTGCTGAGAGGGGCTGCTCATGGGCTTGTCCCCTGCTTAGCCTGTCCTCCCAGGCTCTCAGGGAGGGTCTTTTCACGACACTGTCTTCTTGCTCAGATGTTTTGCTTTTGGAAAGATTTCTTCCCTTTCAGCCACACTTAGCCCACAAGTTCTGCCAAGCTGCCTAGCACCTGGGTCAGGGAGCTTGGATTCTGTGGTCAGATAGGTGTGGGCTCGCACTGTGGCTACATCTCTGGCTGTCTGTGTGGCTTTGGACTGTTTGTTTCACTTTCCAGAGCTTCAATGTCCTTATCTGAAAAATGGGTAAATACTACTTTCTCCCACAGTGTCAAGCCTGAATGGTTATTGTCATATCCACATGTTTATCATGTTTATCCCCTGATAGTACAAGTTTCACAAAGGGAGGGACTTTTTTTCCGGCTGATTCTCAGGCAACCCGCAGTAGGTACCCAATAAACATTTGCCAGATGAATGGAAGAATGATGCTTAATGTGATGGAATACATGGGGTCAGTGGACGTGACCGTTGAGAACCAGGTGAAAACATGGGGTGGTGAGTGTAAAGGTGAATATATAGTGCCAAGTGTGGAAAGGAAAGCCTAAAGCAGGCCCCACACTGTGCGATGCTCCCCACACGTGCATGCCCACCGTAGGACAGACGGTTATGGTGGTGAAGACCAGGGTGCGTGCTGCCTGTCGTGGGAAGTCCCCTCTCCTAAAGATATTTAAGCAGAGGATAATTCTCTGGGCCAAGGTTGAAGCAGCAGCGATCTGTGGGTCTTTTCACCTCCAAGAGCTGTGGTTCTGCTGTGCTCTGGAGCCTGACTGGACGAGAGAATGAAGGCCGGTGTGACAGGGTAAGTGGATGGACCAAGGGCTGTAGGTTCCAAGGGACCTGAGGTGTCGCCGGCCAAGGGGCATGGAGGATCCCCGAGAGAATACCTTTGTGCAGGGCCCGGAGGGTATTTAGGAGTGTGTGCGTGTGTGTGTGCCTGTGTGTGTGTGATGTATGCATATATGGGTATGTGTATATCATATTTATAGTATATCTCACATATGGCATATCTCATATATAGCATATATCATGTATATGGCTTATCTGTATTTATATCTCATAAGGCAGCAAAATGAGTGCTTGGGGATATAAGAGTTTCAGCTTTTAAACCCAGAGAGATGGCATATTAGTCAGGGTTCTCCGGAGAAACAGAACCAACAGGATGTGTGTATCTGTATGTATGTATATATGTATCTATTTATCTATCTTTCTATCTTTCTTGATTTATTTTAGAGAGTTGGCTCACATGACTCTGGAGGCTGGCAATTTCAAAGTCTGTAGGGCAGGCTGTCAGGCCGTCAGGCTGGAGGCCCAGGGAAGAGCTGCAGTTGGAGTGTGAAGGGGGTCTGCTGGCAGAGTTCCCTCTCTCTATTAAGACCCTGTGTGATTGGACAAGGCTCACCCACATGAAGGAGGGCAATCTGCTTTACTCAAAGTCTGCCGAGTTAAATGTTCATCTCATCTAAAAAACACCTTCACAGAAACAGCTTGAATAATGTTTGACCAAATAATCTGGGTACTGTGGCCTAGCCAAGTTGACACATAAAATTAACCATCACAGATGGGTTTAAAACAACACGGATCTAGGAGTTCGTACTCAGGACTGTGGAGTAGGGGGGTGGGGCGGGGCAGGTGTCTCGGTCCCAGCTTTTAGGCCCTGTATAAAAGGTGGTCTCAGCTCATTAAGACCGGCGCTGACTCAGTAGGGAAGGACCAGAAGGGGGTCAGAACTAATCAGCTTGTACAGTTCAGTGCTTCACAATAACATTCCAGGTGGCCTTTTGTGTGTGTGGCAATAGACAGCAGCTTTATTTTGCTTTCTGGGTGACTAAACTCCTGCATGCCACTCTCCATAGAGACCACGAGAGGAGATCCTCAAAGTCAGGGTCACTGGAGGCCTGTGTTATTAGCCACTTCTTCTGGGTTCTGTTATGTGGCCTGGACCTGGCAGGGTCTGGGCCTCCTTATCATCACTCTCTCTCGTTTTCAAGTAGCTCTGGGGTGTACTCGCTGTTCATAGTGTTGGTCCTGACCGCTCACCATGACTCACTTGCCTCTGTCCTATCTTACCTTTGGCTGCCCTGGTGACCAATGCGGTTACTTGTTTTCTCGTTTTTTAATTTGTTTTGGATTTGGCACATGCTGTTGTCTCCTGGGTCTTGGCTCCTCTTGATGATGATGATACTTGCTCAGTAATAGAAGTGTCTGCTCTCTGTCTCAGTGACACATGGAGAATGTTTTGGTCATGCTTTTCTGACTCAGTGCCTAGGACCCTACTATGAGGATGGCGGGAATGACTCACACTCTGCTGATCTCAGCTTTGCAGATGAGGCCTGCATGGTTCCCACGAGGGGAGGGCCATGGGAGCCAAATGGAAGGAGGCAGTAGATACAGGGCACTCTTGGCTAGGTTCCACCTCCGAGCTCTTCATTGGGTTGGACACTTTGTTTGACCTTTCTCCTATCCCCAATTTTCCCACAGCTCCCCAGAATCTCCCCCTGGGTGGAGAGGTCAGAGGTGTTGGCTTCTGTCTGTAGCTCATCAAGGTAATGTGTATGATGAAGTCTATCGGTGAAAATTGATCGATTTGCTATGGGTCCTGTGGTGAACATTTGTGGTTTGCCTCCCCAGCCTCAGTCCCTCTTCGGGCCACAACCACCCTCTAATCTATGTTTAGACATTCCCTCTCACCACATTCAGCCCATGTGATTGAGATGGACTCCAAGGCGTCCATGAGCTAAGCCCAGGTCTGCGACATGCCAGTCTTAGCCCCTTCCCTGACCACAGTGATTGGGTCATTGTCCTATCGCTTCAGGATGCTGTGGAACAGACTATGATCCCGCAGACTAGGTGGCTTATAAACAACAGAAATTTATTTTTCACAGTTCTGGAAGCTGGGAATTCAAAGATCAGAACGCCATAATATTGGGCTAGGGCCTTCTTCTGAGTTGCAGGCTTTTCATTGCATATTAACACAACAGATGGGGCAAGGGAACTCTTTAGTGTCTTTTTTATAGGGCACTAATCCCATTTATGAGGGCTTCACCCTCATAACCTAAGTACCTCCCGAAGGCCACCTCCTAATACCATCACATCGGAGGATAGGATTTCAACATACAAATTTTAGGGGTACAGACATTCAGACCATAGCAGAGATGGTCCCATCCCTGAACCAGTCAGAGCCAATGATGTTTCCTGGAACTGCTGAGAGAGAGGCACGTGTTATTTCCTACTGGACCTGCTTTGTTCGTCTGTCATCTGGGATCACCATCTTAGATAGCAGAGCTCCGAAGGATATGGAATCCTGATGACATCGTTTTAGCTCTTAATCCGTATGTGTGTGAAGTAAGACCTATTTCTAAACTTAAAAAAAAAAAAATTTCATGAACTGATAAATTCCCTTCCTTTAATTTAAGCCAATCTCAGTTGGGTTTTCTGTCATTTGCAACCAAGAAAGCCCTAATGGATACAGGCCTCTGCCCTTGGAGTTGAAATCACATCACCATTATTCTCAAGGTCATATGGTTTTGCAATGAGTTTAGTTGTTTTACTTCTTTGGTCGGGTACCACCTTGGTCCTATGTGATGATCAACTCTCTAATTCCAACTGTGTTGACACTGCTCTTTAGTTTTCAACAGCCTTAAACAGTTCTTTGAACTTGTCTGGAGGCCATCACTCTAAAGTCAGAAACCCATAACCCACTTGCCGTCCTATGGGATCCACAAGATCAAATATATAGGGTTGCTTGGCACAACTCCTCCAACAAGTTGGAAGGAACTTTCATTCATCCATCGATTCCTGGAATTATTTTACACTGTGGGTATGAGGTGGAAGGCTCCTGGCCATCTGGGCTTCTAGTCCTTGGGTCCAGCTCACCCTTGATATATTTCTAAAGAGGACAGAACAGTTGTGTTCACATTTCCTGGCTGAGCACATAGGACAATACAGTCATCATCACCAAAGGCAACTGAGCTCATGGCCCTAATCCTGACCATCCCTGAATAGGAGCTGTTGCCACCTAGTGATTTATTTCACGGTTAAACCTTCCAGGAAATGGGTTTAGAGGTTGTTGAAATGTGTATGTATTTTTATGTGTCAAGTTTTTGGGATATTCTTCTTTGATCTAGTTGGCAAAATGAAGCCATATGAGCTGAGAGAGTGGGCCGTTTGGGCTTCCAGCTTTCCGCACTTACGTTCTGCCTCTTCACATTCCTGTAGATGTTCAGCCTTCAAAACTGTGCAACAGTGATTGGGGAAGAATCCTGTAAGTGCCAATGATGCTCGTAAACCAACCGTGTGTGAGGGCGGGTCCAGCAAAAAAGGAAGGAGAATCGTGGTCAAGAGTAGGTGCCCCGGGGTCAGCATGCCTGTGCGCCCTTGAAGCTGTGCAGTTCCAGGAAGAGAGGAACGTCTGGAGAACACATTTTTCTTGTCTTTCCAAGACCAGCTGGGGTGTTAGCAACTCCCCAAATTCCTCCATGTTTTTTTCCCACTTATGATCTTTCTAGGCTGCTAAATTCCACCATGTAGGCGGATTTTTGACTTGCCATATTACTTGATTTTTTGGTGGGTGGTGGGGGGAAGTCTATGTAAGCCTTTCTTCTCTAACTAACCTGAACCTGCTGGGTAGGCAAAGACTATGCCTTACCTCTCTACGAGCTAACCTCTCCTACTCCCCACCTGGCGTCTAGCATGGTGCCCTGCATAGAGAGGGTGTCTGGTGTGGTCTTGTTGACCCTGGAGCCTTTGCTGTCATAGGGGTGGGGGGTAGCTAATGGGTGTGAGGGAAGAGTCTAAGGGCAGACATCAGGCGTGGGAGGGGAGGCGTGGGTGTGGTGTCTAGAAGAATGAGGAAGCGGCCATTGAAAGGAAGTGGCTAAACCCTCGCTCCATCGTCCGAGCCGTGTTCATGTGTGCCATTGGCTACACTGAGCCTCCATGGAAATAGCCTGGATTCATGGCTTGAAGTGGAGACGCGGAATAGATGAGACCACAGTGACTTGAACAAGGTGAAGTGATCTGCTGGCCTGGTGCTCTTCCCCTGGGCCCGCCCTGTTAGGTGGTCTGTGTTCTAAACCATGAGGTGGGAATGACATGAAAGGGCTAGTGGCCAAAGAGCTCTGGGCCAAGGGCTTGTCCTGCTTTTCCTGGGCAGAGAGCACAGAGGGCATCTGGAGTTGGTCCTTGATCCTCCACTGTCTGCGACCTTTTCTTAAGGATCTCATAGACACAGGGATTTCAAAGATCCCAGCCCTGCTCCCGAAGCAGCTGCATCGAAATGGTCCTTGATCCCTACTTACTACCTCCACCCCAAGACGACTGCTGCCCCCTCTTTGGGAGACACCCTTAAGCCATAGGCCTATTGGTCCTGCACACTGGCACTGTGCTTGGTTGTGTGTGTGTGTGTGTGTGTGTGTGTGTGTGTGTGTGAGGGGGGGGAGGGGTAGAGAGGCTGATTTAAGACTGAAAAGGGATAGGAGGCAGAGAGTAGAGACAAGTGGAAAGTCACAGGAAGCACTGTCTCTGACTCCGCTGCCCTGGCCCCTAGCCCTGTGGATGGTGGCTGTCCTGGGCACAGGAGGTTGGGGTGGGGGCCAAGGCACATGCAGGCACTTCTAGCGCTGAGCAATGCACTTTGAGAGGAGGAAACCTGTGAGCAATGGCTCCTCCTGGGTTGCCAGGTGAGTGGACTTAAATGGGCAGCTGGGCCTGGCTTTTGAGCCAGGCTCCTGGGGCCATGCAGGGGCCCTGATTCTCCTACTTACCTTCTCTATGGCTTAGACATAGCATCTCCCCTTTCACTGCTTCACCTTCCCCATCTGTAAAATGGGTATCCACCACCACCCCCGCAGGTAAGTCACACGAGACTATGGTAAGGCAGCCCTTTGAAAACTGTAACGTTCCTGTCATAGCGATGATGGACGCTGCCGAGACAGAGCACAGAGACCCCTCATTGCAGTGCTTGAGGTCTGCAGAGGGGAATGGGGGACAGGAGAGGCTGCTCTGAGGAAGGTGGTTTGGTCCCCATAAGAGTCTTGGATCTTTGTCCTTTTGCACTGGGACACAAGAAACCAGGAGCTCAGAAGGGCTTTGGGCTGAAACGGGTGGAAAAACAGGCAGAGGGACCAAGTCTCTCACTGCTTCTGATTTATCTAGTCTTTATTCCTCGTCTCAGAACAGGTTCCCTTCCAGACTGTGGCAGGACCGACAGGGGCCCTTGGATTTTCCAGCGTGATATCTTTACGGAGGTGGTGTTTGGGGCCTCAGAAAGAAAACCAGTGCTCTGGCATTGTCTCAGTCCTGGCCGTCCCTAAAAATACGATGCGATGAGGCTAATAAGAAAGCAGAACAGGCCTGGCTCGGCATGACCTAATATAGCCTGGCATTCAAGCCCGAACCGGTACGTCAATGGGGACTTGTAATTGAAAACGCAAGATGTCTCTGATGGGGTAGCAGGCAGCCTGCTGTATTCTCTGTGGGGGCAATTCATGGGGATCTGAGCAGAGGCCCTGGGGGCCCTCCAGGATTTACCAGTGTGGGTGGGGCTGGGGCCTGGCAGAGGGCACCCTGGAAGCCTCTTGCCCAGCCTCTGGCTGGTGGGTTGGCACTGAGTTGGCTACCAGCCGAATCAGCTCTTGTGGGAAAGACCGATGAGCTCAGTGCCACCAGGGTCACAAATTCTATCACCCCAATGTTTTGGTGATGAGCCTACCCTGTCCCCCCGCCCCATGGATGCCCCAGCTAACCTGGTTTTGTTCTCATATGGAATCTCTGAGAGACTCCGGCAGGGCCCTCCTACCTCAGACAGTGGATTGATGCCAGCCTCCCGTGTGGAGGTGTCATGGTGGTGGCAGTGCCAGCCTCCCATGTGGAGGTGTCGGTGCCAATGGCAGGTTCCTCCTCTACCTTCCTCTTTCTGCATGGATGTTGTCTGGTGGGTCAGCTGAGAGGCCGAAGGGCTCAGATGCTGCTCTGTGCTGGCTTGTGACTCAGTCTGGGCAGGAGGAGGAGGCAGAGCAGGGACGGGGAGAAGCAAGGCTGCGAGCTACCCACTCATGCCTTTTGCCCGAGGCCTTCCTGGTTTCTGCACTGAAAGTCGTAAATCCCAGGCCACCTCTCAGTCCTACGACAACCTGGATGGTTGGTCTCCCCACTGTATCAAACCCCCCAAACCTGCTGGTCATGAGGGCCCAGTGTGCTCTCTGGACTAGTGTCCCAGGAGACTCACCCAAGGTCACAAGGTAGAGGGCCTCTGACCACCAGTTCAGCCCCTCACCTGCATTTCTCAGGTGGTTGCATGAGGCAGGACACCTGGTTCTCCAGTGATCTTGGCCAATGCCTTTTCCTGGGACAGAAGTGTGGTAAAACAGCAGAAGGTGGGAGCAGAGTGGGGAACTGGTCACCCTTGGGGAGTGAAGGCTCAAGGCTATGGGGCCCCAAGAGGGGAAAGACTCAATTTCTGCCCTTAAGAAGTTGACGCTCTGGTTAGAAATATGCAGCAGACTTGCGCGTGGGTGTCTGGCTCAGTGCCACTCTGTGCCACCTACACACGTACCAGGGAAAATAGATAAAGGGTGTGTCCTATTGAGATTTTGTTACTCTCACTTCCCTAAAAGAATTTATTCTTCAACAAACATTTATTGCATATTCGTTCCTTAATGTATTGTTCCGTCTGGAACACACTCGTCCCCTCCCCCCTCCTCCCCTCCTTTATCTCTGCTTCAACTCCGCCTCTGAATTCCATCCCCTCCTCAGGTCTCACCTTAATGTATAAGATTTATGGAACACTTAGTATGAAGCGTAACTCATTCAATCCCCATGAAAACCCTATGAAGCTATCATGCCTATTTCCTGGATGAGGAGACGGAGTGGTTAACTGGCTTGCAAGGCACTCGTGGGACTGAACTGTCAGGCTGGAATGGAGCCTGGCCTGGGCCTGGCCTGGGCCTCCCCTGAAATGAAAGCTTTCTCGATCTCCACGTCCCTGCACCCAAAGCCTCCGTGGTCACGCCCCGCTGGAGCCATCTAAGGCCCAGGGTCCTCGTGTTTCCTCTATGAGACAGTTCGTGGAGGGCCGGGATCCTCCTTGCTTCATCCTTAGTCTAAGGATTTAAAAGGAGCTCAGTAAATACCTGTTGAATGAATAAATGAAGGAACTGATGGATGAATGGATGGTTTAGCTTAATGCCTGAAGGAGCTCTGAGGTCCTCAGTGAAGACTTTGGTTTTGTCACTGTGGGCAGCACACACCGGCAGTGATGAGCCAGGGGGCTCTCGATGTCACAGGATAAATAGGATTGTCCTTTCTGGAGTGACAATATAACTGCGAGACTGGGAAATAAACTTTTATATAAACACTAACGCAAACTTGGATTCTTTGTTTTGGAGTAAAGTGAGATATTTTTATGAATTTGTAGGATAAAACTGAGATGTGGAGGAAATGTCATGCTTGAAGTAGCCTCCATAGGCACGTCTCAGACCTCACTAACCACCCCCCACCTCTGCCGCAATTTCTCCTCCGCTGTTGGGGTGCTTTGGTGAAAAGTTTGAGAAACGCTGCTCAGAGAAATGGCTGGAACTCAGGGCATGGGTGACCTGACTCAGCCTGGGGAGAAGGAAGGGATCTCCAGGAAGAGCACTGCACAGCAAAGCCACAGAGATGGGAACATGTTGCAGCTTTCTGCTCACTCCGGGGGACTGGGCGAGCCGCTGGTCGCAGGGAACGGCTTTAGGTTCGAGCACGCCAATAGCCGTTGAAATAAACGCCTCATAGCCACATCCCGAAGTACCACTCTAGCCTCTTGGAAAACCTCACGCTATTTTTAGCCCCTTTATAGCTCAAGAAAATGCCATCTCTTTTCCTCCCTATGAGCCAATTCATTGTTGATCTTGCCCGGGTCTTAAAACCCCGTTCTCCTTTTTAGCTCAGTGAGAGCGATCAGCAGTGGGGTGGAGTTCCTCCGTCCATTGCTATTTTCATAACTTGTGTCACTTGTTCACATGGGAAAAATCCAGCCTTTCCCCCATGTTGGGGCCCTACATAACCTGGCTTCACAGGCACATGACTGCACTGAATCACGCAGAGGTAGACGTGAACGAAGGAACGCCAGGACTTAAGTTTCGAGGTGCCTGAAGTTGGCGTGGCTGGTGCTGGACACTGAACTTGTTTATTTCAGAAGTGTTTCCAAGGGAAAAAGGAGGAACCGGTGCCTTTCGGGCCGTGAGGGACCAAGAGGGGTGATGATCTCCATCGGAAGCATTCACTCTAATTCAATAGGAACGCCAGAAGGTGCTTGGCGGTCACAGTCCTTTGCAGTTTACACAATGCTTCTCTTGAGTGGTCTGCTTCTGTGCCCACTACTATAACAGGGAAATGAACAGAATGCTGGAGAAGACAGATGAGGGAGGGGCCTATTCTATGACGTGTTAGTTAGGTCTTAAAGGATAAGAAGAAAGAGAGAGAGAGGTTCCAGGCAAAGGGAACAGCATGTGCAAGTGCAAAGAGGAAACAGAAGGGCCTTGTGAATTCCAGACATGGGGAGAAAAATTTCAGCATGCCTACACGCTAAGGCGCATGCATAGGAGTATTACTGATGAGACCAGGGAGGAAGGTTGGCCGCAGATTTTGAAGGGTGTGTTGCTGTAGGCAGCAAGGAGCTGTTGGTGTCTCTTTTCTAGGAAGTTCATTTTTTTGGAAGCTGAATGGAGGCTAGACCATTCTGGAGTGTCAGGCACTGTGCCGGGTGCAGAATATTGGACCCGCTATAAAAGAGGACTGAGCTTTTATTTTAAAAGTCTGATGGCGATAGACAGAACAGGCAGGGGTGGGGAAATTTAATGTGATCCTCTACATAGGGGATCACACAAGCGTCACCGCATCTATTGCCATTTCCATGGCAGGCATTGCTAATCAATCACAGCATCATCCTCATCCTACAATTGAGGAAGCAGAGGTAGAAAGGCAAGCCCAGGGCTCCACCAAGTTAGGAAGCAGCAGGGCCAGGACTGGTATCCACAACCAGAGCAGGTAGTGGCTCAGGGTGGGGCAGAGGTTCGGACAAACACGTGTGTGTATCCAGGTCTTCCCACTTACTGGTGGAGTATCTGCAGTCAGCTCTCTTCTCCGAGCCTCAGTTTCCTCAGCCGTCATAAGGGTAACGATATTCTTTCACAAGTTGAGCGGAACAAGATAACGAATGTTAAGTGTGAGTTCAGGGCCAGGCATGTAGTAAGTGCTCAGTAAATGATAACTATTAGTGATAATAATGATACTATTATTTCTCGCTGCTAATATATCATCTCTCTATACACCTGGTTTGATCTCCCTCCGCCTTCACCTCAGGGACCCAGTCTTCTCAACCTTTTAACATGCTGCCGAGGAAGCTGGGTGGGAACTACTAATTCTCTAAATAGTCATGACACAGACCAGTTTGTGTCTGCTTTGGATGTCTTTGTTTTGTTCTGGGTGGCCTGAGAGACGTCCTTCGTCCAGTCAGTAGTGGAGGGCAATGAAGAGAGGCAGCTGCAATGTGCAAGAGTTTGATTTGCCGTCATCTGGGTAATTGCTGGCATTTGTAGATCTGTGGGTTTCTAGAAAGGGAATTATCTTGGGACATTAGAAATATTAACAGGTAGGTCGGTGGGCAGCTTCCTGGAGCCCCATTTGTACAGTGTGCCCAAAACCCACTGAAAATGGAATATGAGGAGGTAACATCTACTAGCGTGGCTGTCAGGGAAAGTCCTATGATATCGGAAAATCTTCGTTTAGGTTAAGCCGTTTGGGACAGCAAGTGGTCGCTCACTGATGTGTGCTGAGAACATCAGGTGGTCCCCAACCTTTCTGATGAGCTTTGGTTTGCCAGGTGTGTGGGGCCAGAACTGGACGGTTCAGGGCAGTGAAGACAGGCCGAGGACCACCATCCTGGGTGCTTCCTGATCCCCTCTGAATTCAGGAGTTAGTTTTTAATGGGCATTGATTTTTTTTTTTTTTTTGCCAGACTGGGGCAATCATTCCTTTTGGACAGCCCTGCTCATGCCTGTTGGAGCGACACAGGCCTCAGGTTCAAGGAGCTGCTGCTGTGAGCATCACGGAGGGCCTGCCATGGAAACCCGGGGAGTCCCTTTCCAGGGGATCTCTCTCCCTCAAGTCCGGGCAAAAGCAGGAAAGCTGGAAAGAGAGGAAAGTGGGAGCTTTCGTGCATGCAATTTTCTTGCTTTTACGTCAGTCACCAAGACTGTCCAGCCCCAGCCTATAACGGGCAGATGTGGGTGTTAGGGTGTGGGTATTGGCAGATGTGGGTGCCCAGCTACTAGGACTGACAGGTCACACTGACAGGACAACAGATTTGTCAGGGATTCGGGTGGCCCAGGAGGTGGGGTGGGCAGTGCACGTGTGCCATGAAAGCCAGAGGCCAAGACTGGAGGAAGGCAGAATTCCTTCCAGCTGCAGGCCTGTAGGATCTGCCTGTCATTTCTCAGGCCTTTGGGGTGACCATGGGCTGAAGGGTTGACGCAGCACTTCTCCTCCACGTGCAAAAGCTTCACTCTCTACTTCCTCCCTGCCACCCAGTAAGAGTGAGTGATGGCTCCAGGCCTCCCACGTGCTAGGAAGGCCGGCCAGCTGGATGTCAGCTCCTTTCACCTAGACACTCCCCGGAGACGGTGAGCGGAGGCCCAGAGGACGGCCAGCTTGTGCTAGGCCCCTGTGGTGTGCCAAGTACCATATTAGGTGGTTCCTAATGCACGAGGACTTTAATCCTCCAGACAAGCCTGCAAAGTCAGTGTGAGAGCCCCCATTGTACAGGGGAGGAAACGGAAGCAGAGGTTACGGATTCGGCCTCCAGTTGGCAGGGCCCCTGCCCTGGTCTGGAAGGAGCCTCTCATGGGTGTCCTGCAGCTCTAATGGCGGTGACGAATGGGGTTTCTATTCCGTGCACTACAGCCGTGCCTGTGGGGTCCTGGCAGGGTGAGTAGCAGTCCATTCCTCCATGGTCGGGGGACTCAGGACTCACAGATGTTGGCTGGTTTTAGGTGTGGGGAGCTGGGTTTCTAAACTCAGCCAGGTGATGGGCTCTCAGCCTATTAAAGGCCAGCTGGGCTTTGCAAACCGAGGTGAAAGGGAAGCAAATAGGTGATTATTCTTGGTGCCCGGGGAGGGAAGGGGGCGGGGCATGCTCCCCGGGAAGGGGGCGGGGCATGCTCAGAGGGCTGGGATCCTTCTCACAGTACCTTGTAGATGCTCGAAAGCTGGGGATTTTGGCGGGGAGACACCAAGGGCCAATATCACTTCCCTTCTGCTTCTTGGGGTGGGGCTGAGGAGATGTGAGAAGGAAAAGCCGGCCCTGGGCAAGGGTCAAGTTCGGAGAATGGAGGATCAAAAGTCCAACGTGATATTTGCTTGTCCCATTTGCTTGCCAAAGGCCACAGGGAAGCTGACTGGCGGCAGGAGAACAAAGCCAGGATCTTCCAATGAACTGGAGCCTGGCCATCATTCTGGAAATCTCACTGGGGGCAGGAGGGAGTGGCCTCATGGAGTCTCACCTCTTCCCTAGGTAGGAGCATAGCTGGCCTCCTTGGGTCAGATAAGGAATATGGCCGCCCTGCCCCTGCCCCTTTGGGAACACCAACGAGAAGATTTCTTGTTTACATCAGACTTTGCAACTCCCTTTCCTTTCTGCCAGCGAAAGCAGAAACTGGAAGGCAGAACCTGAGGCGGCAAGGCCTTGAAAATTGTTTACAATTTCCAAGTGTGTGGTAGAGAGAGTGACAGGTTTACGATGATTATTGTGTGACTCT
>NW_006442207.1:6558672-6559705 GCF_000325575.1 Pteropus alecto | reverse complement strand
GTGTGTGTGTGTATGTGTTTAAATGGCACTTTCTCAAGGTTGTGGTCTTGATTCTTCTCACCAACACCTTGTATTCATTTTGAATGCCGCTTCTCAGGAACTTTTACATTAAGCTTTCCTAGGTGGTACCGCTTGGTTTGGACTAATGTTAGTGTTAGATTTTATTTCCCTGAGGCGAGACTGGCAACTACACCTCATTTCATGTGCCATCTCAGCTAATCGGCAGTGGCTACCTGGAGCTCTCTGCCTTGGGAAGAAACCTGTAGCCCAGACCGGACTTAGCAGGAAATAGTGCTGTGATTGACAAGCAAAGCAGCCACTGGTACGAAAAGGAAGAGAGGCCCCTACTTAGGCATTACATTAAATTTCCCCACCCCTGCCTGTCCAGTCTAAGGGTCTAATATGCCGTGAATGGTCGAGCCTCCACTTGGCTTTCAGAGTGAACTTCTCACAAAAGAGACACCAACAGCTCCCTGCTGCCTACAGCAACACACGCGGCCCTTCAAAGTCTGCACCCAACCTTCCTCCCTGGTCTCATCGGTGACACTCCTACGCATGCACCTTATAGTCTAGGCATGTTGAAAATTTTCTCCCCGTGTCTGGAATTCACAAAGTCCTTTTGTGCCGCCTCGTGTTTGCTGTTCCCTTTGCCTGGAACCTCTCTCTCTTTCTTTTGACCCTTTAAGACTCAGCGAACACATCACTTCCTCTGTGAAGTCTTCCCTGGCCCCCCCCACCCCAGACATCTGTTTTCTCCAACATTCTGTTCTTTTCCCTATTGTGGTAGTGAGCACATAAACAGACCACTCGAGATGCAGCGAGCTGTTTCCCCACTCGTCCATCGTCTTCCACAGGGTGGGGACCACTGTGTGTCACTGTCCCTGGCTCACGGAGGAGGCATCTGGGGTGAAGGTTTAGGGACTGGACCAACGTGAGGATGAAGGAAATCCAGGACGTGTTGTAAAGTGACTTGAATTTCTATTCCCATTCGTTCTAGCCTGCCAAGGACAGGGCTTAAATCACCCTTGTTGTA
>NW_006442207.1:6536151-6558653 GCF_000325575.1 Pteropus alecto | reverse complement strand
TTAAATGTGCTTGATAAAACTTCTCTATTTCGTGTTTGGAATAAAAAAGGGGAGAATGAGATAAAACAGTGCTTATTTCATGTTGCTCCTATCGTGGTTAAGCCGGCTTCTCCAGGTGGGGCCTGTGTCTCTAATGCCCACCCCCAAGCCCAGGAGCTGGGAAAGAGGCACAGAGCCAGGTGCTGTAACGAAGGGCAGTACGAGGTGTGGCGGGGGGACAGAGGTCAGAAAGGCCGTTGCCCCTGGGGGAGAGCAAGGATAGTGTCACAGAGGAGGAGCGGCCCAGGATGTGGCTTGGGGGAAGAGTGGGAGTTTGTCAAGGGCGGGAGGCTGTTCCAGGCGAGAAATAGCGAGTGCGGTGACTGGGGACATGTGCACGAATGGCCACCACACCCAGAGCTCCACTCGGATTGGGGGAACAATCTGCAGCTCCACTCCGATTGGGGGAACAATCGTCCCTCAGTCAGATCCCCAGCTCGGAGGGGCTGAGCCCCATCCTATGCTCAGCACAGGGCTGGCCACTGTGGGGTGAACAGCGTGGAGTGTTCAGTTTCCCTGGAGGGCCTGCTGACACAATTTGTGCGTCTGTCTGTATGGCACATGGCATCTTTGGGAGGTGACAGATTTTATAAGTTTCCCTAAGAGTGGTCTGTGGCCCTATCATCTCACAGTGGACTTCTGTGACTTTCTGGAAGGGCGGGGAGGGGAGGCGACCTCTCCTGAAACCACTGTCCTCACCCTCACCCATTCCATCGAAGTACTAACGAGGCAGGTGACTTGGAGGAGTGTAGCCCGGGCGGGCAAGAGCTGAGCACAAGGGGAGAGGAGCAGGAGCTCAGGCGCTACCAGTGTCCTGGGACGCTTCCTTCACCTGCTAGGACTGAGCGGCGGAGGCCTCGGCACAGCCTCTCAGGACTCAGTCCAGTCCTCACAGCTTCTTCCCCAAAGGGGCGGCCAGGGTTGCCCTTGGGTTGCTGCCGTCACCATCCTTGACTGACCCTTCCTGAGGCCATGCTGGGCGCCTGGCACCACGCCCTGGCATTTATCCCGAGGGCCGGCCCTCTGAGGGCTTGGGGCTCAGGAGAGAGACGAGACCCACAGGGAGAGGTAAGGGATGCAGAGTTTGGATACCGCCCGATGCTGCCTGGGAAACAGGCACGTCCTCGGGAAGTTGTGCCAAGTGAGTATCAGTCACGAACAGTGTTTGGTCTGACTCAAATGTCGCCATGCCCTGTTCCGCCTCATTTGTGCCTCAAGGCAGCAGTGTCCAATAGAAGTCTGATGTGAGCCACATACCTAAGTTAAAAATCTCTAGTAGCCACATAAAAAAAGTAAAAAGAAGTAGGTGAAATTAATTTCAATAACGCATGTCATCAACTCCAGTATACCTAAAACATTATCATTTCAACATGTAATCAATATAAAAATAATTATTGAGGTATTTTACTTTTTTTTCTTGTACTTTGAACTGTAGTAGATTCTGTACTTACAGTGCATCCCGATTCAAACTGGCCACCTTGGAGTGCCCGACAGCTGAATGTCATTAGTGGCTATTGTATGGGTTGGTAGGTCTCAGAGGCTAAAGCAAGTTAGTTAGTCTCTCTGTGCCTCAGTCTCCTCATCTGACACATGGGACGATAATGCTGCTTAGAGATAATATGCACAAAGGGCTTAGAACAACCCTTGGCTCAGAGTGTTCTATACGCGTTCGTTCACTGTATTCTTGTCGTTGTGCTCAAGGCATGCTGGAGGGACCCAGACCCTGGCCAGCAGGGAGGGGGCCGACGTGGGGGAAACCATCCATGGAGCCCACTCCTCGATTCCCCAGGGGCCAGTACTCACCTCAGTCCCTTTGTTCTTCCAGATGGCTGTGCTGGCCATCGCCTCACACACGGTTTGGCTTTGGGAGTGACTTTCCTTAAACTTGACTCCTGTGTCTACCTTCGTAGTGGCTCCTACTAACTTTTTGTCCTCTGTCCCTGCCCTCTGGCTCTCTAGGATTCCTGATGCCTCCCTGGGCGACAAGCCACCAGAGCAAAGATGCTAAGCATGGGGACATCTCCTGAAGGCAAGACCCACACCCCTCACTTCCCGGGCACCACTCTGTTAGCTGGTCTATGCCACGGACTCTGGTTTATTTGCCCAGATGACCCTCTGTTGAGCACCCTCATGTCTTGCCACAATAAGCCTAAGCCACAGGTATTGTTCCTCATTTGACAGATGAGCAAAGTAAGGCACAGAGAGTCCAGAGGACCTGTCCTTGGGCACAATGGTGAGTGCTGGGCTGAGCCCTGTCCTCTCAGCCTCCTTTTTGCCACTCTAAGGAGAAAAGTCGAGAGCATGGGGCAGGAATTCCTGTGTGGCATTTTGCTATTTGCTCAGTTTCTCCCATATGCACATACGGGCCTTGTTAGGGGCTCTGGAAGTCATGGTGTCCAGAGCAGAGTGACCCAGCCTCGCTCCTTGCTCTGGGCTGCACTTAGGGCCGCCTGTCAATCAGAAAGCCTTCAGCGAACTGGTCAGAGTTGAGGGTCAATATTCCTTGGCCCTTGTTGGGATTGATCAGCTCCCTGTAGAAAACGAGTTGTCCGACACAGCCCAGTAAGGGGCTGCAGCCCTGGTCCTATGCCCCTCAGTGTGGCTCACTGGGTCAAGGAGGCAGGGTCTCACCGAGGGGTCCTGGCAGGGTCCCCCTTCTGGCCTAGCTATTGCCTTATCTCCCTGCTCCCCTGCATTCTTCTCTGGGTCCCAGGATTCATTCATTCATTCATTTAATATTTATTGAGCACCAAGTGTTAGCTAAGTGGACACAATGGTGAGCAAAGTAAACACGGATCCCCTACCCACGAGATGACTGTCCAGGAGAGTAAGACGTTATTCAGACAAGCCCATGCATACACGTGCACTCATAACTACAACCTGTGCTGGGGTGAGAGTGAGTGTCATAGGGGGTCCAGCCTCACCTGACTAGTTTGGCATTGGGTCGGGCATTGGTACTATTTTGAAAGCTTTTCAGGTGGTTCGAAGGTGCAATCAGGCCTGGGAACCACGTGCGTGCTGAGGCAGAGCGTGCATGCGTGCGTGTGTGTGCGCGTGCATGTGCGTGTGTGTGCGTGCATGTGTGTGTGTGTGGTGCTCTGGATTCTGTACTTGGGTGCTCTCTGCAGTTTCCTATCTGTGACTAAATGTGGGACATTTTGAGGCAGTCTCATTGAAATGCAAAATTGTACCAAGTGGCTCCATAGTGTAGTGGTTAGCACGTCTGCTTTACATGCAGAAGGTCCTGGGTTCATGCTCCAGGTGGAGCCACGGACCATACTCTGGGTGCACCAGGCTCCGGGGGCCCCAGGCCCCGAGTGCATGGGAGGAGATGTCCCGCCTTCAGAGATCTAGTTCTTGAAGGGAGACGGCAACATCGGTAGGTATGGGTGGAAGTGGGGAGAGAGGAATTAAAGAGGGGAAAAAAATGCAAAATTGCTGTGTTTAATTTCCAAGAAACATACCTAATAGTTACCAACGACCCTCATTTTTTTCACTTAAGTGATCCTTGAGCCTCATGCCGGGGCGTGGGATGGGAGGAGGCTGAGGCAGAAGGGGGGGATGCATGTTATCACACAGTGCTTAGTAAATCTTAAAAAAAAGCTGGACACGCAATGTCAACATTTTTTATAAATTTAATTTTTTGAGGAGGTCATATACTCACATGGTTAAAAGACAAGGTCGAGAGTGAAAATTCCCTCTCGCCTCGATCCGCAGCCTGCACGCTTCCTGCCCCCACCCTGCATAGGCAGCCGCTTTCATTTGTTTCTCTTACAAGTTTTAGTTTCTTTTGAAAATACAAGCAAATTTAAAAAAATATTACCTCCTCCCCAGTTTTTTTACACCAAAATTTCATTTTATAAACACTGTTCTGCACTTTTCCGTAATCATTACATATCCCGGCGTTATTTCTGCATCGGTACGTAAAGAGCTTCCTCATCTATCTTGTATTTTTTTTTTTTTTTTGCAAATAGCAGCGCAGTAGGCACTTTGTTGGGACATACCGTAATGCCGTAACGTGCTTAGCCAGTCCCGACTGGTGAACATTTGACTATCTCCTACCTTCTTCTGCTATAATCGATTATGCTGCAGTGAATGACCTTGTAAATACGTCACTTCACATGGTTGTAAGTCTCTTTGTGGGATAAGTTCCCGCTAATGGGATCAGTGGATTAAGGGGTACGTGCATTTGTAATTTTGGTAGATATTACCAAATCGCCCTCCACGCGGGTTTCCCCACAAGTAATATAAGCGGGAGCTTGTTTTTCCCCAGGCTCTCCAACAGAGCGGATAGTGAAATTTTGGGCTTCGGGCCAACTTGCAAGATAAACAAATTTATCTCAGTGCGGTGTTCATCTGCATTTTTCTTATTGTGACTACGGTCAAGCATCTTTTCATATGTGTAAGGGCCGTCTATGTCTCTTTTGCTGTGAACTGTCTCCTCACAAGCATTCGTGCAATTTCCTTTTCTCGGCAATTCCTAAGTGCTTGTTCGTTGTGGAGAGATGAGCCCTCAATCTGCAATATGGGTTATAAATACTTCCTTCCACATTTTCATCACTTATCACCTTTTTTCCATGCGTAAGTGTTAATTTTTATTTAAACCGATTCTTTTTTTTGACTTCTGGAATTTGAGTCCCGGTTAGAGAATGTCTACGCGTGGCTATATAGAAATTCTGCTGTTTTCTTCTGGAAATTTTATAATTTCATATATTTTTAGTCTTAAATCTTTGATCCGTTTGGAATTTATCCTAGTGTATGGTGTGGGGGAAGGGCCCGATTTTATTTTTCTCCAGATGGCCACCAAGGTGGTCTCAAACCATTTATCGATTCATTCTTATTTCTCTCACTGATCTGAGATGTCACGTTTTTCTCATATTCGATTCCACACACAGCTGGGTCTATTTCTCACATTTTTAATCTGTTCTATGGGCTATTTGGGCATATGCTGTGACACACTGATTTAATTATTGGGGAGATATAGCATGTCCTTTTTTATAACTCTTCTTTTTCATACTTTCTATAGATATTTTGGCTTGTCTTTTTTTGTATTTGAATTTTAGAATCTGATTGCTATTTCTATGTCTCTCCCCACCCCACCCAAATTCTGTTGGTATTCCATAAGCCAGTGATTCGGAGTAGAGGCTCTGGCACGAGACTGCCTGTGTTCGAATCTCAGTCTCCATTTACTGAGTCTGAGCAAATTCCTTAACTTTCATAGGCTTCACTTTCCTCGTTGTATATTTCGTAAGACATTGCGTTATGAGAACATCCACCTAAATAATTCAGCTAATATTTATTTCTTTTACTATGTACCAGGTATAATAAAAATGATGATTTCTGATGTTATTATTTGTATAATCGTCATCAAAATATCTTCCTTCATGACAAAGTATACCCACATGAAAATCGTCGTATCTCGATGTCATGTGTCGCTGATGGGTGACCAAGGGAAGAAGGAAGGTTCTAGCAGCTCCTGTGTGGCCATGAGATTGGGGTTCATGACCTCAGGAGTGGAGGCCTCTGGGTGGGCTTTTGCCACTAGAGGGAGAGCCTCTTCGAGGCCCATGTGTCCTGAGATTTAATACATTGCAGCCCCTGGTGGCTGAGTGTTGTTGGCTAAACACATGGTGGCTTCTAAATTTCTGGAAACAGCTCCTCTCTTTCCTCCTCCTCCTCCTTCTCAGCATCTTTCCCAGTGTAGAGTGGTTCTTTGATTAAAGAAGTGATGATAATGACAGCATTGGCCGGTATCTCACGCCTCTTACCATGAATCCTCCCAACGACGACCTGGGGGGAGAAGCTGGGAAGGAATCTCGGTCCAGTTGGCCATTCTACATTGTCAGGGGCTTTTGGTCGACACACAGCTTCCAGTGACCACTATTGGGCTGGAGTTCTGCATCTTCTTCTTGCTGCTTGGGGACGTGTGATGACAAGAGCGAGCCTCATGTCGGACTTTGCCACGCGAAGAACTCAGGCATCACTTTCATTCCCACGAGCTCAGGATGCTGCTGCTCTGTCCTTAGCGCTCGGACAGCTCTGTGCAGGAAAACACTCCAGGTGGAGGAAACAGTGTTTTGCTCAGGTGACAGACCCCTCCATTAAGTAGTGGTGGGGCACACGGGACCAAAGGGAAGTCTAGTGCCAGTGTTCTGTGAGGCAGCTGGGTTTCTGTATTCTTGAGTTTGGTTTGTGCAAAGGCCAGAATGCTGGACAGTCTTTCCAGCCAGCCATGCTTCTTGAACCCCTGTCATTTCACCCATGACACGAATGTCTGACCTGCATTAAGTTAAACTACAGGCCTTAGAGTGAGAATTTAGTTAAGAATATTTGTAACTCTTGGTAGCACCCTCTAGAGTGTGGATTCCCAATAGGAAACTGTAATTATTAATATTTCCCTAGGGTGAAGATTTTACCTTCACTGTTTGTATGTAAGTATTTTAAAGTAAGTAATAGATGATATAATAGGGATGTATTTCAACCCTGACTTCATACATGGGGAAACTAAGCCTCAGAAAGGAGAAGTAACTCACCCAAGGTAACATAGGTACTAAGTGGGGTGCCAGGACTGGAACCCAGGTTTCTGCCAGCCTAAAGCCTAGGTAGGCCTCTGCCCTGTCCAGCTTTTCCTAAACACGCCTCAGAGCCCGTGGCATCCTCCCCTAGAATTGCCTCAATAGTGTCTTTGTGAGGGCTCTGGCTTAAGGTGGCTTCAGGCCCTTGATTCTGGGGTCCCTGAAGGCTGGCCTCAGAGGGACTGAAGGAACCGGTGTTGTAAGGGTGCAGGCCCGGGCCCCGGAGTCATCTCTGTCACTTCCAACTGTGTGACCTTGGGTAGGTTGCTGCACTTCTCTGAGCCTCTCGGGTTTTCCTTCCATGAAGTGAGTGCTAATTCCAACATGCAACAATGTGTATACAGAGCTTAATTCAGTGTCCAGTACATACTGGATGAGCAAAAACTTTTGCTGTCGTTGCAAAGAAGAGAACACCCAGCTTGAATGGTTTAATCATGAAAGGCGACGTTTTGTTCATGTAACCAGCAGAGCTGGGCAGGTTGCAGGGCTGGTTGATCCAGGGCCTCGATGATGAACCAGGGGCCCAGATTCTCGCTATCTCTTTGTCCTGGCTGCACAGTGACCGACAACTGCTTCAGCCTTCTTAGCTGGGCTTGAAGCCCCAAATGAGAGTTTCAGGGATTCCTCAATTGGGCGGGCGTTGGTCACATGTGCTCCCTGGGACCAACGACTCTGGCCACGAGATGGAATGTGCTGATTGGTTTAAGCCAGCCGGGGCCAACTGCTTGAGCTGGGTTTTAATTCTTAAAAAGCGCATGGGGTGTGTGTGTGTGGGGGTGGTGGGGGTGGTGGTGGTGGTCTGCTTCAGCCTTCTTAGCTGGGCTTGAAGCCCCAAGTGAGAGTTTCAGGGATCCCTCGATTAGGCGGGCGTTGGTCACATGTGCTCCCTGGGACCAATGACTCTGGCCACGAGATGGATCTCAATTCTTAAAGAGGTGTGTGTGTGTGTGTGTGTTGGGGTGTGTGTGTGTGGGGGTGGTGGGGGTGGTGGTGGTGGTGGTGGCTGTCCCAATGTCAACCTGGGTTCGCTTAGGAAGGGGAAAAGAGGTTTGGGCGATGGGTGGGCAGCCAGGAAAACCCTACTGTGGTTTTCCTTCTCCATCCCCTCCAGCCCAGCAAGTACAGGGAAAGTTTCCCCTGTGACATCATCACTGCCCCATAGGGGACCTGGGGCACCTTCTTCTTTGCCCCACAGACAGCCAGGACGCACTGCTGTCTCCTGCTGTTTGCATCTTTGGACACCCTCAGCCTGTCCACATGGACCCCTCTGTGAGGTTTCTCCCAGACGCCTCCCAGAGGCCTCCAGCCCTCAGGGAGCCTCCCCACGCCTTGGCCTCGCGGTGGGCGTTTAGGGAAACTCTATCCTGTCAAGCTTTCTAATTGTCTTGTGGTAAATGACTTCCTACCAGGTGAGTGGACGTTCAGGTGCCCTGTTCATGTCCCCTGACCCTAGTCCTGGTCCTTCCCTCAGCAGGTGTCATCCCAGCGCCAGGCTGAGCCATTCCTTACCAGGGCGGAGTGTGGAGGAGGCACTGGAGCCTCACAGAGGGCAGGACTGGGCATCGGTCCTGCTGCCCTGAATTCTCCTGCCTTTGCCCCGCTCAGGGCCTTTGCACTTACTGTGACTTCTTCCCAGAGCTGGCTCTTTCACGTCTGTTAGACCTTGGTGAACATGTCACAACTTCAGTAAGGACTTCCTTAATCCCCTTTCTGAAGCTGGACTCCCTGTAATTCTTTTCCTCAGCTTTCATGTTTTTTCCTTCACATAACTTTCCATCATGTGCAATTATTTCATGTATTTTTTTGGTTCCTTTTCTCCCAATATAAGAAAGCTGTTTCATAAAGGCAGGGGCCATGGCTGTCATGTTCACTTTTATATCCCAGCGCTTAGCCCGGGGCCCAAGGCAGATGACACAGTCAATCAATTTAGTTGAATGAATGAATGAATGAATGAATGAAGGCACATGTGAGTGATCAGATGACTGAATGCCTGAGTCTGGAATCCAGAGTGAACTCTGGATTTCTACGGGTCCGGCTGCCCTTTATCCTCCCTCATTGTCTCTGCTGTTGGTTTACTGTGGCTCCTGTTCAGGTCCCTTGAGCATCCCTGCTTTAGGTGGGCCTGGAGCCATGCCCTGCGTCATAGCCTGTCTGCATCCCAGGCTTGCCAGAACTCTGAGACCATGAGCTCCGAGGGCATGATGGGAGAACAGAGGCCTTCCTCTCTTCTATTCCCATGTTCCCTGCAGGGCATCGCTTCCACCCTGAGCTCACCTGGGCGGCCAGCTTGGCCCAGCCCCCTTCATCTGTTAGAGTCACCCGCTCTTTGCAATGGCCGAACCCCCAGCTGCCCTCCATGTATACATCTCACACTCACTCAGCTTCACCCGCCCTTTCCTCCTCTTTTCTCTCCTCCCTCAAGAGCCGCATCCATGCCTAGTCCCCCGCACTTCCCCTCCTGGTCAGAGCCAGGGATGGCAGCAGCCACAGCCCGTGCCCAGTGCTCCGAGTGCTGGGTGGTGAGCTGCAGGCATTTCCATGAACAAGCCTCAGGTAAGTGCCTTCCCTCCTTTTCACAGATGAGGAAACTGAGGCACAGAGAGGTTAGGAGTGATACCTGTTTGTTGGCCAGGGTTCATTTTGACTAGGGACTCTATGATTCAGGCCTAGTCATCCAAAGGTACCATCTGAGTGGTCTGCTGCCAGTGGGGACAGCAGGCCCCTAAGTGTGGCTGTGAGGTCAGGATCAAGCCACATGGGTAATCCTTCCATGCAGAGGCCGTCCATTAGCCCAGGACTCCAGACCTCTCTTTGCTCAGGGAGATGGGAGGAAAGTGGGGGAGGAAGTGGACTAAATGATCAATGGGTGAATTTGGGAGAAGAAACAGGTCGTAGGAACCTTCACCATTTCTTCTTGGCTGAGTCGCATTGTTCTTGGTCACAGGAGGAGTTAGGGTGATGGCAGCCCCTTCTCTGACCCTTGCCTTGCCCACAGGAGGACTGGGAAGGAAGGTCCAGAGCTGCCTGGGACTGGGTGGGCAATTTGGTTAATTCTGGGGTTTAGTATCAGGAGGCTCTCAGTTGTTTGTAGCTCTCAGCCATCGAGGGGAATTTGGTCTCCGCTCCTCCCTGCTCCTCCCTCTTCACCATTTGTTAGGACCTGGCAAGGAAGAGGGGCCATTTACTGGGCCCCCTGCAGCCCTAGCAGGACAGCACTGAGAGGGATACAGGGTGGTTGTGGCCGCCCCGGAGTGAGGGGCCTTGGTACAGTCCCAGAAGCCTCCAAGTGTGGGAAATCATTTTGGAGGATAGTCCACTACTTGGTGAGAGAAAATGAGGGATTTGGAGTAAGATTGCCAGATGAAATATAGGATATCCAGTGAAATCTGAATTTCACATTAATAGTGAATAATTTTTTTCTAGTATTAGTATATCCTATACTATTTGGGACATACTTATACTAAAAAGTTATTCACTGTTTACCTGACATTTATCTTAACTTTTCTGGCACCCTTAGTTTGGATAGGCTCTGGAGCGCTCTCAAGCATGATATGGGGAGAGGGGAAGAGATCGGGTCCCTCAGTCTCTTAGAAGACGTGTGGATGGGCTTGGGCAGTAAGGAAATCTATCATTGCTCAGAATGAGTCCAGGGGCAGAGAGGTCCCCAAGCCCAGCTCCACCTGCTCTGAGGTTCTCTCAGCTCTGCCTCCAGGATGGCACCCCTTAGAGTCACTAAGTGGGTGCAGTATCTCCAGGGGCCACGTCCACATCGTTGCCATCTGCTGGCCATCGCCAGCCTAGTGGCCCTCCAGCAGGTTTGCATCTCGTTGTCCTGGCAACATGGCAACCCTGGTCTGGGAGGCTGTGGGACAACAGGCCTCTGTTTTCATGGCGGGGCAGCCTGTTTGGACACAGAGGCTTCTCTGGCTAACTCATGTACTGATTCTTTTTCCCATTTGGCTCCCAAAGGGCTCGGTAATAGAATTGAAGAAATCTGAGTAAATCGTCTGATGAGTCATGACCAAGTTTACAATGTGCCAAGTGTCCCCCAGGAGAGGCCCTTGGACAGCATTGGAGATCACTTCCAGGGGGAGCCACCGATGTCAGCTGCTCCGAGTTCTAGAAGTGCTTGAAGGGTTCAGGGAATTTTCACATGAATTTGTGGCACCAGCCTCTTGGCCTCTGGCTGAAAGGGGGTGGCACAGTTCGCTGGCCTGTCTCCGATGGTGAAGGATAACAGTCCACACAGACTGCTTGATTACTCTCAGGTTCTATTAGTGATCCCCTTTTGACTGCCTAGGAAGCTGCATATCTTGGTCTTTGTTTAACTTTTGGAGACTTGCAGGGTAATTCTCATTTCGTGTCTATGAACACTCGAGTATGTTTAGAGAGCCCTTCATTTCTTTCCCTGTCTTCACGCCCCCTCTGCCTCCTCCCTATACCTATTCTTCTCTAGGGAGAATGTTCTCAATTTTATTAACTCTTCTTCCTGTGGTTTTATGTCTATTACCTATTACCGTGCTGATCAGTGAATGTAAGATTTATTGATCTCTTACCTGACATGGGCTCTTCAAATCTGGTGCTCCTATCAATGGTAGTAGCCCAGAGCTTTCATTGAGCTTGAACTCTATGTCGCAATATTTCATGTTCGTTTTCTCTTTCATTTTGAAGTTGATACAATCATCACCTTCCACTTTGTTGATGGGACATTGAGATTCAGGCGGGGTAAGTAGCTCCCTTGCTCAAAGTTCCATAGCAAGTCACAGGAATCGAGCTGGGACTGGACCTGGGAATTTAACCCAAGGGCCTGTGCTCTCAACCCCTCCACCTGCTACTCAAAGTATGTTCTGTAGACCAGCAGCAGGCAGTCACTGGAGCCTTGTGAGAAATGCTGAGTCTCAGGCCCCACTCCAAATCCCGGGTGATTCACATCCACGTAAAAATCAAAGAAGCTCCGGTCCAGCCTCTCCAAAAAGAAATGCATCCCTTGACTTCTCCTGATGCTTCCTGGGGTCACATTAGGGTTTGGTAGTCACCACCCCCTCCCTATCCCTGCTGACATTGTCCTCAGGCTCATCTTTGTCCTGCATGGGCCCTTTCCTCAGGAGGCACATTTTGTCAGAATGGTGGTATGATGGTTAATTTTATGTGTCAATTCGGCTAGACCACGGGACCCAGATATTTGGTCCAACATTATTCTAGATGTTTCTATGAAGGTTTTTTTTTTTTTCCTCCTAGATGAAATTATTATGAAAATCAATAGACTTTGAATAAAGCAGATTACCCTCCGTAATGTGGTGGGCCTCATCAGTTGAAGGCCTTAATAAAATGACGGCCCTCCTCCTTAATAGCAAAAGACTGGAGAAGAGGGATTTCTGCCAGAAGACTGCCTCTGACTCAGACCACAACATCACCTCCTCACTGGGTTTCCGGCCTGCTGGCCCACCCTGCAGATTTTGGACTTGCCAGGCTCCGCAATTGTGTGAGTCAATTTTATGAAATCTCTCTCTCTTTCTCCCTCTGCCCTGCTCTCTCTCATTCTCTCTCTCTCCTCTCCCTCCCTACATATATCCTGTTGGCTCTGTTTCTTTGGAGATCCCTCACTGACACAGATAGCCAAGGACTGGTACGGTGATTTATTATTTCACTGTCTAGTCCTCAGGTCGAACCAATAAGCAGGGCCTGCTTTGATATTGGGAGGAACGAGTGAGTGAAAGAGGGAAAGGAAGTTCGCTTTCCTCCAGTGTTCTCTCTTACTGATGCCGGACAGGTGAGACTTCCATGGTGGCACCGCGTGTGAGCGCTCGACTTTGGGATAGGAATGTCCTAGAGCTCCGCCTTCTGCCCCTGCCGTGTCCCTCACTTCCTCATCGGAAGGCGGATTTGACGTGTGGCCCTTATGTGAGCGATCAGGGTCTGGGAACTTGCCAGTGCAGACACTTTCCAGTTTGTTCTGGAAAGAACAAAAAATAGAAGCTTGCAGAGAACAGACACCTTTGTCTCTGAGAGCGTGAGGAGTGTGCATGAGTGATGGAGGAGATCCCCAATGTCTTAGGGGCATGTGTTGTAGGATTGTGGCTCTTTTGCTTTTGGAAGGTGTGTGAGAGCACATGTGGGTCCCAGCTTCCAGAGCTCTGCATGGATGCTTTCCAGCCCCCAAACCTGTTCTTTGATGGCATAATAATAAAAATAGCTAAAATCGAGCTCTTCCATGTGCCAGGCACTATGTTAAGTGCTCTACAAGAATTACCTGGATGCATTCTTACCACCACCTTATGAAGTGGGTACTGGGAGGAAACTAAAGCTTGAAGGATTAATGGCCTTGCCCAAGATCACACAGCTTTTTCATGGCAGAGTTAGAATGTAACTCAGCCCTGTCTTCCTGGGGAATGTCACCTGAGCATGTAGGTACTGAAAGTGCTGTTGACCTCCAGGTCTGCATCATTCTCTGTTCGGTAGGATCTAAACCTCTTATCTGCACATAGGATGGGCTTACTGACATTTCCTGTGTCTATGTAGGCTCTCCTCTGACTTGCAGAATGTGTGTGAAGCCAGAGCAGATCTCCAGAGGGCAACCCAACTCAAATGAGCTCCATGAAAAGCAAATGAGGTGGAAGGAGGTTGGGTACCAAGAACAGCATAAAACCTGGCTGCCCACGTTTCCTTCCTTTCTCCCCACAAGGCTAGGAGAAAGAATCAGAGAGCAGCCAGAGTCAAAGTCAGACATGGTGGGTGAGAAAGCACTTTCCCCTAAACGCAACCCTGTTATTCTTTGTTTTTGGTCTGGCCCATTTTGGTAGGAAACAGGATATGCTTCAGTCAAATCCACACCCTTCTCCACTGGGTGTCCACTGGGAAATGGCAAGGTCTGTTGATTAGGGATCCATTCAGTCACTCATAACATGTGAGGACTCTACAGTTCACAAAACCCTTTTGTATTTCATTTGGTCTTCACAATTATCTTATGTGGAAGGAACTTATCATTCCTGGTTTAGCGATAAGGAAACTGAAGCTCAAGTCACTTATCCAAGATTGCCAGCCTAATACGAGTCTGATGGTTTATTTCACAAGCATTCATTGAGTCATGGCCAGCACCAGGCTCTGTGTTAGGGGACTGGGGATGTAAGGATGAGCAAGCCATGGACTCGACCCTGTCATCCAGGGAACCTGGCCACAGATGACAACATTGGCACATTTTCTAGTCTGCTGCCTCTGTCCTAATGAGTCCAACCATTTCCTGAGTACGAACTCTGTGCTAGGCACTCTGATGGGTACTCACAGGGCACTTGATCATCTACGTTATTCCTGGCCTCCAAGAGCTTACAGTTTTCTCAGAAAGATGAGATGTGTGTATGTGAAATAGTAACCAATGCCATTAGGTCAAGTCAATGTGCCGGGAAAAAATTTTAAATTCCAGAAGAGGTCAGCTGTCTCATACCTTAGAAGTGTGAGAAAGGAGGTGGGATTTAAGCTGCTTTCTGTAGGAAGGACAGTCCATGTTCAGGCAGGGAGGACATGGCACAGCATTTTAAGGAGGAACATCATCACAGAAAAGGTAGGAAAGCCGGAAGCTTGTTCTGCAGACAGGGAGGCCGGTCTGATACAGCCGAGGGGAGGCGAGGAGGGCAGCATGGGTCTTTGTGCAAGGGAAAAGAGAGATGTGTTGAATTATGGAAGGAAGCTCTCAAGCTGGGTCCTGTAGGAGAGAGAGATAAGACTTTGCAAGGTGGATGTTTATGAAGGGTCTTGTTCTTTAGGCTCCTGAGTTTACCACTAGTGTCATCTGCTCTCAAGGCGTTGACCTCACCTCCTAGCTGTGTTGTCCTGAGACTCCAGCTCAGTCCTGCCCACGGTCTTCAGGATATCTACAGCTCCCCTTGCCGTGTGGGAAGGACACCCCGGATCTGGGGCAGGCAGCATGAACACGTACCCAGGGCCTGCACAATCAGAGGCCCCTGCTGACCTCTCCGACCCCACTTCCCACCACAACTCCTATCACTGCCCACTTTACTCACACTTTACGCCACACTGGCCTTCTCTCTACCCATCCATCACACTGATCTCTTCCCGCCTCTCGGAATGGCCTTCCCTGACCTCTCTAACATAGGTCCCTCCCCACCTCTCAGTTACTCTCGTTTACGGCACATTGTAGTTCATTACCTTGATAGTACTACCTGCTGTATTTTCCTCATTTACTGTCTGTTTATTCTTTCTAGAATATAAGATCTGTGAGAGCACAGACCTCTTCTAACTTGTTTTCCACCCAGAATGTGTCTGACACAGTACATACACAATCCACATTTATTGAATTGCTGAATGAGCACTACTTTTCCCCAATCTCCTGTGACTATGCTCAGAAAGTGTAAAGGATGGAGTGGGTTTGGGGTATCTGTGACCTCCTGAATTAGGAGCAAGCTTCTACATTGCATTCTTTCACATGGGAGGTAGGTTGGTGGTATTCATTAGTGTTCTTCACTAAATATTTCTGGCTCTCTATATTATGGCCACGCGATAGGATTGCAATTCCTTGGCTCCTTTGAAATGAGACGTTGCTCTTGGACTTGTTTTGGCCTCTGAAATGTGAGTGGAAGTGACATAGGTCACTTCTGGGCAGACACTGTAAGAGCCAATGTGTGATTCACCATGTACCTTCCCTTCACCATGATGATCATGGACTTGGATGTTGAGATGGATCCTCCATCAGTCTGGATCTCTGAATGACTGCAATGGCAGAGCCCCCCTGACTCATGGTGGACAGGTAGCAGGAACAGGAAGTAAACTTTTATTGTGTTAAGCCATCGAGATTTTGGACTTGTTTGGTATCACTGCACAAACCTAGTGCACCTTGACTGGTAATGAGCCTTTAGTTTTCATTAGGTTCTCGGTGGGGTCTATCAGCCAAATAAGGCCAAGAGCTAGTGGTTCAGGTAGAAAGATGTAGAAATTCAGAAAGGTGAAACTCATATTTATTACATGCCCCATAATGTCTCAGACCCTTTGTTGGGTACTTCACATATGTTCTGGTGTTTAATCTCCAACAATCTTGTGAGGGAGCTAGTATGAGCCCATTTTACAGATGAAATTGAGGCTCAGAGAGTTTAGGGTATTGCTGTTCAAAGTGTGGTCTTCAGACCAGCAGTATTGGTATCCTCTGAGAGCTTGTTAGAAATGCAGACTTTTGGGCCTCTCCCCAGTTCTACTGTATCAAAATCTATGTTTTAACAAGCTTCCCAGTTGATTTATGAACACATTAAAGTTCGATACCCTGATTTGGGAGATGTGCTTGACTTTAGCTGGCTAGCTCATGGCAGATGTGGATAAGGGACCCAGGTAGCCATTGTATAAGAGATAAGAATGGCTCTACCCCTTTGCCCCCTGCCCCATGCCAGGGCAGTGGGGATCAGGATGTGTAAGGACTTGGGTCAGGTACCTGGTGTCCCTCCCAATCTGTGTTCATGGGCTCCTCTGGCAGGCTCATCTTCAACCAGTTTAAGTGGTTGATAGTAACCAAGGCTATTTGTTGACTTAGAAAAGCACCCAAATTGTGTGTCCAGGATGTGTGTTCCTTCCAGCTGTGAATCCTTGAGTGAATGCTAATGGTGGACTGGAGGTGGGGTCAGGGTCCATGGTGGGGAAGTCTCACTCCTGGCACAAGAGACATGACTGGGGAGCTGGGATAACTCCTTGGTAATGGTAGTCACATGTCTTGGTACCTCTGTAAATGGCAGAGTTGGGCCCCTTTGGCTTTGAGCTTGGTCTCTGCCTGGACCATGATGTGCTATGACTCCCTGGTCCTGAACCCCCCAGAAGATATCACATGGTGACTGAAACACAGATCTCGGTACCCTGTAGTTCCTGGCTCTAAGTACAGGGGCTGAGTGATGCTGCTCAGTCATCAGTTTATAGAAGAGGAAGTGGACAGGAAATTGTGCCAGGAGAAAGACTGCAGCTGCCTGGGTACACGGGCAGGGCTGGGCATCTGGGAGAGGCAGATTCCTGTGGCCCATGGCCTCTGGCACCCTTATCAGTTGGTGGCATTCATCTCTGCGGAGCCACAGTCGAGTTGCAGAGGAAATCAGAGCCCTCGTTCGGAGGAGTATAATTTGGCTTCCCCCCACTAGATTTACCAGACCGTCCTCAGCTGTTCCGTCTCCAGATAAGTAGATTTTCCACGACAAAGGCACAGTTCCCTCTCCTTGGTTAAGATCTGGTTATCCATTCAGCTAAGTGAGAAATTTCATATTACAGAGCCATCAATTAATTCAATAAATATATGTTGGATACTTGCTGAGTGCCAAGCACTGGGGATACAAAGAGTAAGAAGGCACATTTGCATTCGGTTAGGCTCTGGGCTAGTTCAGATAGAAAGAAGAACACAACAGTGCCTTGCCTTCGATTGCTTACAGGTCACAGAGGCAGGATTTCATGTCGCTGTGATGCAGGTGACTGAGGTACAGAGAGCGTTCCCTGGGCCCACACAGAAGGAGGTGACAGGACAGGACAGTAGCTTAGAGCACTGGCCAGGGACTCAGACCTGGATTCCTGTCCTGGCCCCCACATTGGCTCCCTCAGAGCCACATCTCTTAGACACAGACAGCAATGATACCTGGTGACGAGGATGGAAGGAGGGCATTGCCATCGATAGAGCTCTTATTCTAAGCCAAATGTTGTGCTAAGACACAGTGATTATTAGGAGCTTGGATCAGTGGGTGCTTAGGAGATGTTAGGGGGGGAAGAGGCATTACCATTTGAGAACTGCTTTTATAAATTGGGAGTGAGTTGCCCAAGGGCCCAGAGCCGGCTGCTGGCAGAGCTGGCTCCAGCTCCCAGACCTCTGGTCTCTTTCTGCGTTGACTGGGCACTTGCTCCATTTTCCCAAGCTGGGCTAGTTTTTTTTTTTTTTGTTATTGTTGTTCTGATATGGAAATGTGGCTGCAGAGAGGCTGACTATAGCAGAGAAGCTCACACAGGACCTTCGCCAACTCCCTTCCCACAGATAAATGGAGCCTGGACCTCCGTTTGGCAATTGGCAGAAAAACAAATTAAAACAGAGAAGCTCTCATCTCCTTTTTCCCCCTCACCCCACTCTGACAGACTTATTTTGGAAAGCGACAGGAGGCTAATGGAATCACTTAATTTCCCTGATAATAAATTACCCCCAAGTGCAATAATTAAACGTTTCGCAACAAACAGTTTCCTTTTGCATAACCTTCCTCATAGGTTTCTTCTGCTCTGACAGCTCTCCTCCCTCCCCTCCCCCTGTCCTGGCCCCTGCTCTGCCCTGAGTTGGCTTGGCCATTCTGGTGAGTCATTTTTCATTTCCGGTCTTTGGGATTCTAAGCCAGGTAATAGTAATTGCAGGAAGCCCTCATAGGATTGTGGGAAAGAAAAGAAAAATGTAATGAGAGAGGCAACCAGATCAGGATTTGAATCCTGGCTCTGCCACTTCCCAGCCATGTGACTTAGGAAAGTCATTTAATTTCCGTTTGCTTTGGTGTCTTCATTTGCACATGGGGATAATGCTATCTTAGCTTACAGGGTGCTTATGAAGCTTAGAGAAGTGCCTGCCAAGTCCCTGGCACATAGTAGGCCTTCAGCAAATGGGAAATGCTGTGTTTCTTTAAAACAAATATTGAGTCTAATTCTTCTTAACATGCGCTGCCCTGAACTGTTGGAAGGAGAGAGAGAGAGGGAGGAAAGGAGCGGTGGGGAGAGAGACAGAGAGAGAGACAGAGGGAGAGACAGAGACAGAGAGAGATAGAGAGAGAGACAGAGAGACAGAGACAAAGATTATGAGACAGAAATGTAGAGGAGTGGTACAGAAATAGAGGAAAAAAAGGAGTGAACTGAGGTGGGCACCCTTAGACCATGGCAGGGCTGGAGCGAGTGAGCATAGATTTATCAAATGGTGCTCAAACCCTTATATAATCATGCACTTCAAGCCAAAGGATGCACATTTGCCAATCTTTCTAGCCAGATGTCTGAGGCTTTATAGCATGCAGAGAAGGGCCAGCTGGAATTTGGAGGCCTGTTTCTATTCCCTAGCAGCTCAAAAGCTGGGTGCCCGTCTGTGTGTTAGCAGAAGATTTGGAAGCAATGATGGCACTTTCCCCTATGATGCATGATTAATGTACAATCGACTGTGGCATGCACAGCTGTCGGATATTTTCAAGGCAAATGTCTCCACAAGAGCAAAAAAATACATGGGGCTTATACACTGCACGGTCTGGCCTTGGCGTTAGTTATAGGTGGCAGGTAAGAGTTAGCCCTGCTGTCCCTTGGGCCTGGAGGATGGGGACAGGGTGTCTGGTGGTCTTTTTAATGTCAGCATCCTTGGGAAGGAACACCCTGCAAAACATCCTCCGTTCTTATGGTTTCTTTTTGTGTCGTCCCACATGGCATCGTGGGTGTCCGGCTCCAGCACTGGGTTCAGCTCAGCTGGGATCCAAAATGTACAAGGCATAAAAGCCTGACCCCCAATGGGCTCCTGGTCCCGAAGGTCATCGAGGGTGTTCACACCTGTTCTAAGAAGTACAGAGACTGGGGAAAGTGCTACCCTAGTTTGGGGGTCTGTGGAGAGGTGTCTACTTCTAATTGGGAAAGTGAGGAATGCTTCATGGTGGGCAAAAAGGCGTTCCATGAAGTGAGCCCTTTAAAAATATTAATTTCGAGGGGAGCCGAGGGGAGCTACAAATTTACTTTCTTTCGTGGTCAGCCGATGTCCTTGAGTCTCAATCCCATTATTTATAAAGAGATAATGGTTTCCGTGTCATTGGAAAATTAAATGAGACAATGCTCATGCATGCTTGAGCCACTGTAAGTGATTAAGGGAGGACAACTGCTTGTCTGCTTTCCACAAGGTTATTCAGTCATCTCAGGTGGCAGTGGGAGTATTGCCGTGAGCCCGGGGCTCCCCTTCAGTCCTTTCTTCCTTTCTTTCATGCTTCCACTAGAGAACCTTTACCCTTTCCTGCTAGAATTTTGTGCTTGAATTCTGAGCTACCCTGGAGGGCTGGGGAGGGGTGGGGCTGGTTGCCATGGTTCCTCCTTCTCATGGAACGCCTGTTCTTTCCTGGCTCCTTCAAGGATGCTAAATGGTGAACCCCTTAGCCCCTCAGACCAAGGGCCATTTGGGGGTGCTCATCTTGCCCGCTTTTAGCCAGCAAAAATGAGGTGCCTCTCAGCCCTGTCCCAGTTCACTTGGGAATGAATTTCAGTCTATTTCAAAAGTTGAGTTTTGAGTTAAGGAATTTAGCTGGGAACGTGGTGGGTAATCCAATGATCACAAGCACTGCGGGTGAAAGCTGCCTTAGCCTTGGCTTTGCTCAGGTGGCCTATGGGATTAACCGGGTGGGAAGGCCATGCTACTTACTTCCCAGCCCTCTGTTTGGAATGTGGCTCGGGCGAGTAATCTGAGAGGCTTGCGTGGCTGGAGCAGAGCTGGCAGATACCGTAGCTTAGCGTGATCGTCAGGGTTTAGAACTGAAAAGTCCTGGAGAGAATGCAGCCAGGAGTCTCCTGTATAAGCTAGAGGATCCTCGCTTAGAGAGCAGGGTGCAAACCTTGACAGTTGCTTTTTCTTGTTGTAACGTAAGTGCCTGACTTAACCTTTGATCCCACAGGGATCCACTTCAAAGGTGTCCCCTGACAGCCACAGGACTAGTAAAAAGCCAGGCTGCACCCCGTGTCCCTCCCTGACAAGCTCCTTTGTTTTCAAGCTCTCTGGTTGATTTAGATAACTGACCTATTAGCTACTTTTCTTCCCACACTTTAATTCCTGCTCTTATGTTTTAAATCTACCAACAGAGAATGAACCCACGAAGCCCTCGGCCCCTACCCTTAACCCCAATAAAACAAAACCCCAGGCCTGGGCGCCCTTACTCGCTCCCTCTGTCTCTCCTGGTGACCTCGCTGTGTGGCGCCAGGTGTGCTGTGTACCTTCCAGGACTTGTGAGTGATAAACCTTGTCTTTCGGTTTCCTGATGGTTTTCGCCGAGGGTGTCTTGCAACCATAAGAACAAGGGCCAGTCCTGCCACAGCACTGGTCTTGCATGGGAACTGGGGCCGAGGCGAATGCCCCCCCAGGCATTTCTAGCCCATAGCATCCCTACCGATAGGCTGTGACAGGCACAAAACAGAGAGTTGCCCTTGGTTTTCTGCAGCTGCTCAGTGTTCTTTCCACTGGGGCAGGTTAATTCAGGCCAACTGCAGCTGCTTGTAATATGTGACTTGCTCGTCCTTGAAAGGAAAAGTATTCTGTAGCCGTGTGTCCCGTCAGCAACAAATATTTGTTGACAGACTGGATTTTTATTTGTTCCTTCGATTTAAACTATTCTCTTCAGAAAGCCCAGTGAAAATGCAAATATGTTTTCTGGGAGAGGCAGTCTGTTAAGCTATTAAGTCCATACCGCCAGTTTGTTGAGTTAGTTCCAGTTACCTGACTGGACCCCGAGGAGCCCCAGCAGGTCATTTTGGTGGCAGGATGCGGAAGCTCAGGACAGGACCACAGGGTGGGGTTGTTTCCAGTCAGGGACCTGCTAGGGAGTCCTGGGCTCCGGAAGGAGAATGACCTACTTCGACATTTCGCCAACCCTGTTGGCAGGGTTTTGGACACTCAAGAGGAATTGAAAATTGTGTCCCTTCGGGATTCTTCCAAGTGCAGGTCTCCAGAAAGGAAGTGAAGTTGGCCAGCTAGGAGCGCTTCCCCCATTTCCAGATGGCCAGCCATTGTCCTGAAACAATTAAGGAGAAATTGAGAACCATCACACTCACTGCATCACAGAAATGTATTCCTTATAGGTATTTAAAGTTTTTAAAACTGTCATCAAATTGACTGTTTAACCACTTTGAAGTGTAGAATTTAGTGTTATTAAGTACATTCAAACTGTTGTACGCCCAGCATCACTATCCATCTCCAGAATTTTTATCAACTCAAACAGAAATTCTGTATCCACTGAACACCAACCCCCCATTCCCTCTCTCCCTGACCCCTGGAAAGCACCTTTCTACTTTCTGTCTGTATGAATTTGCCTGTCCTAGTTATCTCACATGAGTAGAATCATACACTATCTGTTTTTTAATGCCTAGCTTATTTCACTTACCATAATGTCTTCAAGTTTCATCCATCTTGCAGCATTATATCAGAATTTCCTTCCTTTCGAAGGCTGACTAATATTCTACTGTGGTGTATGTATACACCACAAATTTTTTATTCACTAATTTTTTGATAGACATTTGGGTTGTTTCTACTTTCTGGCTGTTGTGAATAACGCTGCTATGAACATTGGTATACAGGTATCTGTTTCAGTCCCTGCTTTTAATTCTTTGGGTGTGTATGCAGAAGTGAAATTGCTCAATTTTACGGTATTTCTGTTTAACTTTTTGAAGAGTTGCCATACTGTTTTACACATGGGTTGTACCATTTCAGAGTCTTACTAGCAATGCACAAGGATTCCAGTTTCTCCATATCCTCACCAGCACTTATTTTCCATATTTCTTTTGAGAATTTCTAACAGGTGCATCTGTATATTTTTAAAATTGCTCTTTCCTTGGAAGCAAATATCAGCAAGAGCAAGAGCCAACATAATCTTTAATTTTTAAAAATAATAACTGTTTGACTCCAACGAATAAGCAATGCATTGTGAAGATGCAGCACGCATGCTGACATGGAGCCCAATGAAGCCAACATGTGTTTGGTAATGTGCATGGACATAAAAATTGGACACAAATGGTAAATGGTCCCCCTAAGGGAGAGAACTTTGTCAAATTTCATATAGCCAAGATAAACTGAGTTTTTCTCTTAATTTGTCCCCAGTATCATGCTCAGCATCTGGGGAGTGTGCGTGTGCGTGTGCGTGTGCGTGTGCGTGTGCGTGTGCGTGTGTGTGT
>NW_006442207.1:6520389-6536131 GCF_000325575.1 Pteropus alecto | reverse complement strand
GAGAGAGAGAGAGAGAGAGAGAGAGAGAGAATGTCGTGTGATGATTTTCTCCAGTGCTTTCCCTTAGCCTCATCTCTAGTACAGTTGGATAAGGCATCTTTTCTTCTAAGGAGTCAATCCTTCAGTTCTGTTTTCTACTCTTTTTTCACCCTCTTGTTTTGGAAGATGATAGGAAGAATACAAGTGAATTCTGGGTCCTGAGGCTGAGGCTCAGGAAAGAAGTCTAGCAAAGCGACAGAACCAAATTCAGACCTTATAGATGTCCACTGACCAGCACTTCAGGCCTGTGTTATATACTTTCTCATGTATTTATTTTGTGGAATCTCAATGACAAGGCAAGGAAAATTATCCCTATTTTACAGAGGAGGATACTGTTTCCCAGACAGGCAAGCGATTTGCCCCAAGTCACCCAGCTGCTCAGTGGCAGAGCTGGGACTTGAACTTGAGACTTCTCACTGAATGCTTTTCTTCTCTGTAGCACCATCTATTCCTTCATAAATGAGGTGGTTGAATCAGAGACGTGTGGACAGTTGACTTCCAAGCTGTCACCATGGGAAAGCTGTCTCGCACTTTAAATACTCATCATGCTGCAGATCTTTACAAGGGCGCCTACTGTGTTCTGCTCCTGCGAATGTAGACTTCTGTGTTCTTACAGAGTAATAAGTCAACCTTTGAATGGTCCGGTGCTTTTGCCATTTCATAGTCAGCAGACTGACTATATGAGGAACGTAGTTATATCCAAGACCTCTAAGAAAGTCATTTGATTGGCATTGGTTATTTAGGAGAACCATGTAAGGAAATCCTCTTCAGAAGATTGTTTTGTCAGTTATACAGGCTATGTGGCTGGGATCTTAATGATCTTGATGAAGATGATGATATGATGAAGGACCTACTATTTATGAAGCTTAAACCAAATTCTTGTTTAGCTGGAGTGATTTTTTTTTCACTAACATTGGAAGTTATTTTTTAATTTATATGTGCACTCAAAAATATTTACTTGGTACTAGATATGCGCCAGGTCCTAGGGGTACACAGATGAAAAATGACCAGGATATGACCCCAACCCTTGACCAGTTCACTCCCCAGGACTAACGGTGGAGGCAGACGCATAAACCTTTAACTAGCACACAATGTCAGAAGTGCTGCAGGAGAGAACTGTGCGAAGGACTTTGGTAACAGAGATGGAATAATGATGACCTCTCCTCACGGCAACCAACAAAGGCTCTACCTAGTGTGGGACATGAGAATTGGGTGATGAAAGATGAGTAGAAGCTTGCAAGATGCAGAAATGGAAGATTAATTGATGAGGCGACATGACTGGCAACTTGACCTGAGACGAGCTTGATAAGATTCACAGAGGGCAGGCTCAGGCCTTTGCGCTTTTACCTATTGGCACTAAGGACCTGCCGAAGGAAGGGTTTTAAATGAGCTACCAAAAGCATAGGACACCTTTCTTCCCCTCATGCCCTAATACACCTTTCCCAGGTTGCCAAGACAACTGGTAAACCCCATGTCTCTGAAAACATGCTCATCATAAGCATTCTGTGAACCTTAAATGGCTTCCAAATTGCCTACAAGATACTTTTGGATTTTTGTTTTAAATTTCTGAGGAATCTTCCAAGTTGCGGTGGTTTCAAAACTCTTTCCAGCCCTTCACCTCATCAACTTCCCCGCCAAGCTGATTATGCCTTTCTCGGCAGGCTGTCTGAGGGATTAATGAGCTCATTGCCATGATGTGCTTGGCACATAAAACTGCAATAGCTGGGATTTCATGGAGCCAACTTACCATTTCACAGATGAGGAAATTCAGTCATGAAGAAGATGAGTGCCTTGAACAAGGTCTCAGCTAGTCAACAGTGCTGCCACGGTTAAAACCCAGGATGCCTGGCTGCAGTACCCTGTTCTTAACCACGGCACTTGTTCTCTCCCCAATAAAATACTCAAGTCCAGCTCAATAAGTCACAGTCTGCAAGAAGAGTCTTAAAGTTTACCAGAAAACACCGAACAGTGGAGAGAATAGGATATGGAGTTAGACCGTCAGATTTAAATCCTGACTTAACAAATTTTGAGTAATTATACCTTTGGCAAGTCACTGTACGTCTCTGAGCCATAATTTTCCCTTTTATAACATGAGTTAGAACTTTCCTGTGGTATTATCGTGATGATTAGAAATGGTAGGCAGAACACGGCACCGTACCTTGCTCATAGCGGTTGCATAGTAAATGAAGGCAATTAATAATAACGATAGTTATAATTATAACGAGTCATAATGAGTTTCTTTTGCAAAGTGGCAATCTCTTCCTAACTTCAGACTTCAGAATATTAGTTAGGTAAGTGTTTATGTAATAATGGTTGTTGGGCATGATGGTAAAACTCTTCTTTTTTGCAGGAAATCTGGGCATAGAAAACTCCAGCCCACGCACTTGGTTTTATGCTGTGTACAAAGCATCAAAGAGAAGGAGGTCAGTTCCCTCCCCGTGGAAATTGACAATCTCCCTCTCAAGGGCTCTCCAGCCACCCAGCCCTGTGCCACCCTTATGCTCGCTTGGGAAGTGCTAGAGAGCAGTACAGAGGTGCCCTGTGAGCAGTGGAGAGCAGCCGTAACTTTGGCTAATAAGAGCTGAGAAGACTTCAGCCAGGCCCGGAGGGACAGGAAAGACAGGCAGAGATGCAGGGGAGCAGGGAACATTTGGGGGTAAACAAGGGCATTGGAGGATGAGGGTGGGGACAGCAAGTTCGAGACCTTTGCCTCGTGGCTGGGGATTGCGGCTCCTAGGGATGAGAGAGGCATGGGGCAGAAGAGACCTGGAAAGGCATGGAGAGGAAAAAGGGTCTGCGGTGGGGCCACGTGACCGTGAGTCTCAGAGACCAGCTGTGACTCTGGAGATGGGTGATGAAGGCATCGGAGTGGAGCCAGCTCAGGGGTTTTCAGGACAAAGACACAGAGGTGCATCTCGGAGGCCGACAGAACCTGCCCCTAATGCATCTAGGGAACACTAAATGCTTTAGTATATTCTCTGATGAATAATTTCTCCAACTCTAATAACATTAGAGACACACGGGGCCATGGCTCGGTGCTCTGTCTGTCAGATGTCGTTGCCATTTAAGTGAGTGATGCAGAGTGGGCTGACCACAGCGCCTGGGTGTGTGTGTGGACGAGGCAGGCCGCCTGGAGAGCTGGCCCCAGAATTTTCCTTTGGCTCTGTAATCAGATTGGAGGCAGAATGTTTTTCTGTGGCTCCTCCTTATAATCTCTCTGTTTTGATACCATTTCCCCTCCTCTGCCATTCCTCTCGCTATCGGTCTCGGTCTCGAGGATGGCGGGGTAAACTGCTCTGCCTCTCTCCCTTCCAGGTTCACCACCCATGCAGGACTAGACAGGGGAAATGACCCCACAGCAGCCCACCCTCAATTTTGTTCCCACAGGGAGTAGAAGAGGGAAGAGAAGGCATGCTTGTTTAGTGCCTAAAGATACAGAACCAGGAAGCTAAGGTGTCCATGACAGAAACAGGAGTCAAAAGGACCCCAGCAGGCCGGAAGTGAGAGTCAAAACCAAAATGACGACATTCTACAGGGATAAGTGCAAAAGTTGGCATTTAGGTTGAAAAACAACTATAAAAGACCAGGAAAAAAAAAGTCCCTGGGCTTTATTTTTTATGAAAGACTTAACATGGACTAATTTCGTGGTAGAGCAGAGAGAGGTGCTTGGTGAAAGGGGACCCCACTTAATCCTGTCTCCCACAATTTTCTGTCGACATTGAGTTATAACCTATTTTGTTTCCTAGGCAAATCTACATGTATATATAATACGATCCAATTTTTGAAAGAACGTATTTTGAAAATTGGCTTTTAAAAATAACTGTCACAAACAATTTTCAAAGTCATTAAATATTTTTCTACAACACCATTTTCAAAAGTATTTTATTTTAGAAATTTACCATAATTTATGTACAAAATGTTATTTTATACATTTCCCCCCCTCAAATTTTCTCTAATTAAGTGAATACTGCGTGAACAACCTTGGAAACAAATTTTTGTGCATGCTCTTGAGAATTTCCTTAATATAAAGTCCTAAGAGCAGAAGTTCTAGGACTTAAAGGGTTTTATTTTGTTTGTTTTTGATGTGTGTGGTCAAACTCTTTCTTCCCTAGGCTGCACTGTCAAGTGTGTGCTTCTCGGTGTTTCCCACATTCTCCCTAGTACTGGGTATCATGATCTTAAAATACTTGCCAGATTAGTAAGTGAAATGTGGTATCTAATTTTAATTTTTGTTTTGGATCATTTGTGAGGTTAAGTATTTTTTCTTTCATATTTGGCTTTTTAAATCTCTTCCCCTGAATTGTCTGTTTGTGTCTTTTGCTCACTATTTTTCCTGCTGCAATTATCTTTTTCTTATTGGCTGTAAAGGTTTTAACGGTGAGATTATTAGCCCTTTGTCTGCCTTCTACTTTGCAAATATTTCTTTTTCAGGTTTGCTTCTTGCCTTTGACTTAGTGTATGCATATTTCAGATTTTGATATTGCCAAATCCATCAAAATTTTATTTAATTTTTCCTTTGATGTCATATCTAGAAAAATTTCTCCTGACCTAAGATTCTATAGTCATCTGTATTTTTTTTTTTCCCCAGTACCGTTCAGGTTTTGTTTTGGCATTTAAATCTTTATAGTTTTATTAGAATGTAGTTGCAACTAATATCCAGATCAGAGGAGATAAATGATAGGGAGGAAGAATTTTGATTCCATACGTGAATGAAATTTCTAATGATTTAGAGAAGAGATTGACAACTGAGCAAATAAGCCAGTCTCATTGTCTGACCTGCCGCAAGGTTTAAGAATTGCTTGGCATTCTGTACGTGCTCAATTAACATTTGCACAATGAATGTCGGAAAAACAGACCTCCATGGTGCTTTTCAACACTGGTTCTCTGACTTGGTTGGTTTTCAGCTCACTCCACCTCCCCAGCTCATTCCAGAAATGGGGACTGTGGCTCTCAGAGGCAAGAGGGCAGGGCGGCATGGAGAGAGCCAATCCTGGAGGATCTGCCTCTCAAATCTCAATTTTACAGGGCTCCTTGCTCTTTGTTGGGCACTGGGATGGGAGGGAAATAAGTAGGTGAGTGAGTCATTACCCAAAGGGCTTTACAAGCAGGTTGGGAAGAGAAGCAGGCACCTCCGAAGCCTGAAGGAACAGCACGTGTGGCCTTGAGGACGGGATGTGGTGGTGGTACCGCTATAGGGTCCTAAAATCAAGCAAAGTGAGCTTTATGAATTGAGTCCCAGAGGTTTGTTCTAAGTGGTTCTCTCTCGAAGGCTCTTCTCAATTGTCCAATCAGTTAAACCAAAGAAATCACCACAAAGATTTCGTTTCTTCTCTACTTTTTAAAATAACTCATTGACTCAGGGGAGAAGAAAACATACTTGTTAAAATTATAAATGAAAAGAACGTGAATATGCATGTGTCTATACACATACCCATGACAAAACTCATGTGTCTATGTGTGCAAGTATATACATACCCGTCTGGTGTTTGATTTATTTTATTTTATTTTATTTTATTTTTGTTTTTATGGCTAAATATCATGGCACTTTCCAGATTACACCAACCTGAGGTAAAAGTAGAGTCTTGATGATAAAGACAAATAGTTCTTTACCTCATGCATCCAATGGAAACAGCAGCCCTCCTCAAAGGACTCGTGAACGTGTCTGCTCTCCTTTGGGGATCCCAGGCATCTGTCACCTCTGCTACTCCGTCTCAGGGGGTGCCGGCGGCAGCAGCTCTGCCTCCAGTTCTGCCACTGCTCCTGCTGTGTGCCGTCTGTGTCCCCCTGACCCACACACGTGAGGCAGAGGATGACGTTTTTTCCAGGCTGCTGCCTCTAGTAGCAACTGCGTCTGCCCAGGAATCCAGCAATTTTAATTTTAATGACTCTGTTACTTTACCGTCCACTGCCAAGGTTCCCATGAGTCTTTGGGGACTGGGCTGGGAAATGGTTTGGATGGCAGCTGTAGGCGAAGCCAATTCCCCATCCTGGTTTATTACGTTTGGAGAGGACGTGGGCAACTCCACGTCTCTCTCTTTGACTGGACTTCTTGTGTCTTCAGGCACAGCTCTCTTGTCTGGATGTGCATGAAGTCTAGGACATAGCTTATGGGACCTGCTTATGCATCAAAGACTACTGTGGTAGATTCCCTCATGAGCTCTGCAATCAGCTGCTTTGGTTTGTACCATTTATTAGCTGGATGATCCTTCTCCTCTTTGGGCCTTAGTACTCATCTGTAAAGTGGAGATGATGATAGTACCTACCTCATAGCATTTCTATGGAGAATCTTGGAGTGAATATAAATGAAATGATTAAAAGAAGGCCAGGGAGATAGTAAGCACATAGGCAAAAAGAAAAAAAAAATGCTAGCAATTATTATTGCCACTTTAAGCTTATTCTTCTATTTCTTAAATCTTGCTTGATTGGAAAGTTCTAATTGGCATAGACGCCTCCAAATGGTTGAAAGAAAAAATTAGAGAAAAGCCATTCAAATAGTGCTTATCATAACATCTACCCAGGATTTGAGCTCCTTTTGAGGACCAGTGGCCTGGCTACACCAGGTTTTCTTCCTTCTTTCCTGTGTCCTTCCTCAAACATTTTTTGAACAGGGAAGACCTGTTCTTATAGAGAGAGAATAAAAAGAGAGAGAAAATAAAGAATTGGGAGAGGGGGAGAGGAAAGAAAGGTTCATAGGGTGGGTAGTGGTGTTGGGTGTACAGGTTTTGGAATCTGACAGACCTGTTCCTGTCATTTCTATTGTGACTTCAAGTAAATCGCTTAACCATTTTGATTTCAAAACCTATACAGTGGGTTTACTAATTACCTATATTACAGGGGTGGGAGTGAGGATTAAAAGAGAGAACTTACATGATAGCTACTCAATAAGTGTTAATTTCTCACCTCCCTCCTGCGCTTACTCCAACAGGAGGAAACCAATGTCACAAGTTGCCTGCCCATGGCATAGACCTTGGGAAAATTCAGAAGCCAACGAAAGATCATTTTTAAAAAGTTTATCCAGCAACATTTATTCTGTAATGTTTTCCTTCATAAGATTTTTTTTTGGGGGGTCTTTTACAGCAGGGGTCCCTGACCCCTGGGCCACAGACCCGGTCCGTGGCCTGTTAGGAACCAGGCCACACAGCGGGAGATGAGCGAAGCTTCATCTGTGTTTGCAGCCACTCCCCAGCGCTAGCATCACGGCCTCAGCTCCACCTCAGATCATCAGGAATCAGATTCTCATAGGAACACCAGGCCCTGGTGCCAAAAATATTGGAGACTGCTGTCAGGATAGAGCTTGTCTGCAGCAGGTACAAGTGAAATCAGCCAATGGTAGCTGAATCCAAAGATGGAAGTTCGATCACTTGCCCACTGACTTCTTCTTTTGACTGTGCTGTGAAATGATGTGGGCAATTGACACGTTTTGTCACTTTCCATCTGTTCCCCCTCCCCCCTCACCCCCTTCACTGGTATTTTTGGAAGAATGGTTAAGTACATCAACCTTTAAAAAAAGTAATTATTAAATCTTTCTTGTCTTCAAGATGTAGTGGTTTTGTGTGTCATGCATAACTCCTAGTAGCATCTAAATCTGGATTTTTGAAACAAGATGAATTTTTTCCTTGGCCCTTTTGCTTTCCTTTTGAAAAAGTTCAGTGCCTGCAACAGCCTAATGGTTACTTTTCAGAGCTTGCCCTGACTTAACCAGTAACAAAATGATTTTCCCATTTGAATGGCTCTGCTGAGATCCTCTAAGCCACACAGAGCTGAGTGGTGGCTACAATGAGCTTTACAAAAAATCATTTTTGGTTTATTAACTTCTCGTCTCTGGAGCCTAAAATGTGAGGCTTCAGCAATACGCTCATTTGAGCCTGCTGGCAGGTTGGGCCGCTGGATGAATGCGCTGGTGCTCAAGGGGGCCGCTATGGCGAAGTAACAATTTCGATAAGACTCACCTGCATGAGCGACGGAGAAGCGCGTTAGGGGCATCGTTTCCGTCGAGCCTCCCAGAATGATAGGTAGTGTTTATTGAGTGCTTACGATGCACCAAGTCGTGCTCCCTGATTTTATGGCATTCTCATCTGATCTTCACATCACCTTATGGAGTGTAATGATCCAGTGAGGGATGCAAGTGACAGTAACTAAGTCAGCTCTCTTCGATGTCCAAGCTAATTTTATTAGATGCCGAAACTGGAAAAAAAAAAAAAAAAAAAAAAGTCCTTGGGATAAATTTTGATAGCTGTAGTCCTGGGCGGATCTAGGTGCTCAAATGATATGATAAAACACTCTCTTTCTCCTCACACTGCTTTGCCTTCTTCTATATAGACTTTGTTCTCGACAGAAACTCTCTGTAAGATGCAAAGATGATCACCAGTAGCTCTGGCTTTTATCCGCCCAGCCTAGAGACCTAAGTAGAAGGGCAGTTTGCTAGCCTTCACTCTCTTGGCCTCCTGCTCATAACTGCACCGTGGAGGTAGACCAGATGGCTTGACCAGAGCTGGGTACCCCAGGTGCTTGGGAGGAAGAAATAAAGTCCACTTTATCTGTAGCACATGGACTGAGAGTTGCAGCGGGGGACAGTGGCGGGAATGGTACTCCCGAAGAAAATCAGAGTCCTTCATTCCAAAGAAGATAAAACATCAGGCATCTACCACAGTTCTGTAACTGGATTCATTTCATAGATGAAGACACTGAGGGTCAGAGAATTTATGTAATTTGCTCCAGGATCTCACCACTGGGAAGTGCCAGAACCCTCACTCCATCTTCTTTCCATTATTTGGCCTATGTGGGGCCTGTCCTGATATATTACAGTCACTGTCTCAGAAGCACCTATTGTGTCTTTCTGATGGCTTGGGTTCCTACAGGTTACTTGTGTACAACTGGAGCCAGTTGTCAAACGAGAAGTAATCCAATGACACAAGTGGGGGATTAGAAAAGAACTCTGCTGTGTGCTGTGAATCCGATTACTATACATGGTGGGCGGGCACAGTGGGTGGGCACAGAGAAGTTCTTTAGGAAGCAGGGTGTCACCCAAGGCCTCTCCCTTCTTCACATTGCTCCCTGGGGCCTGGGCCCCGCCCCCTTTGGTACAGGGAGCCCCCACAGTTACACCTGAGAGTTGGGGGGTAATGCCTCCTCTTGCTGCTGAGGAAGTAACAGTGTTGCTGTGGTTCTGCTGCCTTCATAACCAGGGCAGGGGCACCCTACTCTGTCACTAGGGAGCCTTCTCCTGGGCCCTGTCCTCGGAGTACATAAGAAAGATGAGGTTAGTAGGTTGATTCTACAGTTCTCATAACTGGGTTTGGCAACTCCCTGTAGTTAAACCGAGACCAGTTGCTCTGGATGCTGAGTCATCACCGTGAAGAGAATCCTTTTGTGCGCTCCCAGACTGTTCTTTCACAGCCTGCTGTGTCACTAGGGAGCCTTCTCCTGGGCCCTGTCCTCGGAGTACATAAGAAAGATGAGGTTAGTAGGTTGATTCTACAGTTCTCATAACTGGGTTTGGCAACTCCTTGTAGTTAAACCGAGACCAGTTGCTCTGGATGCTGAGTCATCACCGTGAAGAGAATCCTTCTGTGCGCTCCCAGACTGTTCTTCCACAGCCCGCTGTGTGGTCCCTTTAAGTCCTGGATGGAAACCTCTGGCTTCTCAGGAGAGGACTTCAGATGGGATATTCAGGGACGTAGCACTACATAACAGGGAGCACGTGGTGAGCAACGTATTCCTTTCTCAGTTCTCTGCCAATCCTTCTGATCAGCCTCTCCCCAAGACTTTGTCCTTGATGTAGACACATCCCAGCACCAAATCAACTCTCATTTTCTTCCTAATACTAGCAGGACTGGCCTCATGCTCAGAGCTTTTGGCAGGCAATGACATCCAGATGGAATTTTATGGCATTGCTTTTCTTTTTATAGTATTTATATTTATGGTGTCCTTCCATTCTGGCAGGTGGTACTAGTTTTCTGCTTATGATAGGGATATAAATTTGGTGTACAAAATAAATTATTTTAGTAAAAGGTGAGTGGATTGAAAGAAAACATTTTAAATGATATGTCTTATATGTATCAGTCAGGTTCAACAAAATGAACAGAGGCAGTCAGAGATATGTATTAAGGGGTTTATGTCAAGGATCTGACTCACATGGTTGTGGGGTCTGGTTAGGTGAGTCTGAAATCCATAGGGCCGGCGGTCAGGGTGGGCAGGCTGGAACGCTCAGCTATGGGCCGAAGCTGCTCTCTGCAGGTGGAATTTATTCTGCTTCTGCGGAACCTCAGGACTGCTCTGATTTCACCTGACTGAATCAGGCCACCCAGATTACATAGGATCATCTCCCCTACTTGAAGCTGACTGATTAGGGATAGTAATCACATCCACAGAAGGCCCTCGCAGCAACACCTAGTTTTTAATTGAATAACCGAGGCTTGTGAATAGCATAGGTGACAGAGCCTGGCTGAGATTGTGAAGGAAATAAGCAAATTGTGGGCAGCAGGTAAACTTGACCTTGCAGGTGGGGTAAATGGGATGTTAGGCCTCGAGCAAAGGAGCCGGGAGTTGGAGGTCAGAGAGTGAGGCTTTCTAGGCCTGGTAATGGTGATTTTAGTAATCAGGGGGCTGGCAGTAGGGGACCTAAAATGGGGCGGGGAGAGCAGGACACAGCAGTCTGCCTTTTCTGCTGTCTCCTCTTAGGTGCATTTTCTAAGGGACCAGCTTCTATCTCCCTAATTTTATCTGTTTGATTTAATAGAGGTAAGTTTGTTCTCAGAAAAAGTCTGCAAAAGGGTGAGACTCCAATCATTTAATGGCGCGGCGATTGCAATACTCACAGAGCCTTCCCCCGTCACCAGTGACTCCTCTTTCGCCGAAAACTCCACCGTCAGAGTTATCGAGGGGACTTCAATCTTTGAAGCTCCCAGGTCACCCCATCCAATGATAATGGTCATTGAATTGGAAATGTAATTACATGATTATTAATCAAATGTATTTTTTTCTGGATTGAAGAAATGACTGGAAGGTCCATAGGGAACTTTTTTCCATTAAGGCAATTAGAAAAGGATGTGGAACTTGGGAGTGGACGAGGAGATTGACTGTGCGAACGTCTCCTGGGGTTGCGAGGGGAGAAAATGGGAATTGGTTTCACTTTTTAAAGACCAGAATTCTCTGTTTCCTTTGGAGGCTTTAATTAATTTTCTGGACGGTGACCTGTGCCTTCACGGAACACAGCAGGCTGATCAGGTTTCCAGTGCTTGACCCGTGGGGCCACAGTGGTAAGTGAACGTCTCTGCCGGCATTCTGAGATTGACAGGTGAAGTATGGCCTGGTACGCTCTCTTCCCTCACTGCCGATGTCCGGCGTTTGCTCTGGGCTTGTCCTCCTCGTAGATCTCAGAAGCAGCAGGTCTCGCTGGTTGACTAGCTGAATCTCGCTGGCTGAATCACTTTCTCATGTTGGTCAGAGTGAGATGGATGAATTTGGGTGTCTTCTTCCAGGTCAGTGGTATCTGAGAGGCAAATCACATTCCGGGGACCCCTCTCCTGGGGAAAATTGTCTTAAGTCTATAGAGATGAGAGGAAAAGTATATTTTAACTCTCTTTTTGTGGTCTGAAATCTTCAAGTTTGCAGACGACATCAAGCCAGGTAAATAGGTCTTGTTTCAAGGACCAATTCAAGTGGCAGGGGCTGCCCGAGGACAGGAAAGGTGCCACACCTTCTGTGGCCAAAAGGAGAAAGAGTGATGAGACCGTCCCTGATGAGTGTCATGGGTGGTGGGCGTGGGGGTAAGCATGGGGTGGCGATGAATGCCAGCTGGCAGCGATTAAACCATAGAATGTGAAGGTTACTATTTAGATTTAGGTAGACTTTCTCTGCTTTGTCTCCTCATTTGGATTGCAAATTACCTGAAAGCAGAGTTTGGGACTTGTTCATTTATAACATAGGAGAATGGGTCCTCTTGGAGAACCTCTTCTCTTGCCCTGTGCATGTGTTGCACAGATAACTTTGTCATGTCCACTTCCCTCTAGGAGCCCCTCCCTAACCCCATCAAGGCTGTTTGACAGCCTCGCTCAGTGGATTTTACAGAACGTCTTGTGCAGAGACAGGAAGGCTCACCTCAGAGAAGCCCTTTCTCTGAATCTCCAGATTACTTACGACTTGCTCTTGGCCATATGAGGTGCTAGCTTGACTTTCACGGCTTAATCCTGTCGTGTGGGAAACATCCAAACCTGTGGAGAATTTTCGTAAGAGTTTATTTGCGCCAAACCGACAATGATACCAAGAAGCCAGATCTTAAAAGCTTCAGAGAATTACAGTTTTGCCGTTACTTTTACACTTGGAATGAAGGAGAGAACGTAAGGGAGATTCCATGAGGGCAGGAGAAAGCAAGGTGGGGATCCGATTACAGAACAGTTACAAGATCGTGCTCTCTTGAGGGTGGTCATGCGTCCGAGGGGTCTAAAAGGGGGCGTTTCAAAGGTATGTTAACCTAGAGGCAGAAGAACAATGGATTGAGCTTGCTTAAGGCAAAGATAAACCTTTTACTAAGGAAGTCATAGGCCTGGGGTGTGACCGCCCACCATGACCTGCTCTGTTAGGAATTTACGATCGGATCACCCTGTGAGATTACTTTCCATCACTGGACTTGTCAGATTTATTATAGAGCCCTCTTCCACCCCTTTTTTGGTCTACAACTCCATGGGGGTTGATTTTTCTCATGTGAAAAATCATGGAGGGGAGCTTTCCACAGGCGGCAGCTCCATCTCTCTCTGGGCTCTGCCATCTCTAGCATGTGGTTTTCATCCTCAGGCTTATCATCTCGTGGTAGGAAGGCGACTGCTTCCCCTGTTTCACAGGCTCACATTCTAGGTAGGATGGAGAAGAGGGGAGAGCATCAGGCATGTGCCACTTGACCTGGTCCCTTTTACTAAGGGACATGGAGCAGTTTCTGCTTCCCCGCTTCCATCTGTGGCCAGAATTGGGTCACATGGCTGTGTCTAGCTGTGAGCAAATCTGTGCTTAGCAGGATGGGCAGAGCAGATATTGGGTAGGCAACCGGCAGTGATAGGCACAGCCTCCAGCCTCCTCCCTCTCTTGCCTCTGTGGCCTGAACATTCCCCACACTTCCATCCACTGCTTCCAGCTTCCAGACTCCTGGGGGTGTCTTCCTCTCCTTCCCTCAAAACCCTCCGCATCCTGGTGTTTGTGCAGGTGCCCTGCTCCGCCTCTTTGCCCTGAGGAGCACAACTGCTGACCTTTGGATTTCCTTTCATACTCGTGCCAAGGTCACACTTCCTCTGGGCTCTGCCCAGCCCGTGACTGAGCACAGTAGAGACACTAGATTTGGCCACTTCTGCTCCGTGTGGGACTTGTCTAACACACAGCCTTCGCTTGGAGCCTTTCCAGCCACCTGACAAGACTTTCGCAGAGCTGCCCTGAAGTCTGAGACTCTTCCTACCTGATCTTCCTTTGCTCCTTCCTCCTCTCTTGGGTGTTAGACCTGCACCGCGAAGGCTCTCTCCTCCTGCTTCTGCCAGCTCCCTCTTTATCTTTACAGGAAAATGAATCTCTTGCATGTCTGATCTGTCTCGACCTCTGCTTCTTGGCAGATTGACAATGACATGCCTCCCCTTCTGGATCGAGAAAAATTTCCCTCTCTGTGATCTCCAGTTTGCAATGAGAGGGACATAGTTTTCCTTATAATCTCATTACCCCTTGACTTCTAGAAAGGGTGGAGTCCAAGATGGATTCTTTGTTTAAATTCTTCTGTGATTCTTTTTCTTGTCACAAAATGAGTCAATCAAATGTATCGAGAGTTGATTATGCTCCAGGTGTTGGGGGGAACCAAGATCGATTAGGCTGGTGCCTGCCCTGCCAGAGCTCACAGGCGAGTGGATGTAGGAAAGAGCCTTAATTTTTCAGTGGTGGCTGGTGTGTTCTTCCCACCCGCAGTCTGTCTAAACTCTGGGGTCTTGTCTAGCATTTCTACCTTTTGAGCCTCTCTGCCACTTTCCTGGCAAATTATAGAAGCAGCAAAGCTGCTTGTTGCCCCTGTGTCCAGCACATCAAAAGTCCAGGTAACAGGGGCCTGGCGTAACCATGGCAACCTTAATGGGGCGCAATGACCCAGCAGAAATCCAGGCCTGAGCTCATTGTGAAATGCGAGAGAGATTTGTCTGCTCTAGACCATTTGAAGGGAAAGATGCCTTGTTCCCTATGGGTTCGCCTAATAACACAGGAGGAGCAGGCGATGTTACACTCAGAGTGAAGAACAGGAAGTCCCGATGTCGACGAAGAATGGTTTCCCATGGCCGATGAACTGCTCATTTATTTCCATGTTCTGGTCTGCACTGGGCTTGCTCAAGCCAGATGGGCAGCTCCAGCCCTGGAAGGACCGTGGGGTATCTTATATACGAATATACAGGCACATGTGTGCGTGCTGTCAGGCATATGGGTGAGGCAGAACTGCCTCGTACACAATTCTTTACATCGGTCTATTCTCTCTTTTTACCTTGCATGGCTGGGATTGGCTTCATTGCAGTGCATGCAGGCACCAATGCTACATTTTCTGCTCTTTGATGAAAGCCGCCTTCTTCATAGCCTCTAGGTTGTGATCCAAGTGTCATATCCTCAGAGCGCCCCTCCCTGACTATTGTAGCACCCCCTACCCCCAGCGACCCTCTTTTACATGACTATGCTTGTCTTCCTTGGAGTCTTTAACCTTTTCCCCATTTCCCTTGCTCATTCGTGTGCTTGTTTGTTCTTGTTCTACTTGCACGTAACTTCTGTGTCTATCATGTTTTGTCTTTATGGCATTTAGCTAAGGGCTTGGAACAAAGTAGGTGCTCACTAAATACCTATTAAATGACTGACCGACTGCTTTTCTTCAGGCCTTTTGTGTCCGATTGTGGCAGCAGTACTGGAAATCCATAACCAGGGCAGTACAGGGAGGACCTTAATCTTGAGGACTTTTTCTTCTATCTAGAAGCCACCCCTCTAGCCGCCATGACAGATGAAGTTTGGCTACAGGCAGGCCATTGGTTGTCACTTACTGAGAAGCAATGCCTCTACTCTGGGGTGCCAGGGAACCATGGATGGAGTGGAGGTGCGGGAGGGCAATGGAAAGGCTGGCTCTACTCTCCTTTCTGTGTGTGTGCGTATTTGTATATCTTTATCCTATTCCTCTATTAAAAAGCACTCTGGGCTATGTACCGCAAGCTGAGAGGCCTCAGGTAGAACCAGACAGATGTCTCTAGCTCATAAGCTGATTATATCCTGCTGTGTCTCAAAAAATAAAATGAAAAATAAATTAAAAACTCCTCAACCCCTGCCTCTTTCAAACTTCATTTTAGAAGATGCGAATGAGCCCTGCTCCTTTGGTACAAGCTGTGCGGTAGAAAAGCCCTTCCACGGTCCCTCCTGAGTGCAGTCGTATTTCCAACAAGGGATAAGCAAAGTCATCAAATGTTCGAATGGCTTATGGCTGGCTGATAATTTATAAATGGAATGGATACCTTCCTGTCCAGCATGATATTGGTGATACAACACTGGGGGTCAGGGCCTGGATTAAACACCTTACGGAGGGAATTTTGGGGAGGACGATGGGATTGTCCACATTTCTTTGACCAGTGACTGCAGCTGAAGGCTGACATTTGTACCAGTCCTAGCGATGCTGAATGTTTCTGAGCCTGACGATTGATTGCCTTCTCCCTGATTAGAG
>NW_006442207.1:6509650-6520366 GCF_000325575.1 Pteropus alecto | reverse complement strand
AGTTGGGGAGTCTGGTTCCATCAGGGTGGATGGGGAGGGTGTGGCAGCTGCTTCTGCACCATCTCAGCCAGTCTGCTCTCTGCCTTCACCCCCTCCCCAGCTGCATCCAACTGTTAAGGCGGGATGGTAATGGCGCGATGCCTTGGTTAGGACTACTGCCTCCTTCGAGTTGAGCTGTCCAGGTCCTTGGTGTTCGAAAGGCCTTTACTCTGCCCCTCACTCCCCTCTGAGTGTGCTCCAGGAACAGACGGGCTTGACTGCTCCTTGCTGAAGCTGACGTGAACTCCCTGTCTCTGTCCCCAGTCACATCGTTTCCTAAGTGCTTTGGAATTATTGAACAGTTTTCTTTTTCTGGCCTTGCTCGTTCCTTCAGTCACAATCATCACTTTCCTGCTCTTCTGGCAGCAAATGACTTTTAATATAAAACCTAACTTCCCAAAACATGATGAATGGCTGCCAGAGGCTGAGCTGTCAGCCAATGATGGGGAACAGTTTACCCAAAGCGATACTTTGCCTGCTCCCCAGTGACTCCTCAGATTCCTCCAGCAAACATTTTTTTTTGAATCACTTAATTCCTCAGAGCCCATCAGAATTTTCCTGGTGCAAACAGGGCTGTGTCATTTAAAATGTACTTCAAGGATTCGATCTCCTGGCCATCACCTACTTCCTCTCATTACCGAGGTGGATCTCTTTTGGCTCCTGATTTTAAGGGTGAGATTAATTTTCTTCGCAACGTCTTTGAATCACAAAGGGGGTGAAATTGTGGGGGTTGGATCTGTACTGGGAAACCTTGGGAAGACTCGTGGGTTTGGGGGGTGCAAAAGTGAGACAAAGAGGGGAAAAAGCATCGGCATTTTTTTTTATTGAAAATTTACAAACCGCCTCCACAGACACGTCCCTGGGGAACATAAATCTTACTGCACGTTTCCCGTCAATAAAGCAGACAAAGTGGATCAGGTGTGCAGTGTCAGCTATCATGCACCGGAGTTAAGTGGAGGCAGAGGAAATCTCTGTGAAAGATATTTGAGGTTGGACTCATGCGGTGGGCATTGTTCAGTCCAGCATCAAGAAATGGTGTTTTTAGGAGGAAAAAAAGAGTCTAGTGTACCAACGAATATCCTGATGTTTGATAATAATAAATACTAGGTACCATTCGTCGAGCTCCTACTATGTTTCTTAAAGAACTTGGCACATTGATCTCCAATCGTCACAAAACACAACCAGGCTGGTGGAATTATCTTTATTTCACAGATAAAGCATACTCCACCGAACATGTCCGAGGGGATCTCTTGAGTCCCCCATTCTTCCCCAGCCTTGACCATCTGAACAAATGGCACTGCCCTCCACACTGCAGAAGCTACAGACCTGGCTGTCATCACAGATTCTCCCGACCCGCCCTGGCCTTCAGCCTGTGAACTTGTGTCGTTTCTACCCCGTACCTTAAATTTGCACATCTCTCTATTTCCACTTTTCTCAACAACATCCAAATCCAAATGGTCTTCTGATTTCTTTTCCTGCCTATCCCACTGTCTTCTTCTCATGGCATTAGAGCAGTCTTTGCAAAACAAATCACCCAGGGCACGCGACCACTTAAGATTCTTCGACAGCTCCCAATTGATGATGACGACGATGATGATGATGATGATGATGATGATGATGATGATAATAATAATAATAATAATAATAAGTACCATTATAATAATGGGTACCAATAACAGTAGGTACCCAGCCTGTCCCTTCTGTTCCATCTTGTCCAGTCTCCTCCTCACCCATTGGGCTCCCGCCACTCAGGCTTTCCTCCTGTCTGAAGCGCATCCCCACGTCAGTCTTCCTGTGTTTGTTCTCTGTGCCTCCCGCTTCTCCCACCTTGGCTCCTATGCTGTAGGTCTTGTCAGAGGTCTTGTCAGCCGCCCTCCTTATTCTCCACCAGTGGATTCAGTTTAATTTCCTCCTAGGTTCAGAATGTGGCTCCGAGATCTGTGTTTCGGCAAAGCTTCCCAGCCCTGTGATCCCCAAGCAGGTGATCAGCAGCCCAGGCCGTGGTGGAAAGCTGACGTGCAGTTTTCATATCTGCTGCTACGGCTCAAGATAAGTCTCGGGGAAGTGCCTGTGGACAACAGGTCCTCTTGGGAGGAGCCTGTAGAAAAGCCACATGAGAATGAGATCTTCTACACACTTGATAATATGCAGCAGGTATTTCAAAAATCAAAAAATGGTGTCACTCAGCTTCACCTTCCAGTTATGCACCAGGCTTGACTCCCAATGTTTTTAGATGCTTCCAAAACCCCTCATTCTTTGACCCTCAATGGGTAAAAGCAGCCACCACTGGGGATATGTAAAAGCATTTGCAAAACTAATTTGAGTAGTAGCTTTGTATAGAAATAAGCGTTTGCTCTGCCCAGTGATGGCTGAGGTAGGTGAGCTGTTTGTGGAACGGATGTGTTTGTCATGCAGTCTTGGTACCTACGTGAACTGAGGAGACAGTGGACTCAGGTGAGGGGCGCTCGAGCCCCACCCCACACTTTCCGGTTTGGTGGCTGGGTGTGGACAGTTCTCATTCCCAGTTGACAGATTCGATGGTGTTCGGTAGCAGTGGGTTTGAGAACTACACGATTCTGCCAAAAAGTTTGAAAACTCTTACTATCCCAAAGGGGACTGTGCAATTTTTGAAAGAGGAAAAAAACCCTCCAGATTATTGAAAGAAGGTCATCACATGAAAAGTGAAATAAACTAGGGATGACTTCGGTTTTTTGCTCATTCCAGTTATTGGAATCTGGGAAAATGGTGAGTTACATTTTCTGTACACAGTTATTTATAATTGACATCTTTTCTTCAAATGGTTCCATTTTAATTAAGTTTTATGTGTAAGCCTAAGCTTGGATTTTCTGGACTTTCTTACTAAAGTAATGAGGAAGAAAGAGAATGTGTTTGTACATACACATATGCGCATCCTTTTTCAAAAACCACTTCCTTTCAATTCATCTAGGAAACTATTATTCCCTCTGTTCTAACATAAAGGAGAAATAAGTTCAGAACCGACCAACTGTCCTCCCCTCCTATTTCCTTCCCTTTTGTTTTCCATCTGTTCTTCCACAAATATTTACCGAGCACTCACTTTGGGTCTGTCTTGTTCACAGTTACATACCCAGAGCATAGGACAGCACTTGGCGTATAGTCTCAGCCCTCATTGAGCTTGCACTTTGGGGATTGGGATGAGGGAGAAAGAGATAGGCATTGAATAAATAATTGCAAAAATAATTAATGACCTCTGTCATAAATACTGTGAAACAATGCAGGATGCTGTGAGAACTCATGACAGAGGGTCAGGAAGGCCTCCTTGAGAAGGTGTCATTTAAGCTGAGGCCTGAGAGATGAGGGGAAGTTGGCTGAATGAAGCTGAGTGGGGGTGGGCATTCCATGCAGATATTGACAAGCAGCATGTGCAAAAGCTATGGAGCAGGGAAGGTCACAGTAGTGCATTCAAGCAGCCAAAAGAAGGCCAATAGGGTGTAGAATGATGAGAGATGAGCTTAGAGAGATTTGCAGGAGTCAGACCTATACAGAGCCAAACCTGTGTACATGATTCTAAGAGCAGTAAGAAGCCATCGGAGTGGATCTGCAATGGTTTGTGTCCTAAAAGCTCACTGTAACGTCGAAGCTGACTGTACAGGGTCAAGGTGAGGAGCTGGAAGACCAGCCAGGAGGCCAGGAGGACAGCCTCGTCAGGAGATCGCGATGGTCTGAAAGGGTCGATGGCAGTGAAGTTGGACAGTAATGAATGTATTGGACGAATGCCCAGGAGATACAATTGTTGATCACAGAGGAAGAAGGAAGTGCCAGGATGATTCTAGCATTTCTTCTCTGAACACACAGAAGTGCTGTGTTCTGAGATAGGGAACCTGGAGAGGGTTGGGGATGGAGAGCGTGGCCGGTTCAGTTTGCAGTCGTGAACTTGAAACTGCCTGTGAGTCTCCAAACGGAATTGTCAAGGAGGCGGATGACACGTGCAACTGGCACTCAGAACACACACAGATCCGTCCTGGAGAGATACATTTTTGAAATTTCACCATTTGCTAGCACAGATTTTTCTTGACTCTGAGTGTCCCTTGCTTAAAGAACATTACCACTTCAACTGCTATGCAGGATTCACAAAAGTGCCAAACAGTTGTTCCAATTCAGACTTTGAATAATGAGTGTCTGAAACTCCTTCAAAATGGAGCTCTTTTCACATTGTTCCCCCCCCCCCCACTTCTCCTGTTGGTCAGTGAGAGTTGATCAGGGTTCTACAAGGAAACAGAGCCAATAGGATATAGATATAGATACAGACATACAAGAGTCTCCCCTTATCCATGTGTGGCCTGTTCCAAGACCCCCAGTGGGTGGCTGAAACCAGGGAAAACAAAACCGCAGATAAGGGGGTACTACGGTAGATATAGATACAGATACGTATGAGGAGACTTATTTTAGAAATGGGCTCGCGTAGTTACGGAGGTTAAGAAGTCCCACCGTTTGCCGCCTGAGAGGTGACAATCCAGGAAAGGCGGTGGTGTGCTTCAACCCAAGTCTGAGGCCTGAGGACCAGGGGCCAGGGTATATATCTAAGAGGAGAAGAAGATGGATGTCTCAGTTCAAGGGAGGGGAGGGAGAGAGAGAGAGAAAATGAATGGGAATTTGCCTTTCCTCTGCCTTTTTTGGTGCACACCCATATTGGGGAGGGTGATCTTCCTTTACTCAGTCTACTGATTCAAATGCTAATCTCTTCCAGATGCACCATCACAGACACACTCAGAAGTAAAACATTTTACCAGCTATCTGGACATCCCTTAGTTCAGTCAAGCTGACATAAAATTAACCATCACCTTTGATACTAGTTAGTGTCCATAGAGCTGGGCAGCAGGCAGTCGGAACAAGGCACCAGGGCTTGTCATTAGCCAGGGAATGAATGCGGGCAGAAGGACACCAGGGACGAGCAGAGAAAAGCTCCAGTCAAGAGGTTGGTGGGGAAACATCAATAGAAAGCCGCCTGCGAAGTGGCCAGGGTGTGGGTCACAAATATGTGTTGCTGAGAAGGGTGGCAGGCCCATACTTCCCAAGCTCTCCCAGGAGGAAAATGCTGTAACTGTTAGAGCTCTACTGGAACTTCAAAATGACATGAAATTGCTAAATAAATTGTGAGATGTAACTCATAGTTCTACTTGTTTTGCAACAGTGAAAAAAAACCACAGTCATCCTCAACCTATGGAAATAGAAAAGAAAATCAAAGACAGGCTGGGAAGAAATGGAAGGGCTTTTGTTTAGCACATTAGAAAGGATCTTTCATTGCCTGAATCTCTTGAACAGTCACATTTTCTTTCATTTTCGACTCTCTCTGTCTCCCCCTCCCTCTCTGTATCTCTCTCTCCCCTCCCCCAACCTCCATTATTCTTCATTCCTTCCGTCGTGAGATTTAACATTTCTGGAAGATTCTGACAAAATTAGGCAGAAGTCATAAGAGACAGTAGAGAAAAAGCTGTGTCGTGGAGTAAAGTGAGAAATGAGGATTGAATGCAGTGCCACGCATGGTGGCGGTGGCGGGGTATGAATGTTAATCTTGTCATGCCTGACTGTGAGGCAAGATTCTGCTTCCCCTGTCTCTCTCCCAAGAAGTTCTTATTTGTTTCCTTGGAGAATGTGGGTGCCCAGGTGAGAGAAGGTGAGTGTACTTAATTGTAAAGAGGAAGGGAGGAGACCCATATGACCCAGTGTGTAATTCATTTTATTTTTCATTTATATATATATTTCTCACTTATAAAATCAGACCCAAGCTAGATTCTCAACTCTGTGTTTTCCTGGCTGTGTTGTTGTGGGTGAGTCACTTAATCTTCCTGATCCTCAGTTTACTGAAAATTTGAGATGACAGTGATAATCTCTGCTTTACTTTCATTATAACTTATAGTTAAAAAATTAAGTCAACTAAGACATGTAAATCCTTTATAAGAAAGTAGTTATTTTTATTACTCTTAACATGAATTCGAGATAATTTGCAATAAGATAATTTTGTATATAATAAAACTGTAGAAATATGAGCAAGAAAATGTAACAAAGCAATTCAACGGAATACTAAGAAGGGCAACTACAGATAGCAGAAATCAAGGCCAAAAAGAATTCTTATTTACACTGAGTGTTGAGCCCCCTGGCAGATAAGGCATAAAGGGAAATTAGCTCATAAAGGATGCTCAGTGTTTTATCAGGAGCCATCAACTTTTGACCTGAGATTACTGCTGATAATTTCATCCCCTGCTGCTAGCTTAGGGTAAGCCCAGAAAAATTTGGCAAATTGAACAAATACAACTAAGACATGATCTTACCTACAGCCTAGTGGGAAGGAGTTTATTATGAGACTTCTAACATAAGGGGCCAAAACCAATACAAGGGACCAGTTTCCAAAAGCAACTTTACCAAAGAAACAGAAATCATCTTTTTAGGACCATTTATTTGATGGACTCCCATTGTTTGGTCAGTTAAAGATAATTTCTGGGGCACATTGGTTATAATCACTGCACTAGTTCTCTGCAGAGGGAAAGTAAGTCTAAAAGGACCCAGCGTTTCAACTTCTAGAATTTATCCCATAAAAATACTTTCTTGTGGACAAAAAGAGATATATACAAAAAAGTTCATGTCTGTATTTCTTGTATAGCAAGGAACATGATCATAATGCAAAAGTCATTCCATAGGGGAGTACATAAATAAGCCACGGTACCACCCTGCAGTGGAATACTATGCAGCTGTTAAAATACACAAGGCAGAGCCATGTGCCTCATCAAGGAAGCGTGCTCCTGTCTTATGTGGCTTAGTGGTAAAAGGAAGTTCCAAAACAGCATGTAGGCAATGATTTCATCTTTAGGGAAAATTATAATATTAATAATTTATATATATATATTTATATGCAAATCGTTACTGAAATATGCACCAAACTGGCAGTGGTTATCTCATGACAGAGAGATTCTGGGGAAATTTCACTGCCTACACGTTGTTTTTCTATAAGATTTGCCTTGTATTACATGTGTTATCAGGAAAAGCAATAAAGAAGCTAGACACTGTGCAGGGAGCTGTGGGTGACATGACATGTAAGTTACTGTCCCTGCCCTTGTAAAGGTCAGATCTAGTAGGGAAGGAAGCCATTAAAAGAATTATGTCACTATGTGAGCCGTACAATGGTAGAACTGTGTACAGGGGGCAGAGGTGCCAGGTAGGTGTCAGGACAAGGTGGCGGGAAGGGTTGTTGTAAGGGTGTGGTAGAGAAGGTGACCCTGAGTGTGGTCTGGGAGGATCACAGAGTGCCCATGACCAAGCAGCTATGACAACAAGTGCCAAGTGAAGAGTTGGTGGTCACTAGTATGTTGGTAACTCGGGAAGTTGCTCAGTCCTTGGGACATTCTGAGTCATGAAATGCCACTGGAGGCCAGACGGTGCAGGGGACATTTTAAAGACAGATGGTCTAAGAGAGGCACAGAAGGTCAACTCAAATTTCCTACAGACCAGTCACATGGTTCTGCTTGTTCCCCCACTTAAAAGAACTTGGCATTAAATCAGAACTTGGTGATCTAAGGAAGAATTCCAGATGATCCTAATTAAATCCGAGCTTCCTGTATCACATCGTTCTTAAATCTTGACTTTATGGTCCAGAGGCAAGACACTAGTGTCATCAGAGTGAATATTTATTTAGAGATGAAATCACCATGATACTTTGATTGATAGCAGGGTGAAGGACAGAGCCTCAAGCTTCTTGCTGACAAGAATAATTTTATGTTTTCCCAATGTCCCCACATGCGTTTATCTCACTAAGGGCTCCAGCGGATTCATTGGTGACCTGACTCCGTTTCCTCTGGTCCCTTGAGCTGGTCTCTCTGGTGCTGCATGTCCCTGAGAAGCCTCCTGTGAGGTCAGCACGCCGATGTGGTGAGGCGGTTAGGGAGCACAGGTGGCGATGGAGTGAGTCCAATGCGAGCAGTCTTCAACTCCGTCAGAGCCAGAGAGCGAAAGGGACAGAGAGAAATGGGCAAACCGATGGGAAGGATGGAGCAATTGGAGGATTTCTTTACAAAAATCAGGAATAAAAGTATGGACTAGTTGTGTCCAGTCCTGAGGTGAGCTGCAGGGGACTTAAAAGCCCAAATGGCTCTCTGTATCATTTCCTTGTCTCTCCTTGCTCACAGACCAGAAAATTAAACCAGGCTGATGATCTCTACCAAGGTTATCATCAAATTCATGGTTGTGAAAGTCTCCTGGGTCTGCCAGCTGAGGCTTATCTTAATCTGACAGTTTTCAGGTCTGGCCGCACAGGCGGCAGTTTCTGTTCCTTACACACAGCCTGGTAAGTCAGCTGTCCATCCTTTCCATGAGGGCCGCCAGCAGCTATGACCAGGACACGCTGCAGAGGCTGCTACACACGCTATGCCAATAGAGATCATCACAGAATAGTCTGTTTTAGGGTCATAGACGATTAGGAGCTGGGCTTTGACTAAAGACTTCTCTTTCACCCAGTACAAGAAATGCGAATTTCACTTTATGGTTCTTCCTCTTCTTTATCTTTTAGCTAGTTTCTTTCTTGACTTTTTCATCAGTTCCTGCTATTCTAATACCTCTGAGTCTTTTGTTCCCTCCTCCTGGACTGCCTGTTTCTCCACCCTTGTCTGGCTACCCTGATTCATCCTTTAGAACGTGGCCCCTGGTTGACTGACATTTTCCTTCTTGCTACTCACCCTCATCCTACTTCTTATTATACTGTTTAGCGATTCCCTGTTTGTTCATACACATTTTCTGGCACATAGCAGGCTCTTTTTTTTTTTGAATAGCTGAGGAAATAGGGAGGGACGATGGTTGATCATTTAGTCTGATATAAAATAATAGGGGTCAGGGGGATTATACAGCCTGTTCAGTACCCACTGCCATCTAGCAGAGACTTGTCAAAGGAGAGAGCTCTTTCACATGACAAGAAGGTCACATCTGAGACAGTCACAGATGGGTGATAGCAGGAGGAGATTTCGAAGGTTCTCCAGAATCTACCTGAGGCATGACCAAGTACTTGCTAACTTGCTTGTTCCTTCATTCACTCATTCATACAATATTTATTGACTTATATGTGCCAAGTGCTGTTCTAGATGCTAGAAATATCACTAGTGAACAAATCAGAAAAAAAAAAAAATCCTGTCTTCATGGAATTTATACTTCAGGGGAGGTGACTGATAATGAATGAAGCAATCTGATAAGCCAGGCGGTGATAAGCATTCCAAGGAGAACTAAGGAAGCATTAAGGGTCGATGGGGTCAGGGAACCCCTTAGCGGGAATGGCCAAGGAAACTTTCTCTGAGAACATCTGAACAGAGACCTGGAAAAGTGAGGGGTCAGCCGTTCACATATTCAGGAATCAAAGTGTTCTAGGTAGAAGAAAGAGCAGCGAGAAAGGGCCTGGGGTAGGAGCAGGCTTGACGGCAAGAACCACTTAATGATAAGATAACCAGAGAACTTGCATTCTGTATTTTTTCCCTTTGCATTATAGCTCTCACGAGATAAACCAAATAATGTTATAGGTCCACCTCATTATAGGTAGTAGGCCTATTCCTGGAAATGTGAGCATGTCTACGTGAATTTAATTTTTATAATTGAATTCCATTTTAAAGTCACACAGTGAGCTTGGCAGTTTAAGGGACTGCATGGCTAATCCTTTCAATAGAGACTTTGAGGATCCCCCAGGTTCTTTTCATTTTAAAATCCTATGATTTCATGTCTTCACATGGGCTGAACTTATATATTTTTATAAAGGTGGCGATAACATAACACTAAATACATGTAAATGGCAGCCAGCAGCTAGTCAGGCAGGTAAAATTTCATTGGAAGAGACTGAATTTTTTTCCCCGCCCCCCAAAGTATAAAGCTTATCAGTTCTCTACCTTACTTGCCCTGTTGTGTAAACATGCCACTGTTTGGCATAAAGAAAATAGAAATTAGAAGCCAGAGGACTAGGAAAACAAGACAATAAAGTAGCTGTTTCCTGCATCTGTAGTTAACAGAGCAACGTGACATTTTTTTCTCTTAAGGGAAGTTAACTCCTTGCCTTTCGAATGTGAGTTCACATGGGCTGTGGTGTGATAGAAGCAGGTGAGGATGGTCCAGTTCCAAATCTTCCAGTTTCCCAGTATCATCCCGATTATTGTAAACAAATGAACACATTAAATGAGTCATAAAACGAATCGTGCCATGTGTGTTTGAAGGGGCGTAGGGGAGGGGCTGCCATGTGAACATTTTACATGTCCCCATGTAAAGGTCCAGTTTGAGCACAGTGAGTCCATTTAAGAGTGGAGGGGTGGCGCTGGGCACTATGACTCCCAATGGAGATATTTTCGGTGATGGATTGTTTGCTTCAGCGCCCAGCTAATACATAGCCGGGCAACTTCATACACCTTTTAAACTATTCATTTAAAGTGATTTATTAGCTACTAAAGCCCAAAGAGGGGAAAAAGTAAAGAAAAGCAGAGAGCCATTATGTATTATTCAGGAAGAGAGAGTAATTTTCTGGTTTGAAGGAGCCGGTCCTCCAAAAAGCCAATTCAGAAAGTTCATCCTCTAGCCACGCATCGCTCTTCCCAGGCCGCTATCACCAGCCCAGCTCTCTGGTGCAGCTGGGACTCCTTTTGCAGCCCACTTTGCTCAGTTGTAGGTGTGAGGTGAGGCTCTTTT
>NW_006442207.1:6509292-6509617 GCF_000325575.1 Pteropus alecto | reverse complement strand
CAGGAATGCTAGGTCTACAGATGGTTTGCTAGGCTGTGTACGTGTCCCAGCTCTTCACAAAGGGAGCAGTTTCATCATGATTTTGTTGTGGCTTCTAAGCCTGGGGAGGTTTAGGCAGTTTCACATTATAACAGGGTAATTCCCACTGATAGAGCCGTTCGTTTGGCATCTATAAGATACTGTTAGCTATGAGATCATTCTCACTGCAGTCTTGTAGGTATCACCTCCATCCTCACTCTGTCTGAGAAGGGAACGAATGGAGGTCTGTCTGGAATGGCTTATGGGTGGAGTTCTTAGCCTCACCTTCCTGCTAAAACACCATCTG
>NW_006442207.1:6482002-6509274 GCF_000325575.1 Pteropus alecto | reverse complement strand
CTTCTGTGGCCCGCTCATCTATTGCTCTTTGAATCCAAATTTTGGGTGGAATTTGTCCATGTTTGTGACATCTTTAACTAGGTGGTAAGTTCTTTAGAAAGGCCACTTACTCATTCACCCAATGAATAGATTCTCTGTGGCTGTGCTGGGCCGAGCACTGTTTCCGTGTCTGGCCGTGTGGAGCTCACATGGCCGTGGCCGTGCCTGTTACCAAAGCAGACTCCACCTACCTCTGGCAATTTCGTAGATGGACATTGTACCTCCGACAGTGCCCGAATCATTGCTGATGTGCTAAAGCTGGCAGAACAGAGAGCTTTTCGGTTCAGTGGGCTTGCAGTGAATGTAGATGGGATGCACATGGAGGATCATGGCTCCATCGTCGAGTCAGAGAAAGATGTGCAGTCCCTTAAGCCACTTTTATCCATTTCTTCTCATATCTCAAGGTCACTCTCTCTCTCTCCCCTCCTTCCCCCTCTCCCTCTCCCCCTCCCCTTTCTTTTCCTCTCCTTCTCTCTGTCTCCTCCTATTGGATAGTTTGGCAGGAGAGAGGACCCTCGTGTTTTCGACTCTGACAAAGACCTTTTACCTCAAGGATGTTTAAAAAGCAAATTAAACAGCACACGACAAAGGTTTTAAAAATATCATCTTTGCAATCGTTTATTGTTGAATTAAATATTTTGTGAGAGATTAAAAGCAAAATAATCATCGAGTGGACCTCATTGAATGTCCTTGAACTAGTCTTGGAAGATTGCATGTAAACGAAAGTTTTGTAGCTTAAGTTCTATTTTAAGTTCGCCCTGAACAGTTGTTATTTAAAGAAACCCTGTAAAAAGTATAATCAGAACCCCCTGAATGTTAGAGTTGGCGGGGGCAGCAGATTTTTTCTTTAAGGAGGGTGGGAATGTGACTCTTGCAGTCATCCTGGTTTTATCCCCAGACTGGTGGGGCCTGGGAAACGCTACTTTATTCTTAGAACTTTGGGAATGGGAAGGAAAGGAAAGTAGATCAAGACTTCTGTCGAGAATGGACAATGGCTTTGTTTTTCTTTGTTGGGAGAAATCGATCCCCCTCCCACCCCTGGGGAAGGGATTCAGGGAAAGGGCCTCCAGTGGTAATTTCGTAGATGGACATTGTACTGAAATGGCTACAAGGAGAATGGGAGCATATCTCACTGTCACGGCACCCAGTCTGGACAGAGCATCATTTTCCAGGAACCCAAGGATGCAACATTATAAAGAGAAGGGGGGATTTCCACTCCCGCAGAGAAAAGATTCTAAGTATGTGTTTACAATATTTTCTTTGGAAAAGTGGCGAGATCGTTTGCTCGAACATCTGGATTGGCCACAGGAATCTCAAAATTTGCATTTATAGGGTGCGTTTTGTGGGTTTTTATCTTGAGAAGAAACGCAGAAAAGTTTGTTTCCAAACCCCACATTCCACAAGGAAATGGAAATTTCACTGCTCCTTTTCTGGCATGAAAGGTCATCTTGTTTATCTGCAAAGCCAGGGGAAATTGGCTGTTGAGTCTTTTGCATTTGGAAACACTGGCCCCAATTCAAAGAAGTTTGATGCTCTCTCCCTTCGTTGTCCTGTTTTTATTTTAAGATGTTGCATTCATGAATCATTGGGTGAAAGCTTGAAATATAGCACTTTCCGTTTCAGAAGATGAGGGCCTTAGACCAAAAGGAGAAACCCAAAGTCGAGGATGCCCTAGAACTCCTAAGAATGTGGACACGGAGATGGTGGCTGCTGTAAGGCTCTCAGTCTCTGGGCTGCAGGATCCGCTGGACTCTCTTGTAATTGATAAAATCACTAAAAACCTTTGGCAAGATGGGAATCTCAGACTCATCCTGAAGTTTCCAGCAAAGCCTCAGAATGGTTACTGTCCAGGCAGGGCAGTGACATAATAGGTATGCCCAGTACAAAATGAAAATGTGCGGCCCCTTGTTCAAAAAAGTACAGTGAAAGGTATTAAGATATAAACCTTTTCCTTTAAAAATACTTTATTACTTATAAAATGTAATGGTGTGATTGTGGTACGTGAGTAACAACAATTATAAATAGTAATAAAAATTATGTTTATTGTCATAACTTTATGTGCTACAAATAATATTTTCTCAATGTGATTTCTTGATTGACCATAAGATTTTTCTGGCTCTCTTTTCTGCAAATTTATCAGATTATCAAAATTTATACTTTTTTGCAATTTCATTTTTAATTGTTAAGTGGCATCAGTTGCTCTTTGCAAGTGCAAGATCACAAATAATTTTTGATAATTTTTAATTTTGAGAAGGATCTTTCTTCTGATACAACTATCACTGGAGTTAACACTATCATATTTGCTATGGCAGCATTCAATAACTTTCTAAAATATTCTTTTGAAATATAGACTTTAGTAGATCTAGAGCTGATGAGTCTTGCCTAACAATTTTTCTAAGGAGATTTAACTCTTCATACAGATCAGTTTTGTGTAAGTTTGAATTTAATTTTAAATGTAAATTTATATAATGGCATTTTAATGTTTTCTCTGACATTTCCTGTAACTTGTAGATATTCTGTGAGCAACCGAAATGTCTTCACGATTTGCATATAATTTAAAATGCTTGTTTAAGTAGTCTATTATGTTTCTCATTCAAATAAAAATTAATTAAAAACAATTATCTTTCTTGCTAATAATTGGTTCATTTAGCGTTTCCTATGAAAATGGTGCTCTTTTCTGTTGAACGTGACAAACTTTAAATTCAAGTTCTATTTTTAAGCCTGTGAAGATTTGCTTTGCAATGTTGTAGCCGTTTTCAAAACTGGGGATTTTAAACTGAAGAATCCTAAGAACTCCTGGATATCCTTTATTGCAGTATCCACATGTAAATTTGTTAGTTGCTTGTAAACTTTTATTTCGTAATAATTGTCGACAAAGTTTATTGCCTGAGCACTGGCAGTTCCTGTCCTGGCACTCTGGATAGAGAGTGCATATTTATGCAGATGTAACAGGGGTGGGCCCCGAGGGTGGATGGGCAAGCTGGCCTTCCACTGCTGTGGCCACAGCTGCCACCCATCTGGGCTCAGGTGGCAGCCTTCGCTGCCCCGCAAGGCCCCATGACAGCTTGGACTGCCCCCAGCCTGCCATACCTGAAGGCCAGTGCCTGCCTATGTTATGGCTGCCTGGTGCCTCCTCTCTGCTCACGTGCATGCTCCATTGTCTCGACAGACTTCACTTACAAAACTTAGTCAAAGATAAAATTATTAAGAATTTCAAGACAGCAACCATAGAACATTAAACCAAGTATGAGCTCCTTCTGGGAGAGAGTCTCTCTGCGACCACATAGGTCACACGGACAGGAATCCGGCCTTGCATATAGAATATGGCTAATTGAAGGAATGTAAGTCCCTTACTACGCATAGTCCTGCTTGGTAGCCGATCTTCACTGCCAGCAATTCATCCGCATGCCTCACCCAGGCCTCGGGGAGGTCGTTTAATCTTTTCTCCAAAACTTTACTCTTCTCTTTTATCCAAGACTTTCATTAGTTTGCCTAATGAGCATAGGTTCACCTGAGCACAGACCAGTGCCTGTTCTCCTATCTGAGGACACCGATTCCTTATATTCTTGACTTAACTTATAGACTATATTACTTCAGAATTAGAAGGAGCTCTGTAGTTCACTTACTACAGTGGATCACCACGCTGGTTTATCATCAGAACCTTTTGCAGACTTGTAAACATGTTATATTCCCTGTTCCTTTCCCTAGAGATTCGGGTTCTGGATATCTGGGATGGGGCCGAGGCATCTGTATTTTAACAAGCCTGATGGACAGCCTCGTTTGGGAACATCTGATGATTTGCCTGATTGAGAGTTTGTTCAAGGCGCACCGTTTCGTTTTCTTCTGTTTCTGGCTCTGAGGCTCATCTCACTCTTTCGCAATTTGTCTTGCTGTATCTGATCCAGTTTACGTCCCACCTGTCATATTTCCCCCTCTTCATCCACAAAGTTGTAAAATGGAAGAGGCCACTCTCTCTGGGCACCTCATTTACGTTAAATTCCTTCTGTAGCTCTGTGGAGTGACTTTCGACTGATGTGACAAGGAAGGGTCTGGGTTGCCAGGTCCTTGCTAAGCTGGCACCATCAAAGGGCGCATGTGGGTGGGTGTGCCTGTGTGCTCATGCATACGTGTGTGAGAGTATGTGTGGGTGGGCTAGCAGTGATAATGGTGGAGGAGATGTGTCAGGAGAGACTCTAAATGCTACGGTACTTCAGACTGGAAATACCAAACCCAAGGGATTTGATCCAGGCCTACAACTCATGAATGCTTCAGAAAGGTCAATGAATTTATGCCTTTTGAGGCATAAAAGAGGCAGTTTTAACTACTTGTAGTATTTAAGATAGATTCTGTTTTGTGGTAATAATAAACAACCCCAAAATGTTAATGGCTGTCACAACTCATGTCTCATGTTCATTGCTTATCTTCTGGGAGCCTGTTCCATGTCTCCTCTTTCTGAGACTCAGACTAGTGAAGCAACTCACCCCAGCCCTGCAGTTTTGGGAAGGCAAAGGGAAAGATAACTTTGGAGCATTGTTTACAGTAACATAATGTTCTGGTGTGGAAATGACCATCATTTATGCTTATAACTCATTGGTCAGAACTTGTCACATGGGTCACAGAGAGGAGACAATGAGATCACACCATTATGAGAGCTGTAAAGCAGTTTACAGATTCAGCTGTTCTGAGGTTTTTTAAAGAAGGTGTAGCATTATCTAATCATTAGTAAGCATACAATCTAAGCAGTGGGAGAGTCCAGAGACAGGCTCTCTTAGAAGGTCCGGATATATCCATGAATGATAGATTCCCACAGTTCAAGGCTGAGTGGTGCTTCTCAGCTGGAAGAGCCTCCTTGGGAGGATCTGGCTGAGATGAAAATGTTTCATGTTCTCTCTCATTGTCTCAGAGATCCAGGTGGTTAACTGGGCTTTTTTCCTGGGTCATTTTTTGAGCATTTTTCTAATCTCTATTCTTCTTCCCCTTCCTCCATGTAGGTCTTGATGGTGAGGATAGAAATCAGTGGGTATGATTATAGGTCTTAGATCTTAGAGGTGGCTGAATGGGGATTGTTTTTTTAGTTCTCCCACAATTTTATGTTGTTCTAGATCTTTAGTCACATACCCCTTACCTGTGTCACCTCCTTGTCTCAGTACTTGATTTCTTATGTGCTTGCTTTGGACAAAAAGTTCAAATGAAACTGGAAGACCTCATTTGATCAGGACTTGGGACTCAGAGAGAACTTTGAAGTTATTACAAATGGATGAGAAACTATGGGTCCCAACATGGGTTCTAGGACAGCAATTATGATCCAAGTGTTTTATTTTTGAGTTTTGGAAGCTGTGGAAAGTAAAGGATAGACATAAAACAATAATGACAACAAAACTCGACATCTTTGGACTTGAAGGTATTCAACTTTTAGGAGAACAAGTTGTTTTTTCATTGACATTTCTCAAGAATGGGTAGCATTGTTAAGAGTTCTTACATTGGAGTCAAAAAACATGAATTCCAAGCCCAGTTGAGAATTCACCAGAGAAACAGAACCAATAACCATTTGTCTGTCTGTCACTATCTGTCTGTCTATCATCTATCTATCTATCTATCTATCTATCTATCTATCTATCTATCTATCTATCTATCTATCTAATCTATTTATCATTATCTATCTATCGTCTTCTATCAATCTTGGGACATCTTGGCCTTCACAATCATGTGCGTCAGCTCTCCATATTAGAAGGAGTTGACTCACATAGTTATGAAGACTGAGAAGTCTCAAGATCTACAGTAGGCAAGCTGGAGACCTAGAAGAGCCAATGGTGTAAACTTCAGTCCATAAGCCAGCAGGCTCAAGTTCCAAGAATAGCCAGTATTTTAGTCTGAGTCTGAAGGCTGGAAAACACCAATTGTTCTAGCTCAAGCAGGCAGGCAGGAGGAATTCCCTCTTACTCAGCCTTTTTTGTACTCTTCAGGTCTTCAATTGATAGGATGAAGCTCATGCATATCAGAGGAGGACAATGTGCTTTACTCAGTCTACCGATTCGAATGTTAATTTAATCCAGAAATACCCTCACAGACACACCCAGAACACTGCTTGACCAAATATCAGGGCACCCTGTGGCCCAGTCATGTTGATACATGAAACTAACAATTACACCAGCTCTGTTGCTTAAGATCTGTGTAAATTTGAGCAAGTTACCTAACATTTTTGTGTTTCATTTTCCTTCTCTGTAAAGTAGGATCATTAAAGTGCTTACTCATAGGGTTGTCTTGTGGTTTGAGTGAGAACATATATCAAAATCATAGCAAAAATTATTGAATTTTTAGGGTGTACCTGGCACTGTGTTACTGCTGCTATTGTCATAGTCATCACCATCATCACCACCATCACCATCACCATCACCAGCAGCATCACCAGCAGCAGGAGCATCATCATCATCATCATCATCATCATCATCATCATCATCCCCCACAAGAAATTGATGATGAGGGGTCTTCTTCTCATCCAGGTGAGTCAAGAGAGGCATGGTGAGTAGGTCTGGAACAGTCTAGCTGTTCTCATTATTTCATGGTTCAGATTCTCCCTTTTAAATGTTAGTCTCTGTTTCAAGGAGAATTTCAATCTACATGCTCGTGATTTTTTTTTACAGTTAACACATTGCTCAGTAGATTAGTAGGTGACATTTAAAGAAATATGGATCTTCTGTGCCTCTTTAAGTAAAGCAGAGCAGAGGGGTTTCTACAGACAGCAAATGACTTTGCCCAAAGGTGAGTGTTGGCCCTGAGGCTCCTTAATCAGGAGAGCTCTAAGAGAAGGAGGTGGAATGTACTTCCCATCTTTACCTGATTTGCCGTTAAGTAAAGTGGTATTTATATTTAAAATGCCTGGCAAACTCCATTGCTTTTTTTAAATGTCAGGTTTATTGAAGGATAATTTACATAGAATTCACTCTTTTAAAATTTTGACAAATGTATACAGTATTATAGCCACCACCACAATAAAAATATAGAACATTTTTATTATCCTCTCCAAAGTTCCCTGTAGTCAGTCCCCTCTCCACATTCCGAGCCCCAATAACCACTGAACTGTTTTCTGTCCCTATAGTTTTACCTTTTATGGAATGTAACATACATGGAATCACACAGCATGGAGGCTTCGTGTCTGTCTTCTCTTATTTCACACAATGCTTTTGAGATTCATTTATGTCGTTGCATGTATTGGTAGTTCTTTTTTTAATTGCTGAGAAATATTTCACTGCAGCAATACATTAAAATTTGTTTATCAATTTGCTAGATGAAGGATAGTTTTTAGTTTTCAGCTATTAAAAATAAACTGCTATGAGCATTCATATACAGGTTTTTGTGTAGACATAGATTTTCATTTCTAGTAGCAGGATTTCTGGGTTGTATGATAAGTATATATTGAAACTTATAAGAAATTGCCAAATTGTTTTCTAAAATGGCTGTATCTTGTATTCCCACCAGTGGTGGGTGAGAATTCCACGCCCTCATTAACACTCAGTGTGATTGTCAATCCTTTTAATTTTAGCTATAAGTGAGTGATGTGAGCCTTTTTTTCATGTGCTTATTAATTATCGTATACATTTTTAGAGAACTATTCGTTCAAATTGATGGCCCATTTTTATTGCTTTTTTTCTTATTGAGTTGTAAGAGTTCTTTATATACTCTGAATTCATGTTTTTCATCAGATAAGTGTTTTTGAAACATTTTCACCCAATATATTGCTTTTCTTTTAACTTCTGTAACAGTCTTCTGAAAAACAAGTTTTAATTTTGGTAAAGTCTAATTTATTATATTTTTTCTTTTATGGGTCTTGGTTTTTGTGTCCTATTTAGGAAATCTTAGGGAACACAGGTAATAAAATTTTGTCTTCCTTCAAGAATTATTATGTTTTAGCTTTTGTATTGTCTATGTATATTGGTGTGAGATAAGTGTTGGGAATCTTTCTTTCTGTCTGTCTACTGATAGCCAACTGTTCTAGTACCATTTGTTGAAAGTCTCTCCTTTCTTTAACTGCCATGGAATCTTTGTTGAAAATCAATCGGAATCTCTTTGTTTTATTCATCTATCTGTTAATGCTTATGACATTAATACACTTTTGATTTCTATGGCTATAGAGTAAGTCTTGAAATCTGTTAATGTGTGTCCTCCAACTTTGTTATTCTTTTAAAAAAATTATTGGCTATTCAAACTCCTTTGCATTTCTGTAGAAATTTTGGAATCAGCTTGCAAATTTCTACACAAAATCCTACTGAGATTTTCATTGGCATAACATTTAATTGATAGGTTAAATTGTTGAGAAGTGACATCTAAACAATATTGATCTTCTAACCCTTGCATTTAGGTCTTTTTTAAATTGTCTTAGTAAAGTTTGTAAATCCTAGTATATAGATATTGCAAATATTTTGTTAGATTTATTCCGAAATGCTTTTTCCTTTGATGCTATTGCTGTGGTTAAAAAATTTTCAATTTCCATTTGTTTGTTAGATAGAAATAAATTTTGCCATCCTGCCTCTTTTAACTTATATATGTCTTTGCTTTTAAAATGAGTCTCTCAGTGTATAGTTAGATCTTATTTATTTTTATCCAATTTGACAATCTCTGCTATATAATTGGACTATTAGACCATTTATATTTAACATTATTATCGATATGATTGGATTTAAATCTATCATCTTGCCATTTGTCTTCTCCTATTTTCATATCTATGCTACCCTCTGCTTGTGATCCTCTGGGGTACAGGGCATTTATGATATGTCAGATAAAGAGAAATGGCTTTGATATAAGTTAGCTTACATTTGAGTCCTGGCTCTACTAGCTGTGAACCTGGGAAAATTACTAAGCAATTTCATCTCATTTTTTCGATCTGTAGAGTGAAGACAGCAAGAGCCTCCTCTCCACCCATAGGGTGTCCATGAGGATGAAAAGAGAAAAAGCATGTTATGCATAACATAGTGCTGAGCTCACCGTAAGTGCTCACTATATAAAAACCATTTTCAACCTTAAATTACATTATAAACATGATTTCACATTTCTATGTCATCTGTATAGGTCATCATTTTTTTGGCTGGATCAGAGTCTATGATGCATATATAAACCACTATGACTAACTTCCATTTGGTTTGACAGGTTATTTCCAGTTTGGGCTATTTAAGAACATACTCTAATTAATGTATTTTTTTCATATAATATGCTTTTTGTTTCAGTTTACTGATTTCCTTTTGAAAAATTCTTGGAATGGTATTTCTGGGTAAAAGTTATGAACCTTGACGTGGTTCTTGTTATATAGCCAAATATATCTTTCGAAGTCATATTGGAGACCAGAAAAAGGTGCCACCCTCCACCTCTGATTCTCATGGGAACTAGAAGACGTTCCTTGCTCACGTCTATCCCCCTGAAAGAGGCACCTTCATCTTGTTTGTTCCTCTGCTGAGTGAACTGTCCTGGCCTTTTGTATTCATCCAATGGCTCATTACTCATACCTGTCACCCATTTCAGTGGTTCTGGAAAATCGCGAGGCTCATTTTCATGTTGGCTGTCTCTGCTTGGAGCCCCTCAAGAAGAAAAGCAGCTTGATCTTGATTATGGGGCATCTTTTTGCGGCTCTCTCCTTGTTTGGCTCAGAGGGAAGTGCACAGTCTCTGGGCAAATTTACTCCTGAGCTGCTTAGAAGTTTTCAGGCTAGAGAGAGAAGCAGGCCCTGGTGTTCCCTGCCTAAGAGATCTCACTTCTCAAGCAGACATCATTGCTTGAGGGTAAAATGTAGGGAGCATGGCTCTCCTTTTCCCACAGTCCCAGGTCCCCAGGGCTGTGCCCACCAGGAGATCTGTCCATTCCTTTCCCCTCGCCTTCTCCTCCCAGGAGCTCAGTCTCCTAGCAGTCTCACCCAGTCTCATAGTCTCGATTAGAGGACACACACATATATGCACACAAACTCAGTTTCACGTTTGGCCAACGAGTCCAATTTTGAGGGAGATTTCTGCAGATATATCTAGGTAGGACAGGAAAGTTGTCAAGTCTAAGAAAGTCAGATGTTTGTCAGGAGGGCAAGGTGAGCTAAACTAATCTCTGATCCTGTGGCCTTGCTTTATGCTCCCTCAGAGGGTGTCTTGATTGTACAATGACAATATCAAGACAAAAGACAATACATTTGATGGCTAACTCGACTTGATTCTAAGCTGAGAATGTTTAGGGTGGGCAGTATTTAAATTTGGAGACATTATTAATTCATGTTACTTAACGTGCATCCATTAATTTGGGTGTCCCGAGTCAGCTCTCGGCTGCCTTGTTGCCTAATCTGGAGAGTCACGATGGCTTACAACAAAGTCTCCGACTTCTTCCTTTTAAATTTAGTGCCTTTAGATTAACCAACTCTTCCTCAGAGAAGTCTTTTTATTTCAACTCCTGTTGATTATTTAAGTCTTTTATCCCCGCCCATCACCAGCCTGGGTTGAGAACTGGCTTCCTACCTTTGTCACTTCTCTTTGTCAAGATAATTTAAAGTGTTCAATCCCTTTTATATTAGGAACACCTGCCACACACCTGCTTTTTCATACTGGCTCCTTCCAATGCTAATTCCATGCGTGTATTTCTTTAAGGTACCAGGTGGTGTGGGTATGGAAGGGGATGTAGAGATGAGGAAAAGAGAGTCTCGAAAGAGGTGAGTTTATTGGCTTTGAATTTTCCCCAGAAGAGTGAGTGATGGGGAGGGAGGTTCTAATTATAGAGAAAGTGATATACTCAAGTAATGTGCTCTGAATTAAAAATGAACATCCTACGAAGAGAGATCCTGAACTCCTTAGCAGTCTGCAAAGTCACCTTGCTCCACCTGTCTTGATTTCTCTTCATTTCGTGCCAAAATTATAACATAGGAGTCTGATTGGAGGGAAGCCACATTTGCATGTGTCTGCCTCTAAGGGGCCTCTAATGAAATTTTTTTTAATTATAAAAACAAGTTGGAGTCACAAGTCACAGTGGCTATACATGGGCTGCTGGGTTCGGTGAGGGAGGGGCAGTGACACCAGTGAAGACCTGTATTCTTGTTCACAATGGCATCTCTTACTTGGGTTTGTTCCATCCAGGCTCTGGGCAACTTGTGCTCAGAGGTGAGTGGAGATAAAATAGTTTCTGAGAGAGGACTCAGAAGTACTTTGCGTTGATTTAAATATTGACAGAATTTCCTAGACACTTAGAAGGGAAAAGAGAAACAAAAATCCTTTTCAAGGTCACATGTTGTTTTAGATTATGAAGCAGCTTTATTCCATTTATCTTACCAAATTTTGTTATTTTCCTGGGAAGAAAGTTTTAAATAGTAAGGGGTTAACTTAGTCCACAGGCAGGCTGAATACATGCTTAAGGTATCAGCAAGCAGAGGCAGTCCAAAGAGAAATCCATGTTTTGTTTTGTATCTCTATCTCTATGCCTCTGTATCTCTATCATCTCTATCTCTATCTCTATCATCTCTATCATTTCTCTATTTCAATCTATCTCTATCTCTATCTCTCTACCTATGTCATCTGTCTATCAATCTCTCTATTTATAATCTCTATCTATACCTTTATCATCTCTATCTCTATCTCTATGTCTCTTTCTCTATCTCTAACTCTATCTCTATATCTATACTATGTATGATACAGATAGATTTTATAATAAAACAAAATACATGTATACATGATACAGGTAGATCTTAAAATAAAACAAAACGTACCTGAATATCAATCTATCTATATCTACAGACACACATATAATATAATGACATGTGGGGTGGCAACTGGGGCCTGAGGAGGTTGGGATCTTAATTACTTTTATGAACCCCCAAACCCTGGGATATGTTGCAAGACCACCTGCAGCCTCCTTTTCCCTGGAATTACTGAATAAGGAGGGGAAAATTCATCTTTCTGGGATGGTTTGGGCTTTTTCAGATGTGCAGGAAGGATCAGGGTGATAGGGCTTCCCTGTCACTCACTGTGTGAAGCCATGTAGCCTGTCTTTGGTGTGACATCCTCAATTTGGGTCCAGTTGGGTACAAATGTGACAGTAAGCACAGTGAGTTTGGAATCGCTCTGAGGGCTTTGATAATTTTTGTATTCCCAGGCCATTTGCTAATTTTTAACAGTTCTAGAAATGAATTTGTTTTTGGCTCTTCAAGAAAACATACAGGTTTGTGAACTTTGGAGTCAGGAAGTCATAGGTTAAACTCGTGCACTGATCAGCTGTGTGGTCTTGAAAGTTACTTAAATCTCTCAGGGCTTGAGCATCCTTGTCTGTAAAATGGGGCATAAAATGGACCATGTCATGGAGCTGCCTGGAAGATGCTCATGAAATGTTTGTTCCTTCTCTCCTTCCTCTCTTCCTCTTCATTCTTTGAATTCCTTCCCCTTTTTTTCCCCCTCCATCCTTCCTTTAGGTTCTATTGCTTTCCCACACAGAATCCCATGCAGGTACATTTTTTGGGAAGGATCTGAAAGCTGGACTGGGGGAGAAGCACAGACGCATCTTATGATGGGGTTGGCTGCTCCCTGCAGGACCCGTCCTGGGTGGGAGAAGGTAGAGCAGGACTTGGGGCCCTGCAGCCTCCCAAGGGCAGAAGCCTGCCCATGTCCCTCACTTCTTATTAACGGAGAAATAGGAGCCTCCTGGAAGATGTCACATACGTGACATGGGTCACAATCAGATGTTCCAGATGATTTTTACCGTCAGTGGTTCCTGCAGGCGCTGAGTAGGAAAGGCCTCCAGGAGCAGGTTGGGGAGTGTGGGAGTCCATAGGGAGACCCAGCAGGCTCACATTTAAGAAGATTCCCCTGGGTGCTTGGGAGAGTTCCCACGAGGACAAGGCCCGTTCTGATTGGGCGGGGCTCTCCCTGCCCCTTTCCTAAGCCTTCAGTCAGATTTACTTCTTACCTTTGCTCAGCCTCGCTTTAGACTGGGAAAATGCCCTGCAAATGTGGATCACGTTGGAACCACTTGAACGTTATCCTGATCAAGTGGTTCTTGCCAGGGCTAACAAGGATATCTCTGTAAAGTAGGCTTGGAGAAGAATGAATGTGTGTGTTGCCTACATTAATTTGTCGTGAAAACAAAGCCACTTCATTCTCCAGATTCCTTCAAATACTCGATCTTTCCTCTATTTTTCTGGCCCTTGTCCTTCATGACCCATCTCTTTTCTGGGAAATTTTTCCTGGCTTAGAATCTCAGCCCTGCTCGGAGTGAGGAAAAGACAGGCTGTGCCCAAGTCACTGTGGAGGAAACAACGGGGAGACCCACACAGCCCACTGAGCTTCAGGGGTGCAAGCCAAGGTCCTCAGCAGAGACTCGGGTTCCTGACACGTCTGTTCAAAAATAGCTTTTTTTTTTGGTCATAAAGTGGGTCCCAAGGGAATTTTCAAACTGTCCAATCAAACAATATGAATATATATATATACACACATTAAAAATAATTTTTATTACTATATATATATATATATACACACACATTAAAAATAATTTTTATTATTCATGGGATCCACTATATGGTTCTAATTTAGCTTGATGACTTTTGAAAACGAGTCATTTAACGTCAGCTGTGTTCCCAGGTCCTTCTCAAGCCTACTTCCATCACCTCTGCAGCATCGCTGGAGCCTGAGTTGGGCCTGACATGCAGCAGGTCTGTTTTGGAAGCAGCTGGGGTCCCAGGTTTAGGATTTGCTGGTGCTGCCCTTTTACCTGGCCTCTTTGCCGATTGGACATGACTTGGGTCAGGTTATTGTGGGTTTTGTGGATCACTCTTTCTTCTCTCCCTTTCATTCACTTTAAATTTATGTTACTTATTCTGTCATCATTTATCGATTGCTTGCGATGCCCTAAACATGGCGTTTAGTCCTAGAGGGAGGAAGGATTTGAAATTGAATATGGATCTTGGCCTTATCCAGGACCTGGCATTTCAGTCAAAGGGATAAGCCATGTTTCCCAATACAGGAAATAATACAAGGTAAATAACAACAGGTAACACTTATTGAGCTCTCACCATTTGCAAGACTATGGATTAGTAGATTTTCACATATTATTGCCTTTAATTTTAATAATACTAGAGGCATATATGCCCCATTCCCCCATGAGGAGGGGGGGTGAGGGGAAGTGAATAGCCCGCTCTAGCTCCTCGTGCCCGAGCCAGGATTCGAACTCAGCTCTGTCTAACTCAAAACCTTGAGAGGTAAAAAGCGATAAATGCCATAATAGTGATAATTCTCTCATTTCTCAGTTTTTCATCCTTAAAACAAGGCCACTGCCCTGATGTCCTCCCCACAGGGCTGTATAGAGGATGAAAGTTCACGTGAGAGGTGTTGACATGTCGCATGAGAGCTGGGGCGGGGAGTGTATATTTGTTTTCTGGTAGGATTGGCCAATTATGCCCTGAATTGCTGCTCTCTGGGGGAGAGACAAGCAGGAGAAGGTCTCTCTGCTCAGTTCACCATGTTTCCCTCCCCAGGCACTGTGGCCAGGTCTTTGCCAGGTCCAACCCCCCAGTGCTCACCTGTTTGCCATCCCTACCTACCCAACTTCTTCTGCAGCTGCCTTTGAGGAAAGGTGTCGGCACCATCGGATTCCCATGATCAATACCGTGTCACTGTCAGGGATGCTGTGGACCTCTGCCTGTGGCTTCAGGTTTGGAGCATAGAAAAGCATGAGCTCAGAAACAGCAACGCTAAGACTGATACCAAAGCCAGCAAGAGTGAGCAAGGGCAATGTGTCTTTTGGGCCCTTTGAATCTGCTAACCTTTGCCAAGCAAGGTTGTCTTCCCCTCAACCCAGCTTTATTGAGATTTGATTACCATATGGCATTGTATAAGTTTCAGGTGTACAATGTGTTGACTTGATACATGTATATCTTGCAATATAGTGACCACTGTAACTAACACCTCCATCACTTCATGTAATTACTATTTCTTTTTTTGTGGTGAGAACATTTAAAGTCTACTCTCTTAGCAACTTTATAACATATGATACAGTATCATCAACTCTGATTATACTGCTGTGTATTAGATACCCTGTCTTTGGACCTTTTTTGGGCCCTGAACTTTAGAGGGCACTGCTCTGGCTGTCTTCCTGCTGTGCCTTCCCCAAAGATGAGGTGTTTGTGACTGTGGAATGTGCGCATCTAAAGCCTTTATCCCCTTACTACTGGGAACCCTAGAATTCCTGACCACAGGGCCTTCTTGGGCAGGCCTCTTCCCTGAATCCACATTCCTGAGGTCAAACTATGTTGCCAGTTTGCACAACGGGTGGCCACTGGGGGGAACACTGCTTTCAGGGAGTGTGGACTATTCTTGGAAATTGGACTGGGATGCCCACATTCACCAGTGCAAGATCCTAGTGGTATAGAATGAACGCTGGGTAGAAAGTGAAGGGGAACGGGCTGCAGGCCAGGGGACCTCTGCTTGTACCCTTGTCCCAGTCCCCCCAAATGTTAGGGGTGAGCCTAGGCTGGGCACTGTTGCTGCATTATCCCCTTTAAACTTCACAGCAAGCCTGTGTGGTATGCACTCTATCATCTTGCAGATAGAGAAGCTGAGGCTTAGAAAGCTTAAGTGTCTTGTTCAGTGTCACAGAGCTGGGCTTCTAACCCAAATGTCTTTACAAAGCTCAAATTATAAACCACCACCTGACATCCATGAGCACTGGCATCACTTTAGGGTGATTAAAAATGCAAATTCCTGGGCTTCAATCCATACCAATGCATCAGGAGCTTTAAAGGCAGGGCCAGGAGATCTGTTTTTAACGGGCTCCCCATGGTGTGCTCGCCAGCAGTGATCAAATCCAGTCCTCCCCGTCCTAGCTATATGACCTTGGCCAAATAAATTGACCTTGTTCAGCCTCAGAAACTTCATCTGTCAATAAGGATAACAACACCTGCTCTTGCAAAGACTGCAGTGAAAATAGATTGTGCATGTTACACATTCAGCATGGGATGGGGGCTTAGTCAGGGTGAGTCGAACACCTCTCTCCCTTCTGATCTTTCCACTCACCTGGTGTCTCACCTTCCTTGTAGGCCATACCTTGATCTCACTTTTCCAGGGCCAAATTATCAGCACTGTCTGCTAAATTAATTTATTATCTCGGCTACTAGGAGTTTATAGTTTAACAACCTCTTCTATGGTTACTTGCAGAAGAAAGGGGACTCTTGGAGATGAACAAAACTTTCAGCATCCATGGGTCTGTTTCCCTGACAGGGAATTCTGGGCTATGTCCAGGGCAGGGGAGAAAGTCGCAGCTCTTCATCAAATGAGAGTTACCACGTAGGAGGCTGCGAGCTGTGACGCCTCTCTGGGCTGGCTTCTGTGACCCTCTGAGAACACCTGTAACTTAGGACCTGCACCTGTATTCCTAAGTCTCTCCTGTAGCTTAGCCCTTCTTTTTTTTTCTGGTGTCCCTTGCCTTGATTTTTTGCCATTGAAAAGTAGAGAGGAAAAAAAGAAAGAAAAAAAGCCATCTCCCTTCAGATGGGCTGCGCTTACAGTTTCCGTGAACAGAGCCCGCATTTGGTGGGCTGCAGAGAAGGTGTTAGAGCCTGACAAATGTCAGGAGAGATTGATCACGGGGAAGGTAAGAGGCCAGGGAATCAATTGCTCTTCCTCCCTGGGAGACACGCACAGACAGACAAGCTGTCAGGATGGGCATGCACAGCTTGTCCTGTGTCGCTGTGTTCAGAGGGAGGAGGGAGCGACGTCTGTAAATCTTTGTTTACTCCACATCCTCAGCATGTGAGGTGTTGCTCCAGGTGCTGTGAAGGGTGTGGTTGTGGTCTCTTGTTCTGGGACCCCTGGGCTCATGGAGAAGGCAAGGCACAGAACTCAGGAAACCCTCAGTCCCCCCAGTTTTGGTGTGTGGGGGGGTGAGTACCCTGCCAGGATGCTGGAGACCCAGAGGGTCGAGTTCGCCCGGCTTCCTGCAGGAACTGGACTTGACTGGCTAAGAGGATGGATAGGATGGTTCTGTTTTTTGAAATCACAATTCACATCTTCATCCCAGAGTGAAGCCGGCCAAACAGATATTGCAATAAAACTCTGACTGTATTCTTAACACTGGGGAGGGCTCATGCATGCTAGACAGCTGCTGGAGTTACATTGTTAATATTGTTGTTTTCCATCCTTTTTGGTGGGGCCTCTTGAAAATCATCAGCTAGGATGCTTCTAGGTGGGGCAGCCATGGCACAGGTCTTGCCAAGAATAAAATGCGGTGGCTTACTTAGAAATCCCCTGATAACTCTCAAACGTTATAGTGGTCACCTCCCCTGTGCTACACGTGGACTCAGAGAGAGCTTCTGACCCTGGGCCCCGCTGACTTGTCCCAGCTCATCACAAGTTTGTCCCTCACACTTGAAGTTTCTGCCACGTTGAGCTGCCTGGGCATGCCATGCTGGCTCACGCCTCTGCCCACGGAGCTCCTGTCAGCCCCTAGAATGCTGCTTCCGCCCGCAGCGCTGCAGCCTGCTGGATGCCTGCTCATAAACAGACCCTTCGAGTCTCAGCTCTTACCCTGCTTCTCTGCGTAGTCTCCCCAAGTTAGACTGAGATGCTCCTCGCTCCTCTTTTAGTGCTCCCAGCACACCTGGGCACACACCTTTGTCACGTCAACCTCTTGGGGCCTCCACTATGGTTAGTGCATCAATTGTCCCACCAGACTCTAAACTCCTCTCAGAGCGAGGGCTGAGCATCGGTCACTGCTGTCCTATCACTGCTCTCAGTGTAGGCCTGGCCCGTGTTAGGGCTCAGCACGTGTTTGTTGAGTGACTGAAGGACTGCGAGAGGGCAGAAATAACACCTGACTGAGAATCAAGGGACACGAACTCTTGAGCGGACTTGAGGGGGCCAAATTGCGATGTGACCTTGGCCCCAACAGCCCCACCTGAGTGAGATACCATTCACAAAAGCACATGGGAAAGTACAGAGAAGAGGCCAAGGCCCCCAGAGGGTCGGTTTGCTTTCCTGGTGAGCCCATGACATCATGGAGAACAGCCAGGGAACATGTTTTTCATCATGAATGGAAACCGGCAAAAGTTGGCCTCATGCAAAATATGATGTCCTTAAAACCAGTAACTTAGTTTAGTTGTTAACATAAATCAAATCTGTGATTCTGGAAAAGACACTTAAGGTCTGGGATTTGGTTGTGGCTTCCTCCTTGTTAGCCGTGTGACTTTAGGAAATGCCTCTCTGACTCAGTTTCCTCCAACGCACTTGTCTATTGCTTGTCAAATGTAATTGTCAAAACTTCCTTCCCTGCCCAGCTCACAGGGATGCTATGAGGATCTCGTTAGATGATGATTTATAGGAAAGCACCTGAAAGCCACAGGTACTGTAGAAACAGGTGGGCTATGCAGTAGGCGCTGCCAGTGCCCATCAGATCCCACTGTCTGTGAGTTTTGGACAGGAGAGCATGCAGCGGTACCCTTCCTGAGACTTACCCTCAGAGGGATAGGCACCTCCTTGCAGAGAGCCGACCTCCTTCCTGGCCTCCCGCAGCCCACAGGCATGGCTGATGGCATGAGGGAACACAAAAAAAGGTGTCCTTCTCGATTCAGGAGGGGCCAGCCTGTGATGCAATTGGTGCCCTGCATCCCCCCCTCCCCCAGAGTACACTGTGGACCCCAAACAGCCCCTTTAAAGTGAGCTGCCATCCCAATCACTTTGTTAATTTTCCAGAGAAGATGATCTAATCTCCATATATCAAATATCCAAGTCTCTAAAAGAACGAGAGTGACTAATATATCCAGCTTTCAGACCCTGCTCTTCAGGGTTCTGGAGGGAAGCCCGAGGGCCTGCTGGTGTTTGCGTGGAAACGAGGGAGACTCAGAGAGTGATGTGGGCCTCCCAGCACAGATCCAGCCTCCTCCTGCTGATGAGGTAGGTATTTCTGCCCTCTCGCAGTCCTTCAGTCACTCAAAGTCACCCGGGTAGTCAGATGCAGAGCAGGGTCTAGAACTCAGCCTCCCTTCACCCAAGATTAATGCCTTTTCCTTGTACTTCTGGACCAGCAAGAGCCCTGGTGGAAACACAATTCCTCTTAGATGGTTTGGCGAGGGGAAGACGTATAGAGGAATGGGCAGGGCCATGAGGACCAACAAGGGATGTGGAGGTACTTTGAGAAAAGCAAGAGCAGGATCTTCCACCACCCCTGAGCTTGAAGAATTAAGGGATGAGAACAGTGTTATTGGAACCCAGCGAACACTGGGTGTGGAGGGAGGCAGCCCCTGCCAGCAATGTGGCCCAAAGCAAGGGGAAGGGGACCCCAACCCCTCTTCCCACCCTCTAATCTTCTGGCAATACCTCCACTAGGTGGGCCCAGCAGAAGGCAGACAGCAACTTGACCCTGGTGATGCAGGTCCTAGGGGCAGAGAATGGAGCTGGGGAGACAAACAGAGAATGACCGGCACGACCTAAATACACAATAATTTCATCTGCCTGGGGTAGTGGCTGGTGGCAGGGCAAGATCTCAGCATATTTTGAGGCAGGCTTCCTGGCCCGTAGTGCACTTGGTGGATGATTTGGCACTGAGGAACATGCTATGTGTTCCCTCAGCCTCAGAGCTGTCTACTGTCATGAGAGGGGCTTATCTTTCTGAGGGACCAGGGAAGAAAATGTTCCTTCTGGTGGGTGGTGAGAGGGTGAGTGACAGGACAGAGAATCCCCCAGAAGACTCTATGAGAAATGCACCAGGTTGCACAGCGGTCCCTGCAGAGTTGGCATGAGAGATTCATGGGTGTGCCTCTGCTGGATTTGGACAAACCTTGAAACTGGTTTTGCTAACAAAGCCCTGCTCCACCATGACAGGCAATGTGTCCCGAATCCTAATTTGCAGATTTGGAGAGCCAGTGTTCGCCTGCTATCTCTATGAAGAACTTTATTCAAAGCTGGGCTATTTGTTGTGGTTTTGCGTGTCTTAAAGAGAAAAGCTTGCTTCTGTAGAAATAATTTTGTGATGTATGAAACTCAGTGTTCCCTTGTAAATTTTTGTCCCGGAGGAGCAGAGCCTTTCCGTGGCAGGAGTTCTTCAAGGAATGCCCAGGGGACCAAGCAACACCCCAGTTATTTTTAAGTCAAGCACATTCACACTGATTTCGGGTTCAGTGTGATGCTCTTGTTGGCTCAACAAGCATGATCCTGCATAAGCAATTGTTGAATAGAAGACTGTCTTTCAAGGTGAAACAGAGAATATGTGCTCATTTCTCCTTCCCAGAACCCAACCTGACAAAAAGAAAGTGATGCGCATTAAAAATAAGATGTTCTGTTTCATACAGTCAGGCCCAGAACATCTGCCACCATAGACTGTTGGCCGCTTGCCTTTGCACGCTCACCCAGGCTTGCTCCCTCCGGTGAGGCTCTCCCTGGATGTCGCTGCACTGCTTTCCTTGGATCGCATAAGGAGGGCCATGACTCTGAACATCACCGCCTGTAGATTCTCGTGGGCGCCGTGAAGAACGTTGATGGTATCCAAGCAGATCTCCTCAGGGACCCTTGGAAAGTCCTGCCCCTCTACGCTGTGCTCCTCTACGAGGGCTTTAGAAAGCCTGTTTACTATGTATGTTTCCCAACTTATGTGGGCTGTGGGTACAATAATCAGCCCAGAAAAAGTTATCTTTGAATTTTCCTCACCAGCCTTGGTAAAACCCGTTAGAGAAGCTGAGACACAGGAGTCAAATTCATATGAGTACACGGGCGGGCTAAGAGCACCGCTGTCTTTTTGGCATTTGGCACGGGGAGACCCCTTGTCCGCACCTGCCTCTTCATTCCTCTTTTAGTTGACAAATGTTTCTTGAGAAACCACGTGCAAGGCAACGCGTTAGGCACCGGTGCTATGGCTAGAAAGGAGGACAAGAAATCCTGTCCTCCAGGCGTATGTAAATGTAGCCTTTCCCTTTAGTCCAGATCTTCTGTTCCATCCCTCTGCCTGTCCATCCGTCTGTCCACCCATGTATTCTCCACCCATCATCCATCCATGTGTTTGCTTCATATTGTCTTGCATTGCCACCTAGTTTTATGTGGCTAGAAACACCGAGCCCCATGTCATTATCCATCATTTAGCTGACGGGTCAGGCCTGTCTCTGGCCTCTGCAATGCCTGACACTCTGACAGTAAAATGGGGAGGACGGGAGTGTAAGGCTTCTCCTGTGATGGGAAGGATGTAGATTGGCAGTTGTAAGAGGGAGTATGTCCTGTGGCTCATGGCTCTTCTCTGGCACCTCGATATTTAAGTTTATAATCTTTCTCTTTGATGCATACATTCATTCCATAAATGTTGATTAAACATCTGCCACGTGCCAAGTACCAGGGATATAGGGAAGAATAAGATATGATCTGTACCTTCAAAGGATGACAGCTTGGAGGTTTAAACTAATCCTCACTCAGTCCTGAGCTAGAGGTTAAGATTTGTCTCCTTGCTCCCCAATGCTAACCTATTTGACAGTTTGAAAAGGGGTGCTAGTTTTGTCCTTGTGATTCTAAAAAGTTGGGCCAGGCTTTATTTGTCTCCTTGCTCCCCAATGCTAACCTATTTGACGGTTTGAAAAGGGGTGCTGCTAGTTTTGTCCTTGTGATTCTAACAAGTTAGGCCAGGCTTTCCACATGTCCCTAGAGGTGTCAGTGACTGAGGATTCCAGCAGATGCACATTTGGGATCCCTTTGTGATAGGGTTTCTGGCAATCAAATGTTCATGTAGATTTGGGCTTGGCGTGGAAATCCAAGATGGTGTAGCGTAGGGTTTTTAAGCTGATATTCTGGAGCCAAGAACACCCAAAGCGAAAGCTCAGCTTTATGCTTATTAGTGGATGACCTTGGGCTAAGTTACTTACGCCTTTCTGCTTCCAATTCCTCATATGTAAAATTGAGTCCATTATTGTAGACCCTAAATCATAGGTGGATGTATCCATATGGGACTGTGGTGGTGGGTACATGACCAAGCATTTACCAAAACGCATAGAACTATCAACCACAAAGAATATATTTTATTGTATGTAAACAAAAAATCAACCAAGATGTGTGTGTGCATGTGCGTGTGTGCGTGTGTGCATGTGTGTGTGTGTGTGTGTGTGTGTGTGTGTGTGTGCGGCGAGGGATGCAGTTGGAATGCAGAACAGAACAAATGAATCTCACTGTATTAGGAATGAATCACATAATCACACTGAGGGGTATGGGGAAGAAAGAAGCTGACAGAAGTAACCTTGGAAAAACAATATGTACTTACAGTAGCTAATAAAAGGCAAAAAGAATTGCATGCAAACACAACACTTTAATTAGTAAATTTGTTTCTTGCAAGGGTATAGGTTAGCAATTCTGAAACTACTTAAATTTATCTTGCTCATGACTAATGCTTTTTCAGTCTGAGGAGTCTCTCTTTAATCTTGGAAAATTCATGTCTTCAGATAACAGTCTTTCCTCCATTATCTGTTTTCCTTACTTTTTGCTCATTCTTTTGTGTCCCTTAACTTCTCTTTCATGTTCCCTCTCCACGTGGCATTCTGAGGAAGTTCTACAGAATAAACGTCCGTTCACGGACACCCTCTTTGGTTGGACCTCTCTACAGTTTGACCGTTCACTCATGTTTAAGCCTCTCTCTGCCTCTCCAGGCTCTCCCACCACCCTCTTGCTCACATTCTCTCTTCAGCTTCTTCAAAAAAGTCGTGCTTTCTGCCCTCGAGACCTTTGCACTTGCTGTTTCTTTTGCCTAGAAAACCCCTCTCCCCAAGCCGCCTTTTTCTGGCTGACTTCTGCTCATGCCTTATTTTCATAGACCTCACTCTAAGACTCTGGAAACTCGCCTTACCGCCAGACGATGTTACTCCCTGTTGTATTAGTTCAACATCCTTATCTATGATTTTATTTAGGTAACAGTTCTTTGACATTCACTGATTTTAATTTTCAACTTTTTCTGTCAGGCTTATTTCGCTTAGCATGATTATCTCGAGGTCCATCCATGTTGTCGCAAACGGCAGTATTTCGTCTCTTCTTATGGCTAAGTAATATTCCATTATATATATATATATATATACACACACACACATACATTTTCAACTTCTTCATTTCCACTTAGTGGGAAACTCTTGAGGGGGTGTACCACATGCATCTCATATTCTCAGGGCCTGGCTCAGTGACTGGCACATAGTAGGTGCTCAGGATTTATTTGTTGAATGAAGGGGTTGGTGTTGGCAGTTCTGATACGCATTCGCTCCAAATGGATTTTATCCTTTGGATGGCGGCTGTCTCCTCAGCTGCGTGTTTTTCTTTCTCTACCTTCTTTTCTCTCTTCTCTTCTCTCCTCTTCCCAACTTCCTTCCCGAGCATGGCAGAAGTGTGTGATCTGGGAGTGTTTTTACTTCCTACCTCCAGCCTTTCTGGTTTCAGCCTTCTGCATCTACTTGGATTATAGGAAGGGAAACAGATCCAGTCTCATAGTTTGTATCCCTGGGTCACCAGGGAATACTGTGTCCCCAGATGAATTATGTTCTTTTTTCTTGTCCTGGGAGCCAGAATACATTTAGTAAATGACCCTGCCTTTGAGCCCCGCTGAGTGATCAAGCCCTCAGTATGTCCAGGAAGCACGGCTTATTTTTGATTTCCATATGCCTCATTTTTGATCCATGTGGCTCCTTCTGAATTCATCTCATTCTAGTCTTCAAAGGAGAATGGCATTTACTGAAACAGGGCTGAAATTGACCAACAGAGAGAGTCCTGCTGAGGGAGTCGTATGCATCTGTATGACGTCCTCACCTGTCTCACCTGTCTCACCTCTCCTGAGCTCGTGTCCTGACCTTCCCCCCCTCATCGCCGGGCCGTGTGGGTTGCCATCCATTAGGGAGCTGGATTGTTGCAGCAGCCAGGTTAATGGCTTGCTTCTGCTCACTGACACCCAGCCTGCATGCCAAACGGGGGAACTGGTTGGTTTATTTATCCGTGAGGAGATTCAGTCCACCTAAAATGTCTAACTTGGGCTCCACTTTCACTTCGATGGGTAAGTGAGAGGGGCCTGTGCAGGAATTCGGCTGACTTCCGTTGTCTATACCTAATAGCTCATTTGGTTCAAGTGTAGCTGCTGAGCACCATAAAACCCCCATAAAGAAGCTTATTAAAAAAAAAATCCAGGAAATATTGCTAATTCCCTTGCAGGAGCAGAGACCTATCGAGTAGCATCAAATGGTGTTGATTAGCAGGGAACAGAAACAAATATAACTAGAATCTGCCTGGGAGGGAGGCAGGAACAATGTTCCTGGCTGCACCAGAAGAAGCTGGCACCGGGATGGTGGGGCAATGTCTTCTCAGAGTCACCCACTCCCCACTTGGCCAGTAGGCTCTTGGCTCAGTTTGGGTTCCTCTAAAAATGGACCCTGTGTTGAGGATTTAGTGCGAGCAGTTCGTTTGGGAGGTGATCTCAGGAATCACCATGAGGGAGTTGGGGTAGTGAGCCAGACAGTGGAGGAAACTCAGGGCAGGGCAAGCCAATGAGTGGAGGCCACGGTGGGCTGCTGGGGTTCAGTCCTGCTGCTGCAGGCTCTCTGGGAAATTGTGCAAAACACACCTCAGGATGAGTCTGGCCTCTCACCCTGAGGGGAGAAAGGTTGGGGGTATTTATCCTGAACTAATGCTCTTCATTAGTTGAGCAAGGGGCCAAGACAGAGCATGTCCCTTGGTGGACATGCGGGAATCCAGGAGCTCTGGGAACCATCTGCAGACGGCCCTGGCAGGGACACGGGCTTGGCCCCATCCATCCCGCCTCTGGGAGCAAAATGGACACTGGTTTCTGGTTAAACGCAAACCCAAACCTCCTCATCTAGAAATAGAATGTGACGAGCACTGGGTGGAAGTGCGATCATTAGAAATCTTTACGCTGTGGAAAGCACCTTTCAGGGGCAATTCCAGTTTCTCCCAGCAGGAGTGGAGGGGAGTATGGTGAGGATGCTTTGCTGTGCCTGGCATCACACCACATGGCGACTGAAATGCCAGCTCCTCCCTGACCAGCCCGATCAGGCCTGACGTTTTCAGCGACCGCTGTCTACTAACCTCCCTCAGCACTTACCACCCACAGTTTTGCTGGGCATTTATTATCATTTTTTTTTCTTATACATACCTGATTTCCCTAACCAGGAGGCAAAATTCATAAGGGCCAGGATCAGAGCTCATATTACTCTAGACACTGAGCTCTTTGGGCTACTGGCTGTGTGATTCCCATGGACTTACAGACAGTGAAACGCCACCATGCATCACAGGAAAGCCATTCAGCTGACCCACTGGGGTACTGGGCAGTCTGTCTTCCTTCCTGGGACTGGAAGGAAAGAGTACTTTATTCAAGAGAAGCAAAATATGACTTTTACTGGAATTTATTTAAGAGCTAATATGGCAGGCACCTTTTGGAGACTGTGACATGTATTAACCCCTTTAATGCTTACCAGGCCCCCCATTTTGCAGATGAGAAAACCGAGGCCTAGGCAAGTTAGGAAACGTGGCCAAGGTCCCTCATGGTAAAGCCCCTCTCTGGACTCTGGAGCCGGATTCTTTCTTTCCACGGTGACACACAGCTCCCGTGGTGAGGAGGGATCAGGAAAAGCTGGCATCGGTCACCTTGGTCACCACTGGGGGGTTTCTGGGAGCCCAAGGTGGGGATGGCTGCTGACCTTCATGATGGGCTGCAGCAGGAGCCTGAAAGGCACCCAAAGATGAGGCAACTTTCCTCACTGTGGCTTCTTCCTGCTTCTCGTGGTGTCTGTCCCCCTCTTCTCTCTCAGAGGCCTGGTCCTCTCTGCACATGGGTCAGAACGTCTTTGCCATTTAAATGCCAACTGAGATCAGCCCTGGAAATTATGTTCCAATCCCAAAGGAGAGAGTCTGAGTGGTCCAGCCCATCCAGGCTGCCATGACGGGGGTGGGGTGACCAAGCACCAAGCCCACTCTCCACTCGATCAGTGATTTCGCCCATCCATGCACCCATCGAAGACGTCCATTCAACAGCTGCCGTCCTGAAGAAGCACCTGGAAGAGCTGACGACCAGCTGGCTTGTAGTCTGTTTTCTATTCTCTGATGACTTTGCTTGTAGTTTCTGGGGTCCTCAACATTTGGGGAAGTCCTGCTCAATGACAGCTGGAAACGTGAGTGCCTTAAGGAAGCAGAGAGAGAGGGTTGAGGTAGGGAGACCCTGCTGTCATCTTTGTCTCCTCTGGGCCACTTGTACTGAAGGTGTCTTGAAAGTGACAGGAAGTGGATGGGAGAATGGTGCTGTCTTGGCTCGATGGTTCTCAATTCTACCTGGGGTGATTTCTCTGAAAATCCTGATGTGTGTGTGTGTGTGTGTGTGTGTGTGTGTGTGTGTGTGTGTGTAGGTGGGATTCAGGCATTAGAAAGTTTTAAACCTACCCTGGCGATTCTAATGTGTAGCTAGGGTTGAGAACCTCTATCTTGGCTCTAGTTTGTGGTTATAAAAAAAGCACAAAGTCCTAAACTGAGCTCCAAGAATCAGCTCCTTGAGAAAGTGGCTTGTCTTTTTCTCTTTCTCATATTCCCTTATCTTCTGAGTCCACCACAAAGTCCCATGTAGAATCAGCATTCTACCACCGCTGTGTATCACTGGCGCCAGGGGACGAATTGTATCCCACCTCGAGTCCCTCAGGGACATCTAATGGAGAGTATGCAAGGTGATTTCGTGGGCTGGAGTAGTTTTGCATGGATGCCAGCCCTGCCCAGAGAACCTCTGCTGCAGTGAGCATCTGCGTGAGTGTCTACGGCAGGAAGACTTAGGTCCCTGCATAAATCACCTTGAAGGTATAGACCTTTTCTTTAACTAAGAAGTCGCTTCTCTGCCCTCCAGGGAGGGGTGGATGCCTCATTGGCATCCTGCCTGGGAAATGAGAGCAGAGTGACACATTGGGAAGCCATCGGGAGCGAGATTTGGCGCCACCCTTCATTTTTGGAAGGTGGCTATGGGAAATCTCACATGGTGGTCAGCATTTGGGAAGGACATTAGAAAAGCTGACTCTGGGCATAGGTGGGGGCCTGTCAGACAATGCCCCGGCTCCGGGCTGGGGTGCACAGGACCTGGCGGTGGTCGAATTAGGATTGCACTGCAGCTGTGCTGAAGCTCGGGTTAGATTGGATGTCAAAGGGAGACTGAGACAATGCTCTTTTTAGATTCTTCTCTGAGCTGTACCTCTCTTGTTGGCTTAAGTTCGGTTTGGTCGATTGCTTCCGCTTTGCAGGAGGCTGAAAGTC
>NW_006442207.1:6481062-6481948 GCF_000325575.1 Pteropus alecto | reverse complement strand
TTATAGATCTCTCTCTCTCTGTGTTTGGCATCTTTTCCCCATAGAATATCAGTTCCCAAGCTCAGTGACTATGTTAGTTGGGTCTCTGTTTCACAAAAAACTAAACCAAACCAAGCCAAGCCAAGCCAAGCCAAGCCAAACTTCAGAAATTCATATCTAATTATCTTGAGGGAAAGAAGAGATTTTTGTCTTTTTGACATGCTAAGTCCACGGACTTCAGGCATGGCTGGATCTAGGGCTCAAATGAAGGATCAAAACTCTACTTTCCTTCCACCTCTTGGCTCTTCTCCCCTTAGCATATCGCCTTTATTCTCAGGCAAACTCCCCCCATTTGGAAGGAGAGATGGCTACCGGCAGTTCCAAGCCAGCATCTTCGAAGTTTATAATCCAAGAGGAGGAAGGACTGACTTCTTGCAGTATCTCTATTTCCGTTCTTAGACATGATTCTCATCAGCTCTCCTGGGTGGTACACCCAGGACCACTGAGGCTGGGGGAAGACACAGTCAACTAATCTTGGTGCAACGCCCACCTCACCTAGAAGTGAGTCTTACCCCAAATGCATGGAGTAGGCTTCCTGAGGATAGGGCTTCTATTAACAGAAGAAAAGGGGGAAGAGGATGCTGAAGAGATGAAAGCAATGACTTTCCACCGTAGCAGCCAAGCTTGTTTTCCTGCTGGCCTCCAGGGTAGTGTTGTGGGCTCTGTTTATACATCCTCCTACCGCTGCGAGGTTATTTAATTGCTTCAGCAGCATAATTGGCTAAATTGGTAATGTGCCTCATTCTGTGGCTCCATAACCAGCGCGTACACTCTCTCTTTTCTTCTCTCATTCTTTTTCTGCCCCTCCTCCCCACTGCATGAGTCACCACTAACATCTTTCCAGGAC
>NW_006442207.1:6478943-6481025 GCF_000325575.1 Pteropus alecto | reverse complement strand
GCAATTAGCTGAAGAGCTGGGGTCAGCATCCATCCAGGCCTCCTTGGAGAATTCTGTGTTCCATGGGAGAAGGATAATCAGGTTAGAGATAATTTGGGAAAGCCAAAGGGATGAGGATTGCTCTTGGGTTTGATGGAAAGGGCACTTCCCATGCCTGCTGGGGTGGAGTATTCTGAGTCTCTCAGCTTGAGAAGTTAGGTTTGTGTCTTTGGGCTCATTGAGCAATGACCTGGGTGCTGGAATGGGGGAAGGAAGAATAGAAAGCATTATTCTTACTTGCAAAGGATGCTCAGTCTATTTGCGGAGGCTCGGGATATAGGCATGAAGCATTGGTGACTGATGCGAGGCTATACATAGTTATGCCTAAACTATGTTTTGGGTTGGAAGTGAGGATTAAACAGGATGGAAGAGTCAGGGAAGGCTTCCTGGAGGTGATCTTTGAGCATAAGAAGGAATTGACAAAGTACTGAGAAGGGGCAAGCCAGATGAAGGAAGTGCTATAAATCATACCACAGAGAAAGAAATGGTGTGCGTAGGAGCCGAATTGGAGAGTATCCTGGTGGGAGGCGAAGAGGCATGGGGCAGGGAAGACTGGGCAATAGAGAGCCTGGAATGAATGTGCTGGGCTCAGCCAGAAGTGTGAGATTACCTTCTTAATTTAGCCACTCTAGAGGCTTTGTCTTTGTGCTGCATCCCTCCAGTCTTGGCTTTCCTTGATTCCATTTGTACCAAATACGAGGTAAATTTCCAGTGCTGGTTACCACAGACTGTGTGAAGTGTAGATTCTCCATGAGCTTATAGACCAGGCAGTAGACTTCCTATGGGCTCTGGGATGTCCAGGGTTTATTTCTTAGGGATGAATATAAAGAGGATTTGGGACTCAAGTTTATCAGTGGACTCTTGTTTGTTGGAAGTTAGGTGAGGCTCAGGACAAAGCAACAGTGGCTAACAATCTGGAAAGTGCCAGGCTCCAATTATGTACTTGGGAGTTTAATTTAACAATCACTTATTACGCCCTTCCTGTGTGATGGGGCTAGACAGCACAGAGAAGACAAAGGCTTTACTCTGATTGCAAGAAGCTTACCATCTAGGCGAGTCTTCAATGGAGAAGAAATGGGGCACAGTAGCAAGTGTGGGCTTGGTGGTCAGACAAACCTGACTTTGAGTTCTGACCCTGCTAATTACTTGCTGTAATTAGCAGCAAGTAATTACCTAGGACAAGCTACTAAAACTTTTTCATCTGTGAAATGGGACTAACACTGGCCCTACAGGGATTTTGTGAGGATTACAGAAGACATTTGCAATTAAGCTGCTTGGGTCATAGAAAGTAGAAAATAGGTGTCAGTTACCAATATGATCAAGACAGTATCCTTAGCTGAGCTGAAATGATCCCCCTAGAGCATAATGCAAAGGAACCTGAAGACTTTCTCGGCTAATCTTTATGAGAGCATTTTTTCATTGGAGATACAAATATATTTGTGTTTCCTGGTCAGCTAATAATTATACCATTGAAAGACAATCATCTAAAAGGCTGGGATTTGGGCAAATCTCAAGTTATAAATTTCGAGGAAGGATTATGAAGTAAATGCCATTTCTTTAGCATGCTCTCATCAGCTGTAACTACGCTCTGTCGTAGGTTACTGGCATTATCACCCCGTTTGTGCATTTCATGAATATTTATTGAGTGAATACTATGTGCTGAGTATTTTATACATATTAGAGTTTTGATCTTCTGTAAGAGGCTAAGTAACTCACAATGATCAACCTGATAACACTGATGGAGCTGGATGCCCAGGCAGTATAGTACTACCGTTCTTAGCCATGACTACGAATGGCCCATGTTTATGGAGATCTGCTTTCAGATGTTGGCTGATGCCATTGTAAAATGGAAACTCTTCTGAACATGTTCGCATTTTCACAGGGAATTCTTGAGGGTAAAGCAAGGCCCCGCAGTATAAAGTTTCAATAGTGAAATGACAGGGTGTGGGTTGTTTATTCGTGACTAAGTTTTTCTCCCAAACACCCTCTAGGGGTACCAGTACACAGGTCAGCTCTAGAGCTGTTGGTCCAAGAACCCCCGGC
>NW_006442207.1:6446499-6476502 GCF_000325575.1 Pteropus alecto | reverse complement strand
GGCTACCTCTAAAGCAGAAGTTAGTTGATGGCTCAAGCTTCTTTCCAGTACAAGATTCATTGAGATGGGCCAGGAAGTCTACAGCACTCTGTTCTCGACTTGAACACCGCCTCTGATAGACAGCTCACAACAGCTGCCATTCTGTTGCTGGATGGCTCCAGTTGTTAGAAATTTCTTTCCTCTCTTAAATCAAAATCTGTCTCTTCCTAACACCCACCAATATGTTCCAGTTTCCCTGATGGAACAAATTTTATTTCTTTTGGGTGATAAAATGGTGGAACAAGAGTGTGTTACTGTTGGCATCTGATGCAGGTTGGCAGGAACTCCCTAACTTCTAGCTACGCATGTCATCCACTTACTTATGGATTGCGGGCTCTGACCTCTGTGCCTCTCTCTCCAGGGAAGAGACGCTTGTGCCTTAGATCCCACCCGCTGCTTCCTCCTGCATCTCTATCTACCAATTATCTCCTTTCTCATCTTTAACTTCTCCTCACTTGGCTCAGTGCAGTCGGCATTTAAATATATTAAAGTTCTTCCATCTTAACAACAACAACAAAAAAAATAAAAATAAAACTCTGGTGTCCTCAGCCCACTCCTGGTTTTTCCTTCCCTTTCACAGCCAAACCTCTCCAAGAGTTGTACCCGTTCACTCTTCCAATTCTTCACTTTCCAGTCTCTCCTCAGCTCACTCTAAACTGGCTTCATTCTCTCCCACTCTCTGCAGTGAAAGGCTCACCAGATGGAGGTCACCTAAGATCTCTTTGTCATTGAATACTGTAGATACTTTTCAAGTCTAATCTTATGTGATCTCAGTATTATGTGACACCATGGGTCACTCTTTAGGGAAACATTCTCTTCATTTGGCTGTCCTGACACACAGACCTCTGTGATCCCCTATCTATCTCTATGCCACTTATCAATCAGTTTGAAAAAATATATTCCAAAGTATCAAGAACTGGGTTTATTAGGGTTCTGTCTTAGGTCTCTTCTGACTTGGAGTTTCCATAATTAGCCACATGCCCTTGATCATCACCTATGGATGACAATGCCAACGCCTCTATACTGAGTCCAGATGTGTCTCTTGAGTTTCAGTTCTATTTTCAACTGTCCACTTAGCATTTCCAGATGGATATCCCACAAATGCCCCAACTCTATACATACAAAATTGAATTTGGCATGTTTCCCCTTCAAATTTGTTCCTTCTCTGGTGTTCTCAACTCAGTATTTGGCAGTAGCATCCTACCTATGTCTAGCCAGAAACTTTGGGCCATCTTGCTGATTCTAGTGCCCAGAATATTGAATATTGCTTGAAACCACCATCTTCTTTCTATCTCCTTTGTCATTACCCTTGTATAGTCTATTATATTTTGCCCAGATTAATGCATCAGCTGCTAACTAGTTTCCCGTTTTCTTCTCCTTCTTTGCACTAAGATCTCCTTGACCTTCCTAAAGGTCAACTGTATTGGTGTTACTCCTCTATTTAAAGCCCTCCAACAGCCCCACATTCATCTCAGGATGAAGTCTAAATGTGTTTGCAATCAGTGATCTGGGGTAGTGGTGGACCTGGGTTGTGGGCAGAGGATCTCAAGAGATGAAGTTCAGTCCACTGAGGTTGGGCAGTGTTGCAGAAAATTGGGAGATTAAGAATGGGTACGGTTGTAAAGGTATAAATTGAAACTATGTAACTGGAAGAGGAATGACAGGGAGTTGGACAAGGGCAGGAGCCACAGGCAGCTCCATAGGCAAGACTCTGTGTGCCCAGGCTGCAGTAGCCATTGAGACAGCACCAGGGACAGCTCCAGTGTGTTGGTCCAATTGTAGCAACTGCTGCCCTTTTTAATCTAACGGTTTCAAACTCTGTTAACCTGCTTGGGCTCCTTGATGCCAGGAGGACAGACTGAAGGACTGGGCTGATCAGTACATTGAATTCTGATCCTCAAATAGGTCGCATCCTTGTCCTTTTAGAACTCTCCACGAAGTTCGAAAGAAGGCAAGCACATGGTTCTGGGACTCAGGTAAGGGAATATGGGGAATGATTTTTTCTTATCCTTAGGGCTCATCTCATGGGAATTTTTGTTTGTCTGTTTCAAGACACTACTACGTTCATGGTTTTGACCAGAGCCTTTTTCATTCCCCTCGAAAGCAGGTGCCCCTGCTCCTGACTTCAGCAAGTGTGTTGGCTCCACCCTGTACAGCATTGCATTTTCTTCCTCATAAAGTTGTGACATGTGTGATGAAGCATTACAAGCATTACCAGAGCTTTCTCAGAGACTTGCTCTGTCCAGGGAACTTCAGGAAGAAAAGTGGAGAAAAATCACGGAGACATGCTCTCCAGCGTCGCCTTCCTCAAGAGACCTCTGTGGGCTCTGTTCATTGGCTAGCCTGTCCATACTTCTCTTCCAAGCTGCTCATCTCCTAGACATCAGGGTCCTTCCTTTGAAAGTTTCCAGAGAGGATAGAAACAGGACTGGGAAAAATCAAACTCTACTTCCAGTCAGCATGAAAAATAAATGAACTCATTGGGGAAACTGCTGACTGCACAGAACTCAGGGACAGATCCCAGATATTTTAACAACATATTCTTAAGAAAAGCGAATTCAAATTTTTGCATTTTGTCTCCTAGGCTCAGTCAGGAAATGTGTTTCTGCCTCCTGGGGGAAAAAAAAAACAGTTTTCTTCCTGGCATAGTAATGGTGTAGATATTATTATCCTTTTAGGTGGGCACGAGAAACTGAGAACTGTTTTGGGGGGTAGGAATGGCAAACTCGTTTTCTCAAAGACCAGATGAATTCCCTGAAGGCAGCAGGCTCTAGTGGTTCGATTTCTTCAAGCCCCCGTATGCTCAAGGGAAGTAAAAGGCATTTATTAGGTCCACTAGAATATTTGATAATGGCAAATGCACAGGGTAGAGAGCGGGCTGGGTCAACCTTACATGAAGCTGTCCTCTGAGATGAAAGCCCAGTGCTGTGTGAGAGTTGCAGATACGTCTCCAGCAGGAAGATGAAGCCAGCCTGGGAGGAAAGGAGAAGAAATTCTTCGAAAACTGTCCAAAGTCTCTGCAAGGCATGCACTTGGGCCCCACACGTGCTACTGTGTGCTATTAAGAGTGGGAAATGGAGAGAAGGATTTTAAACCCATTGTGTATTGGGTGGTGGAGAGAGAACACATCTGTTAGTTGCTAAGGCAATTGGCACCTGATGTCACACTTCTCTGCAGGACTCCCCTAACCATGCTCTAAAAGCTCTCTATTTGGTATGGCTCCATTTTTGTTCCCCTCCATAGCAAATGTCCCTGCTCCTGACCTCAGAATGTGTGTCGGCCATTATTAAATAGTCTAGTGGACCTAATAAATGCCTTTTACTTCCCTTGAACATAAAGAGGCTTGGAGAAATCGAATCACTAGAGCCTGCCACCTTCAGGGAATTCATCTGGTCTTTGAGAAAACGAGTTTGCCATTCCTACCCCCAAAACAATTCATAAGTGAAGGAAGCCAAGCAGGAACCCTAGAAAGAGCTGGAGGGAGGCCCAGACTCCCACACAAACCTCCATGTTCCATGACACAACTAGTAGGAATTTTATAACTGGAGGAACATCTGCCGCTAACGTTCTCTTGAAAAATTTCAGCATGATGGACTACATTTGAGTCAATGCTGGGTGCCTGGGGTCAGCTGCATCGTTTTCAAAATTTGGGGAGACCAAGAGGTTACTCTGGAGAGTTGCAGAGGAAAATTTGTCATGGGTCTCAGTATATACTGGTAGTACCAAGCATCTGAGTTTTTTCCAGATTCGTAAATGGAAATTCCTGAGATGAAGGTCGGTAGCCAGGGGGTAACAGTTATGGACTTTAAACTGAGACATGGCTTGAGGTGGAATACTGGCTTTGCCACTTCCTGACAGGGTGACGTGGGACACAACCTCTCTGAGCTCCAGTTATCTGTATATTAGATGAAGGTATGGCCCACATCAAAGCACTACTATAAATGTTCAGTGATGATAAATGAAGGGCACCCAAGACAGAGCTTGGACCATAGCAGGCACACAATAACCATTAGGTAAAAAGGAGACAGGAATTTTGGTGTGGCCCCTCTTAAATGTCACAGCCCAGGAGGAAGTTATAGCCTGTCTTGCTGAGTGTACTGGTTGAGAGTCTGATTCTGGATTCAAATATATTTAGGTTCAAATTCCAGCTTCATTACTTAGCAGCTAGGAGATCTTAGGTAGGTCTCTTAACCTCTCTAAACTTCAGTTTGTTATGTGAAAAATAGGATAAAATACCACAGACATCACTGAATCATTGTGCAGATTAAATAAAATAGTTCACATGGAAGGCTTTACAGAGTGCTTTGCCCTCCGCCAAAATGCTCTCAAATTTAACTTTTTAATGTTATTTTGTAGTTGTTACTGAAGTGACTATGTTCTGTCTTGGATTAACTTAGCCTCACAGAAAGAAGGAAAATATGACATAGCTGTATCAGTTAATTGTACGTGTTTGCTTCTAGGAACTATTTTTTTTTTCCTACTGGGTTAATTTTTTTTTCTTTTATTTTAAACCTCACCACTAACTTAACAGAGACATTTTCTAGGCTGCAAATTTGGTAAACTTTTCTTCTGTAAAGTGCCTTTGTTAATCCAGCTAGTTTCTCATCTGGGCGAGCCAGCTAATTTTTTATTTTATCAATTAGAATAGGTTTCTAATTGAATGATAACCCCCTAAGCTCTACATTTAGCAAGGATCCTATCCTGGCGGGCAAGGAAGGGGATACATGGATTCCACAGGTGTCAGCCTTGAGAAGTCCTAACCTTCAGTTATTTCTCCGGAGATCTGGGGCCCAAGGAAGTGTGGGACCGGAATTTGAGTTCACCTGAGAACTGGTGCAGCAGTCAGAGGAGACGAAACACACTGTGGCTAGTCTAGGAGAACCCGGTAGAGAGGGGGCAAGCGCCTATGTGCTACTTCATCATTTAATTCTTCAAGGGTGATAACGGTGTTGCGTTTCTGTCATAGGCTTTATCTTCTGATAAGTGTTCTCCCAGTACCGAGGCTATCCCTCCAGAATATCCGGGAACGCAGGTTTACTGATTCCTCTTGTCCTGCCCCGGGTTATCCTTGGGCAACAAAAAGGAAGTTAGTACTCATGATTTCGGCCCAGAAATGAGTGCCTGTTTGAGCCCTGTTGGAGGGGGAAAGATGGCTGATGGTTTTCTGCTCTTACAAATGCATTACCTATGATCAAGGAATCGAACACATACCTGGGCATCTACTGTTGTGTAGTAGTGTATCCTAGTGATGGAGACGACAAATAAGGAAGTGATCCAGCCTTTGTCTCTGGGAGGCCATTTGGTCTTTGAGTTATGATTGACTCTTGAACAATGTAGGGGTTAGGGATTCCAACCCCCACAATGACCACCCTCCCCCCCGCCATGTAGTCGAAAATCCATGTATCTTTTGACTTCTCTAAAACTTAGTTATCCCTCGGTATCTGTGGGGAATAGGATCCAGGACCCCTCTTGGATACCTGAAATCTGTGGATGCTCAAGTCCCTTACATAAAAGAGTGTAGATCAATGCATATAGTCAGCCCTCTGTATCCACAAACTCCCAAACGCTCATCAAAAACAGTACAGGTATTTATTGAAAAAGATTCACATTTAAGTGGACCAGCACAGTTCAAACCGTATTGTTCAAGAATCAACTGTATTTTCCAGAAGATTTGAGTTTCCTAGGAGAGCTTGCATAAGCCCTTTAAAATCTCTACTCCTCTGCCCTCAGTGAAAAACTGGGAGCCAATCAAGATTGACAAATGATGAGAAGTAAGAATATAACGGGGCAGCCTCTCTCTTCTAAATTATTCTCTGAGTGAAGGCATCCTTGGCAAAGCAATAATTTCCAAACCGATTCATAAAATATTAATCCTGTGAGATAATTCATCGAAAGAGGTCCTTGGACGAACACGCTTGAGAAACCCTGATGTATGCTATTCTCTCATGCTAGTTGTAGAACTTCAGTGGGAGTGCCAGGGGCAGAATTGTGGCCTTTGCTCTTCTGCTGTGTCTTTCCAGGGCCTGAGAAGGCTAGACTTACAGGGGGTGAGAGAAGTATTGTGAAATAAGTACCATGTTCCCATCCCTGTGCCTAGAAGCCATCACCTGGTGATTTATCTTGTTCTGAAACAGAGAAAAGTAGAGATTTAAAATGGAACAGTGTGGGCAGTACATGCACACATAGGCAAACTTATGCACAGATGTATATGCATCTTGTCTTTGCGATGCAAGGCACTGAAATAGTCTATGAGCTTTTTATTATGGGGGGTGGGGAGGAGGCTGAATTAAATTGTATCTGTTGTTTAAAAACCTAAGCAAGTTCGAGCTGTTCTTCTATTGCAATCCCATGTATATTTCATCAGATGTGTACTTTTTAACAAGACTGGGGCGTATTTAGTTACTTCCTCTGGAAAGCAATTATTACCACATCTTTATAATAAAGTTCTCTCCAACAACCCTTTTTGTCACATTAATTCAGCCCACAGCCACGATCAAACAAAAAGAAAATCTTAGTTACAAAGCACAGTTATTTTTTCAAAGTAATATACAGCATACATAAATGACGGGTTTGCAGATGTAGGTAATGCCGATAAATTCTTGGTCTTGGAAAACGTATCTTCCCGTGTAGCTGGAGACAATCTAAACCAAACCTCTGCAGAGGCTCCAAGTCATATATAGATCCATTCCTTTCTCCAAGTAGACAAGGTACAAGTTGTTGCCAGAAATTTGGGCATCTATGAAATAAGCGTCTTGACTTTAAAATTTTAGCACTATACAGTTGCAACTGCCAGGATATACTTTGGTAAAAATCCTGAGCTCCATGGGACTCCAAAAGACAAGGTGAAAATGACAATAACCAGCCCTGGTTTTGATCCCTTCCAAGCAAGTAAATGTTTCTGCCTGGCAGTGGCGTAGAACGATGAAGAGGACTGTAATTAAGACCACCTAGCATGGGACTAGAGGGCACAGAATAAGCAGTTGTGATGTAACACGTGTTTTAATGGCGTAGGTGGGAAAAGGACCAGTTTGGGCTAAAGAGAGAGGGAATGAAACATTTTTTGAGTCTCTTCTAAGGACCTGGCAAGAATTCAAGCACTTTGCATATGTTAACCCCTTTAATCCTCAAGCTAGTCCTGTGAGACAGGTATTATTTTCACTACAGATGTCCATTAAGTTTTTAGAGGTCCAGGCGAATATATATAATGCTATTAAGGACATCTTCAGTTTGCAAAATAAAATATCTCCTCCCCCAGCCCCCTTGCTTCTATCTAACTTTATGGAACCCTGTATTTTGCAGATGGATGAAGTAGAGTTCAGGTGGTTATGGGGTTGCTGAGATTGGAACCCAAGCATACCTGGTTTCGAAGGCCAGGTTCTCTCAGGTACACCCCACAGCCATGACCGGGACTTTGACCTGCCTGGCAGGTGGCACGTCATTCTACAAACAGAAGCAGATGAAGTAAAGTCCAAGACAGTCAGCTAAGGCAGGGGGAGCAGCAAGTATCACAGATGTAGGAAAATACAGCCGGAGTCCAGGGGTCAGAAGAATCGCTGGTGGCAGAACTAGAAAGTAGGGGTGATGAATTTGAGTGTTTGCGTCAGGCCCTGTGCCTCCTGGGCTTGAAGGGCTTCAGAGAGCTCAGAGGCCTGCAAGGGAAGCCTGACCCCACTGGGAATCACTGCAGGTGGACAGGTCGTGTGAGAAATGATTGCTTTCTAGCATCGATGCGACTGGCCTTGGAGAAGAAGGCTGGCTGTGGCCTCCACACACTCGGTCGTTACAGTCCTGAGAGAAGCAGCCAGAATGAATAAGTGGACGCAAGTTAGACTTCAGAGAAAGGTGAGAGAAAGCGGGCTGCCTTCTGTTCTAAGAAAGAAAGAGGAGAATCGCCAGGCTTATCCAAAAATCCCTCTAGAGAGTGATCTGTGTGGAACAGAAAACAAAAACAAAACCCCACAACCCCCGAGAGAACCTGGAAAACGACATGAGGATTCAGAACTAAGAACTCGCAGGATTTTTGCCCCAGGCATCAATCTTCGCTATCGTATTTTGCTTGCAGTATCTTATTTTTCACCACTCTCTGAGTTGGGTGGTTAAAAACCCAACCACTGTTTTTCTTTGGCAAAAAAAAATTGGTTCAAGGGACTCTGAGTGCTGCTCTCTCCTGGAGGTCTCTCTGGAATTTCAACGAGCTGCTCCCTCCCTGAGGCTCAGTTGCAAAGCAGAGGCCACTGCCAAAGCAAGACCGCCCTAGAACCTGGACCAGGAACCTCTGTGCCACGGAGCAAGCCATCCCTTTCCAAGGCAAAGAAAAATGAAGAAGGCCCATTTGGCCTTTTCCTACCTAGATGATGGGAGGATTTTGTGCTTAGAGACAGCAGCGTAGGATGTGCCAAGTATAATGAACATTAGAAAGAGGGGTGAGGTTGTTCTCAGTTTTAAATCGATTGTGGAGGGACAGGATACATATCAATCTCCAGAGAGTTCGTTTTTTTCCTATTGCATCAGGTTTTTATTTTTATTTTTAAATTATATTTATTGGGGTGACATTGATTAGTAAAATTATATAGGTTCCAAGTGTGCAATTCTATAATATATCATCTGTATCTTGCATTGTGATAAGGGTAAAGGGGGTCAAATATATAGGGATGGAAGGAGATTTGACTTTGGATGGTGAACACTTAGAAAGTGCTTTACTCTTGTTTTTTTCTTCATTGCCTTTATCACAATTTAGAATTCTGTAGTTATTGCTCTAATAATCGGTTTCTTATCATCTTCCAGCAGAGCAGGTTCTGCATCTGCTTGGTGCATTGCTCTATCCCCAGGTTCTAGCATGGAGCACATGATAGGTATTTAGGAGGACATGAACAAATGAACATCAACAGTGGGTAGGGCTGAGCTGGACACTGAGCACAGGCCATGAGAGGGTCCACACTCTGTCTCCATCCACAGAAGGATAGGCAAAGCAAGGAGGCCTTCCGATGTGTCACGTGGATGAGAAAACAAGGCAGCACGTGTCAGCTAGAATGCAGAAGAGAGGGAGGTCCCCAAGGACTGGGGTGGTTAGGACGGGCTCAAGTATGCTCTAAAGCTTGGGTTAGGGGAGGGCCACCCCCCGAGGACCTGAGAGCTTGAGGAAAGGCAAGCTGAAGCTGTGGGGAAAAGTGCTTGGTGGGTGTGAATGATGACTGTCCAAATAGCCAGGTGTTTGAAACTCACCTTGGAGATGGTGGGAAGTTATTGGGGGTGGCATGGCAAAAGTACTTTATATGGTACATTACAACGAAAACAACAACAATAATTTCACACTTTTCGAGCTCTTACTATATATCAGGCCCTAGTCTAAATACTTTATTAACTCTTCTAACTCAAGACTTTGAGTTAGAAATAATTATCCCCATTTTCTAAAAGCGGAAACTGAGTCACAGAGAATATAGACCAGTCAGTGTAAAGTGTACTTGACTGCAGACTCAGTGTCATTAACCGTCATGCAAATAGTCTCCCTACTCGTGTCTGGGCTTAATTTCAGTTCAGGTGGGAATGGTTTCATGACATCTTTCCCACCTTCCCAATCCAGCCTCCATGGAGGTGATGGTATTTGCTAAGTTTTTCATGCTAGCCACTGCCACTTTTGACATTTGTTCATTGCTATATACCCAGGTGACCCTGATGAGAGTCACTTTGGGGTCCTAGAACCACAAGTCGGTGAGGTGGGCAGGTTTTGGAATTCAAAGGGGCCGGCTTCTAATCGCTATTCTACTCTTTACAAGTTGTATGACCTCAGGGCGAGTGGCCCCATCCTTAAAGTGCTGTGGAGTGACTGTCATCACCTACCTTTCGCAGAGCAGAGAACTGAAGCTCAGACAAGGACCAAATGTATGAGAGGCATCCGGCCTGGGCCTTGGATTATGTGCTAGAGATGCTGGGAAAAGAGCAGCTGTTTTTAGTTATTAGGTTTTAGCTAGGGAAGGTAGTTCAGGTTGAAGCACTGTGCTTTCTTGTACAAATGTCCAAACTTCAGGTGAACCATCAAGAAAAGGAAACCAACAGCAGGAAATGGTATTATTTTGCTCTTTTGCCATCCAGAGAGCTGAATGGGGAATGTGAAAAGCCATGGCCAGCACCTCATGGCCACCAAAAACAGAAATGAGGGTGTGGTGTACATGGCAGTAGCAAACACCAATATTCAAGGAAAAAAGGTGCCGTGGTTATAACCTAGAAAATTAAGACTTTGCGCGCCAAACAGGAGCCTCTTACAGTTTAGTTGGAATTTATAAGCTGATGAAAAAGGTGTTCTTGGAATTTAATTAAACATTGAAGCATTGTTCAGATCTGGTGAGGAGTTGCCAAATATATTTGCATAGCTCGGGGACGTCAGAGCTAGAATGTTCTGGGCATGAACTCTGTGGTTGTGAGCTTAGAGCACGTTGCTTGCACTCCTACGATTGCTATATCCTGAGTGTGACTTTTCCTTCAGATGTGAAAATAGCGAGGGACTAGGGTAAAGAACGTGAGGCATTCGCCTCAGGAGTGACTCAAAAGACTCAAAGAGCAAAATAAATCATATTTTAAAAAAATCAAAATTAATGAAAAAAATTCATGAGAAACAAAATATAGAAATTTTAAATAAAGACAAGGTATGGATAGCACCACGCTATGCCATGAACTCAGCCTTTGAATTCCAATATTTAGGTGGGAGGATATTGTGACTCCCCAGCCCTGTGGTGTTCTAAGAGTAGTGATGGCTTCTAGATGGTTCCATGGTCTCCTGTCAAAGGAATGGTTCTTCCCTCCCACCTTGTCAGTTGACAAACACTTAAGAAGCACCTACTGTGCAATGCTTACTCTGTTCCTGGGTCCTCTGTACTGAGGACTCAGATAACTAGGACACAGTCCCTGCTTAGTAAGATACCAGGTGAACTGATGATTACTGAGTTGCTCGGTAGCAGGATTCGTGGGCGCTGAGGGCACCAAGGATTGTCTTTTTGTCGTTTTAGGCCTTATTTCCTTATCAAGGCCCTAAGTTCAAGTTATGGCTGAGGACAAATCAAGACACTCATCGGATACTTAAGAGGCAGGCGGTGAAATCTGAAAGCCTTATTTTGAAACCCAATTTTGCTGCTTATTGGTTGTACTTGGGCACGATGCTTACAGGGTTTTTTTTTTAAAGAGCAGTTTTAGGTTTATAGCAGAACTGAGAGAAAGGTACAGAGGTTTCCCATATACCCCCCACCTATGCTTACATAAGCCTGGTCTTTTCCTCTTTGAATGAGGGTAGTAGAGTCCCTACCTCCAGGGTCGTTACGCAGATGCGAGATGATACAGAGAGAGTTGGGCCCAGTGTCTGGCATGTGGTGCGCGCTCACAAGTGTTGAGCAGAATCATGTGGAAGATGAAAGAAGAAGAAAGAAGAGACAGCCTTGCGTGAAGCAGTACAAAGGGGCAAAACAGGTTGAAAGGCATCTTTCCCTTAGGCTCCTGCAGCCAGAGGTACTTTGGAGTGACTCACAAGGCTCCCGGTGACAGTCATGGATGAGGCACATTTCATTCTTCCAGAGTCTCCCAGGATTAACTTATTGCATATCCTGATTTAATTGTCTGCCCTTGTCATTGCTGTCTCCTCGTCGTAGACATATTAGCAACAGGTATAATCTTATTGTTTTATTATTAGACACTCATCATGGATAATGCACTTTGTTTATATCAGCTTTATGAACTCGGAACATGAACTATAGTAGACAATGCTGGGAACTTTCTAGGCTGTTTTCAGCTGACCACAACTCCATGTATGTGATTGGGATAGTCTGGGCATTGCTGAGTTCTGATTGGCTGAGCTTTCTGACAGATCAGCTGACCGTGACAGACCTGCAGGCTATGATAATGGTTCTTGCAGGGAAACAATGTTTCTTCGGCTTTGTACTATAGAATACTTGTTTAAAGAGCTTTTTTATTGCAACATAATATCCCATTTTAAAAAATGCACAAATTATAGATAAATAGTCTGCTGAATTTTACTAATTCAACATGTTCAGGAAACTAGCACTCAGATCAAGAAGTGTAACATCACCAGCATATCAGAGACTCCTTCCGCCTCTGCCATACGCCCTTCCTGTCATTACTGCTTCCTCCTCTGAGAACAAAGACCATCCTGACTTCTGGAAACATAAATTGAACTTGCTTGCTTTTGTATTTTATGTAAATGAAACCATAAAGTAAGTGTTCTTTTGTGTCTGGCCTTATTTTGCTCAACATATGATTGTGAGATTCTTCCATGTTTTTATTAGTTAGAAATCTTTTACTTTCATTACGACCATCTCACAATCAACAAATGGTGTTGGGAAAACTGAATATCCACATTGAAAAGAATGAAGTTGGACCCATATACTATACATAAATATTAACTCAAAATTAATTAAAGACCTAAATGTAAGAGGTCTTTATTATTTATTTTTTATTATAACAATCCTAATGAGTGTAAAGTGCTATCTTATTGTAGTTTTGATTTGCATTTCCCTAATGACTAGAGATGTTGAGTATCTTTTGTGTGCTTATTGGTCATTTGTATTTCTTCTGTGAGGAGATGTCTATTCAAGTTCTTTGCCCAGTTTTTAATTGAGTTCTTTAGTTTTTTGTTCTTGAGTTGTAAGAGTTTTTTATATATTGTGGATATTTGGATATTAACTCTTTATCAGGTATATAATTGGCAAATATTTTCTCCCATTTCATGTGTCACCTTTTTACTTCGTTGACCAAAAGTTATGACCAGTTTACCTATGTTTAATTTAGACCAGTTTACCTATGTTTTTTCTTTTTTTGACTCTGACCATTTGAGTGAACCCCACTGATTCTCTTTTTTCAACAATCTGTTTAAATCTTGGCCCATTCGTATTTCTGTTGGGTTGTTGTCTTTTTCTTATACTGTGCATAACTCTTTTTATTTATCCTGGGTAAGTGTCTGACCACATCTAATGTAATGGATTCTAAAAATAAAATGCCCCCAACCACTCAAATGTATACATTTTCATTGTGTAGTTAATGAAAATTGAGCTTATATGAATGAAGCTAGATTTTCCAGAATTTCTCGTCAGAACCAGGGCAGTCTCCTGGCTCCCTGTCTCTCTCTCTCTCTCTCTCTCTCTCTCTTTTGTGGTCCTCCCTAGTTTGAGCCTTTACCAGCAGAGGCCATAAGACTACTTGATGGTTGGTTCTGGTTAGTGTGCCAATCCCAGATACCTGGGATAGAATCAGCATAGACCAAGTGAGCTAAGCAAGAGTGAGTTAGGGATGTAGAGACTACATGACCTGAATACCTAGTCAAATCCATTAGGTCTGCTTTGACTGTACACAGCAAATGTTTAACCTTGATGGGCTGTAGGGGGTCTGCAAAACATCTAAAATTGTATGCAGAATGGTATATTGGGGAGAGGGTCAAAGCTTTCATTCTATTCTCAAACAGGGGGTGTCTGTGGCCTTAAAAAGGTAGCCATCCATCCTTGGTTCAATATGAGGCTTGTCTTCTTGGCTCATCCTCAGTTAACGTCTATTTTCTATTTCCTCTCCTGGCTGTTTTTACTTCAGGCAAGGTCTGTAATTTTCATATTAACCCAATTGCCCTAAGAAGGTTGTCTGGAAGGTTTTTAGCCCTGCCTTGCCCTGACTGTGGATAAGTTGTGGTAGGCTGAATAATGGCTCACTGAGGTATCCAGGTCTTAACCCCGAGAAACTATAGGTGTTACTTCTGATGGAAAAGGGACTTTGCAGATGTGATTAAGTTAGGGATCTTGAGATGGGGAGGTTATCCTGAATTATGCAGGTGGACCCAAAATGAAATCACAAGTGTACTTATAAGAGGGAGGCAGAAGGAGATTTGACAGAAGAAGGTGGTGGTAAGGTAACAATGGAAACAAGAAACTGTGTGTTAGCACTGAAGATGGAGGAAGGAGCCATGAGTCAAGGAATGTAGGCTGCCTCTAGAAAAGTGAGAAACAGCAAGGAAACAGACTCTCCCCAGAGCCTCCAGGAGGAACCCACCCTGCGAGCACCTCGACTTTATTCAACTCAGCGAAACTGGTTCCAGACTTCCAGCTTCCAGAAATTAAGAGAATATATTTGCATTGTTTTAAGCCCCTAAATTTATGGTCATTTATTACAGCATCAATAGAAAACTAATAGAGGGGTAGATTCTCAAGGACTGCTGGTGAACGGGTTTTGCGTAAGATCAGTTTTGTATAAGGACTGTGAAATACATCACTAGACTGTGGGTCTTGTTTTCGGAAAAGGCTAATATAGACCCTGAGAGGCGTTTGGTGGTGGGGCTGTCCCTCGGTGCTGTCCCTCGGTGCTGTCCCAGGAAGAGTCTGCTGTGCAAGAAAGGGACCACTGGGCTCAGGTTTAGAGAGCCAGGTTCTGCTCCTGGCTGGGCAATTTTGGATTGTTCCAGTTACCTCTTGGGTTGACAATTTCTCTTTCATGAAACCAAGAAACCCCCTTTTGGGTTGGATGACCAGGAGAAGTGTCCTGTGAGATCTGTCTTCCTTGCTAGGGTAACTTCTGTTGATAGTGCCTCTTATGTATCTCTTGAATCCATCAGTATCTGTGTCTGTGGCCATTACCTGAGCAGAAGTCACCTTTACTTCCCACCTGTTCCACTGCATTCATTTTCTAACTATTTTCTGTTCTACTTTTGTCCCCATCTGATTCATTATCTACGCAGCAGCCAGATTAACATTTTAAAACGCAGTTCAGCTCAAGCATCTTCAAGTTTAAAAGGCTTCAGTAGTTTCCCATGCCCCTAGGATAAAAACCCCCATCCTTCTAGGCCCTCTGCTGCCTGCCTCTCCAGGGTCACCTTGAAGCTACTCTCTCCCTCCTCTGCTGGCCTCTCCTCCTTCATCAGGGCCTTGACCCTGAATACCTGGAATGCTCTTTAAGCTACCCTTTCTCTTATTAATTCCTATTCAACATTCATATTTTAGCTTACCTGTCACTTCCTAGTTAAAAAGCCTTTTTGTTCCTTCCCAGATTATTTCAGGGCCCCTGTTATAACTCTCGTAACTTCCCCGTACTTGCTCCTCATAGCATTTACTCCAGAATGTAAATTTGTATTTGTGTTATCATTTGATCACTATTTTTGACACCCCCTCCAAACTGCACACTTCACGAGCACAGGGACTGTGTCTACTAGGAACTGGGACTACAAGGTGAATCACACACAAAGCCTGGCACATAGTAGATGTTCAATACATATTTGATGAATGAATAGATGCATTAATGAATTATTTTTTGTCTGCTATCACTGCTTCCTCCCCTGACACCTGGCTCCCACCATTAGCCGGAAATACTATCTCAAGCTTGGTGACCCCAGCAAATGAGATGAAACAGCGGCATTTGGAATCTCGCTCTTCTGTCTAGTGGCAGCCACAACGAGCCTCTTCAAATCCATCGATAAGCGGCCTTCTCTCACCTGTGCACTAAAAGACAAAGGTTAAGGTCTCTGGAACCTGAGTTCGAAATTCACTTTGTCATTTCTTAAGCAAAATGCTCATGCTCACGGAATTGCCCTCTCTGAGCTTAAGAGCCCCCCCTCTGTAAAATGTCGTGTGCCTTGTAAAGCACTGTTTCCTAAAAAGCATCTCATTAGTGGAGCTTTTATCTTAAGAGAGAAGAAAAATCAGAAACTCACTTGGTGCCAGAGGAGGAAATACTAAGCACATCCTTGCGCTCTTCATCCTGGTGACCAGATGAAGGCCACAGTATATTTGACCCCTTTTACCTTCTATGTGACTAGAGGTTGGTCTTGTACCCCAGGCCCAGGGGATCATTCCTTGGACTAGAATTCCAGACGTCCCTTGACTGAGTTCTGCATTCCTGGAGCTGGTCAATTTCCATTCAGATTTGGGCTTTGGTTCCTAAGAGTTAACAGCAGTATAACACAGAAGTTAAGAGCAGGGATTTGAGTCTCAAAGTTGTTCTGGGTTTAAATCCCTCTTCCCCACATGTTATTTTGTGGCCTCTGAAAGTCACTTGATCTTCAGTTTCAGGTTTCTTGTGTGGAGATTATAATCTTCTAAACTATACAATTTTATAATATATATAATGTGACAAAAGTAGAAATAATAAAAGCATCTAGGTTTTTTAAGGGGAATTAAATGAATAATGCATTTTAAACTCTTAACCCTTAATGAAATGATAGATGATCAACATTACTTTTATTGTGGATGCAGGTCTTCTGTTTCTACTTTTCTTTTTTTTGAAGGAGGAAGGGCTATTTCCTCTGCCTTGAGAACCACCCAGCTCCCCCTCTACCCTCTATAGCCAGCTGGCTGGGCCAATAGCAATTTGAAAGGTAGATAGTGACAGGTTATACAGCAGCAAGACACCTAGTCACCCAAGTGACTCTAGTTCTCCAAGGAGGCCTTCTGGGGTCCAAAATGTGGCCAGAGGTCAGGGGGCCACATTTTGTTCGCCTTACAACTGCACATGTCCAGAGCTGCCCTGAGAATGGCCCATTCAGGCACACGAAAGGACGGTCATCCCCAAGGCGGTCTGTCCCATGTCCCAATGCCAGCCAGGCCATGTGTCCAGAGCTGGCACTCATGGAACCTCACCTTAATTGGGCATCTCGTTATTAGTTTCCATGGAATAAAGGACTCATGTGTCACCAGGGCAAGCTTCGCCAGAGGAGGAGGCATGGATCTGTGGATATGGCAGAGCAAGCCAGTCAGCCTGTGAAGGGGGTGAGCAGAGAGAGGGAGAGGTTCCGGCTCCGATGTCCGAAGCCTTGAAAATGACTGTCAGGGAACTTATTATTTCATTTAGAAATTAATTTCTTTCAGAAAGAGATAAATCCCTCTTTTATTTCTAAATATTTCCTTCCTAATGAAGGTGGACTTAGCACAGTTCCCCCTCCCACTCCCCACCCCTATGTGTAATGTTTAATTTGGAAAAGTAAAAGGTTTGTACATGGGATGCAGCACAGAAGATTGTGAAGACTGGCACTCAGCCAGCCAGCAGGGTCCACCTGGCTCGGCAGAACCCACTTAGCTAGGCTGAATGCCATGGGAGGGGGCAGCCAGGCACCCAGTTGCTCAGTTGACAAGAGCACAACCCTCTCACATGTGGCCACTGCCTGGGAGACTCTGCAAATCATTATCACTCTGTACCTCAGAAGAGTCCTGACCATGAGCCAGAGGCAGCATCATTAGCCTCATTTTGCAGATGACCAGGCAGAGGTGACCAGATGGACGTCACCTCGCCCAGGCTCCGGTTGAGGCCACTGCAGAGCAGGAACTGGAACCCAGCCAAGAAAATTCCTGCTCCATTACTTGGAGAATTCTTTCCTTACATTTTCTGGCAACCTTTTTTTTTTTTTTTTTAATGGAAAAATTCAATCATATACAACAAGAAAGAGAATAGTATCTGAGGTCCCTTGTGCCCACCGCCCGGATTTATCAGTTATCAGCATTCAACCATTCTGCTTTTATCCCCTCACCGTTTGTTTATACTGGGATATTTTAAAGCAAATTCCAGACATCATGTCACATCACCCATAAACAATTCAGTCCTTCTAACTAGCAAAGACTTACAATCACCACGTCATTATCGCACTGCTCAGAATTACTAGAAATTGATTAATGACATCTAACCCTGTCCATATTTATTTCCCTGATTTATCAAATAATTCTTTTTTTGGGTTTGTTACTTTAAAAAATATAATTTAAAACCAAAAAAGAAGTTGCAAGAATAGTGCAAAGAAATCTGCCCATTGCCTGAATTCACCAAATGCTTACATTTTGCTCTATTTGATTTACTATTAACATATATTTTTGAGAATTCTGTGAGAATATATTGGAGATCACATCCCTTTACTTGTGAACACTTCAGTATGTATTTCCTGAAGGCAAAGACATTTTCTTATGTAACCACAGTATAATTATCAAGAGCCAGAAATTTACCATCCTCCGTCTACATTCAAAATTTGGCAATTTTCCCAATAATTCTTTTTACAGTTATGTTTTCTCCCAGTCCAGATGGGACCCAGGACCACCCATTTAGTTATTATGTCTCTGAAGGATTTTTCATTTGGGAGAAGTTCCTCAATCATTTTTTTTTTTTTGTCTTTCTTGACCTCGTCATTTTTTATAAAAGGGTACAGACAAGTTGCTTTGTAGAATGTTTCAATTTGGGTTTGCCTGACGTTTCCTTCTGATTAGATTTAAGTTATGTCTTTTTGATAGTAATATCGAAGCTGTAATGTTGTGTTGGTGTCTGAGCATCATATCAGGAGGATGTTGGTGATGTGGACTTTGATCATTTGGTTGAGACTGCGTCTCCGGGCTTCTCCATTGTGCAGTTCATTAATAAGTAGTTAATGTGTGTATGTGGGGGAGACAATTTGTTCTTTGAGCACTTCCTTGATTTCTAGTATAACAACGTGTTCCAGGATCCCCTGTGCTTTTCCTGCTCCACCTCTGGAATTAGCTTTTTCAAAGGAGGTTTTATTCTTTTTAGTAGAGAATAGTATTTAAAACCAAGCTCCTCGTGCCAGGTGTGCTTGCTGCTTCTGCTCTATCATTGCTTCTATGCTGTCTCAGTGGACAGACATAGGAAATGCATGTATACGTGTATTTAATTTTATTTATAAAACTATAAATTAAAATCTATAAATTAATACCGATGCCTCAATACATTCCAGTTATTCTCCTTTCCTCGTTTGTATCTCTATCCTCCAGGACCAAGAAATCTGGCCTCATTCTCCTCGATGTGTTTACTTATTTGCTTAAGCCTAGAATACACAGAAGTGGTTTCAGAATTACTAATACCTACCCCGGTGAAAAGAAAACCTGTCGACCAGAGTTCAGCGTTTGTTTATAGTTCTTTTCCGTAAAGATAAAACTTACTTAGAGTGAAATGTGCAGATCTTAAGTGTGTATTTCCATGTTCGACAGATGCATACTCTCTTGTAATCCACATTCCTGTCAGACACAGACCATTTCCATCATCTTAAAAAGTTCTCTCATATCTTTTCCCCGTCAACCTGCTTTCTAGAGGCGATCCCTTCTCTTACTTTTTTCACCATAAATTAGTTTTGCCGGTTAGTTTTGCTTGTTCTAGGACCTCACATAAAGGAAATTATACGATATTCTTTTGTTTGAATTCTTTCATGTTGCACAGTACCTGAGAGATTCATCCATGTGGTGTATGTAGTAGTTCACTACTTTTTGTTAACCAGTATTCCGTCGTATGAATATATCACAATTTGTTTATCTTTTCTTCTGTTGATGGGCATTTCCCCCCACTTTTTGACTATTATGAATAAAGTGACTATGAACTTTCTTGTACACATCTTTTTGAGAATGTATGTTTTCAAATCTCTTGGGTAAATAACGAGGGGTGGAATCTTGGGTCATAGGGTAAGTAAATGTTTAACTTTTACCTTGTTAACTAAGAAGCTGATAAACTCAAAGGCTTTTTTTTTTTTTTTTTTTTATGTTGTTTTACGGTTAGTTATGTAGGATCTAAAAAAGGTCCACATAGTGCATTTGGTTTTTATATCTCTATCAGACTCTCTTTCCCCGCTATTAATGCCATTTTACTTGTTGGAGGTACCAGAATATTTGGCTTGAAGAATATTCCATGTTTTGGATTTGCTTCATTACTTTCTCATTATGTTATTTAGCTTGTTATGCAATTCGTATTCCTTGTCGTCTTGCAGCTATATTTACAGATCGAGCAGATTCAGTTCAGGTTCATGGTTTTAGATGGAAGAATTTCATAGGTTCGTAGATGGACCTTTTTTTTTTTTTTTTCGTATTTTAATACATCCATGAGGCATATAACTCTCTCGTATGTAATGTGTGGTTCTCCCACTTTTAGTGTTGCAAAGAGAGATTAGTGTATTTTAGTAGCGTCGACCTGATCTCGCCATTATAATGTTCTCCATCAACTTGGCAGCGAATGAATTTTAGCATCTATTCATAGTTATTGCTTAAATCTTTTATTTCCATGAGGTTGCTGAGTGGTGATGTTCTAATTCCAACACTTCTTCTGCCTTTGTTACCTGGGATTTTTCTGCATAAAAGAACTTGCCCGCAACAATCTTTTCATTACTTCGAAATAGAATTTATACAGAAAAGGCAGAGTAAATGTTTGATCTTTTCACTTTATGAAATTTTGAAGTAATAAGTTGGTGCCTTAGCAACCTCCAGTGGTGATGACTGAGATTTTTTTTGTTTTCCTATCATGACGAACTCATGAATTTTAATATACTTGATATGTTTTGATCCACTGCAGCCATTAATTTTTTTTTCTCACATGATATCATCTTAGGTCACTATGTGCCTTTGGTTTGGCTCATTGTGACCTTTTGGCATGAATCTATTTGTTTTCCATAGCTTCCTTGCCTTCCTGGTGCAACGAGATATCTCAAGCTCATCTTGTGTATCTTCAACTCCAGACTCAGAATCAGACACTTCTAGGAGGAGTCCTGGTGCCTTTTTTGTGGGTAATAATAGAGAACCCAGTCTGAGCACTAAGGATGTTCATTGCTACTAGGATGCCACTGCTTCTAGGCCTTTCAGTGGTAAGAACTAAGAAATACATATTTTTAGAAATGGAAAAATATGAGTATATACTGATATTTTCCATTTAAATTTAACTTTACAGGGTCTTTAACTTTGATTTATACTCCTTTCTAGTCATCATTTTGATTCCTAATGATGTCAATGTCAGATTGCTACAAAATACACGTAACAGCTTAAAAATGAGCGATATACTTATTACAGTATGCAACTCTTCTGCTCCATGTAGTGTTGATGATATTCATGTGGTGTCTGGGCTTGGTTGGGCCGGCCAGGAGGATTTACATGGCTTGAAGTCTGGGCTCAGCTGGACTCTTCTCTTTCTCTAAGTAGTTTTACCGTCTTCTTATGGGAGTGGTCTTAGTAGCAGGGTAATGGGACTTCTCACCTTGTGACTAAGGGTTCTAAGAGAGTTAAGTGGAAGCTGCCAGTCCTTTTGAGGGCCACACTCTGACTGATATACTGTCATTTCCACCATAGTTTATTGGTCAAAGTAGTTGCAAGCCAGCCTAAATTTAAAAGGAAGGAAAGTAAGTCCCAATTCTAGACAAAGGGAGTGTCAAAGAATTTTTAGCTATCTTTAAACCACCACATCCCCTGCCCTTTCAAGTCACATGCTCTAAAGAGCATTCTGCACCTTTTGTCACTGAAGGATATAACCAGAAGAGTGTTCTATATCCTTTTTTATACTGCATGATCCTCTCTATCAGATGAAAGTTTCATTATTTATTCAACAAATCCTCAGTTGATGAACACTGGTTTTGTTTTTAATCTCTTATCATTATTAAAAATGCCCCAATAAATACCTTTGGATACACATCATTTTGTATAGTGATGTACACTTTTGACAGTGATGGTATTTAGAAGTTTGTTTACTTTTGACAGTGATGGTATTTAGAAGTATAATTGCCAGATAAAAGAGTAGATGCATATGCGATTTTGCTGGACATTGCCGAATTCTTTTCTATAAAATTGTACCAGTAATGTAAGAGTGCCTATTTCACCATGAACTCACCAACAGAGAGTGTTGTCAAACTTATTGATTTTTGCCAATTTAATATGTGAGAAATGGTATTTCAGTTTATCTTTTTTTGTATTCTTGACATTTATCGAGGTTTAACCTACAAAATGCGTATAGTGAACTAATTTTAAGTGTAAAGTTTGTGTATTTTTACTTATATACATATCTGTGTAACTATCATTATTATCAAGATATAAAATATTTCGAGATCCCAGAAGGCTCCTTTCTGCTTCTTCTCAGTCAACATTGCTGCCAGTAGTAACTAGTATTCTGATTTCTAACACCATAGATAACTTTACCTCATATAAAGGAATCACATAGCATACATTATATTATTTCTGGCTTCTTTCATGCAACGTAACATCTGTGAGGTTTATCCATGTGGTTATATGCAGTGTATTGATTATTTTCTACTGTTGTAGTATTTTACTGTATAGATAAGTAAATTATGACATATTCATTCTGTTGACAGACATTTAGATTGTTTTCAGGTTTTTTGGATTTTTTTTGAATAATGCTGGTACGAACATTTTTGTTTATGTCATTTTTTAGACATATGAACTTATTTCTCTTGGGTGTTTATTTAATAGTAGAATTTCTGGATCATGGGTAGGTATATGTTTAGCTTTAACTGACACTGCCAAATATTTTGCCAAATATAGTTGTATTGATTTACGTCTCATCAGCAGCTGATGAGAGATCTCATTGATCCACATCCTTGCCAACACTTATTAGTCTTTAAAAATATTAGCCATTATGATTTATATTTGTTTCCTTAGTGACTAATGATGTTAAGCAGCTTTTCATAGTCATTTGAATATCTTCTTTTGTTAAATGCCTGTTAAAGATTTTTACCAACTTTATATTCAATTGTCTCTTAATGATTTTAGGAATTCTTTTTATATTCTAGATATGACTCTTTTGTCATTTATATGCAATTTTATTTGCTCTGATTTTGAACAAGGTCGAGTATCTTTTTATTTAACTAAGGGCTATTAAATTTTTTGAATGGTCAATTCGTGGACTTTGTTTACTTTTAATTTGATTGTTAGTCTAGTCTTTTTCTTTTTAATTTTGGGAGACTTCCATATATTTGGAGTATTAGTCTTGTCTATCATATCTTGCAATACTTTTTCTTTGATTGTCATTTTTTTTTGACTTTGGATTTTCTTTTCTTTTTGCTGTGCAAAAAATTTTAATGTCTTCAAATTTATATATCTTTTCTTTTATTGCTTTTAGATTTTTGAGTGGTAGCTAGGGCAGATTTTCCTCACTTTAAAAAATTTTAAATCTCAACTCTATTTGGAATTTATCCTAAAGTATGATATGAGAAGTGACTATATTGCATTTTTTCCATATGGTCATCTAGTAGTTCCATTATTTATTAAAGCTCTTTTCTCATTTATTTGAAATATTGCCTTCATCACATATTAAATTCTCATATATGCTTAGATCTATTTTGGAGGGTTTTCTATCCTGGATCATTGGTCTGCCTGCCTATCAATCATGTAATAACCCACCATTGTATTTATAGAAGCTTTAAAATATGTTTTAATATCTAGTAGGTTTAGTACCCACCTCACTATTATGCTTTGTTTTTCAGGGGTTTCTTGGATATTCTTGCTTTTTAATTTTTTCCTTAAGAACTATATTATCAACTTGTTTAGTTCCAGAAAAAATAAGACCTGATTGAATCATTATTGGGATTACAATAAGTTCCTTATGATGCTGAGTTTTCCTATCTAAGAACATGTGTCTTTCCAGTGGTTCAAACTATTTTTGTGTTCCCAGGAGTATTTTATGGGTTTTTCATGGAGATTATGCGCACTTAATTAGCTAAATGGCTAGGCATTTTATCTTACTCCCACCCCACCCCACTTTTGCTATTGTGAATGGGGTTTTCTCTTCTTTTCCCCTTCTATCTTCTTTGGTTATTTTGTATATGCGAAGCTTGCTTTCTGCATAGGTATCAATCAGAGTTGCATCAAGAGACAGAAATAGTACCAGTTTTAACAGAGATTATTTAATACAAATAATCTTTAGCTGGTGTAAAAGTATAGAGTGGGTAACTGAAACACCGAGGTCTCCGAGAGGAAGAAACTGTAAGAAAAGGCGACCAGCCTTAGGGCTGGGTAAAAAAAAAGAAGGTTAGGGAGGGACCCTGTGGAGCTGATGCTCAGATTTTGAGGAAGGGGCTGCTTGGCTGATGCCGGCTTCTCCAAACTCAGAGGAAAGGCCCATGGGAAGAGGACATCTGAGGAGAGGAGATTGGCTAGTTGGAACTGGTATCTCTTAACGGTACATGATGCGACTGGTTCTGTAATACTTAGAGAAACTGAAAATTGGATCCCACTGCTGTTATTAGAGTGAAAGGTTATCGCTTGAAAATATTCACAGGAACAGGAAGTAGGTAGGAAGCCAATAGGAAGAAACAAGTCCCTTCTTCTTCCCCCAGCCTTGTAATCTCCTTTTCGTACTCCCTACTATTAAAGTCACACAGGGAGAAAAAAATGTCTGTTCATATTTGTAGTACTGGACACTTAATAAAGAGATCCGACAGGTTTACATGACCCATAGGTTCTAGTAATAATCAATGCATCATTTATTTAGTTGACAAAACTGAAATTGGGTTTGCAGGGTCTTATTTCTTTATCACAAAGCTGAGTATACATGGATGGGTTTGGAGCTGAAAGGTGATAGTTTAATAACTGGCAGAGCATGTTAATTTTTTATTTGGCTATTTGACTAAATTCTTTTATTGTTTGTACTGGTTTTACCCATGATTCTTTTGGGTTTTACAATTATATAATTTGCAAGTGAGTTATTTTTACCTCTTCCTTTCTAATTTTTCCTGAAATTTTTTGATCTTGATTCCAAAAATGTTTCAAACACAGTGACTAGAAAATGCAAGTCACACCACTTATGGAATAAATTACTCTTTATTCTTAGAACTATTTTGGGGGAGGGGACTATATAGGAAGAGAAAGCTTTTCTTTATGGTTCTTGCTGAGTGCTTAGAAAGGCCAACACAAATATAGAGTGTTATTTTTTGGCTATGCCTAGGACATCAGAGGAGACTAATAAATGCTAAATAGATCTGTGGTTTTCCTGTCCATTCAATCTTTCTTGTTCTGACATGGTTAAATCTACTCTCTCTTTTTCTACCTGGTTAGATCCATTCTCCTTTCTCCTGACATATGATCAAGACTTGTCCAATGGGGACATTCCTTCCATGTTGCTACAGTGATTGGGTCAGAGATTGACATGTGATCAAAGCCAGCCAATGAGGCTCAATCTCAGATTTTTTGCTGAAGCTAAAAGAAAGAAACTCTCTCCTTCTCTTTTCACTGGGTCTCCTTGGCTATTTGCTTCTAAGCCTTGTGCTCTGGATAGCTATTCTTACTTCTATTTGCAGAAAGCTAATACAGAAAAGCAACGGGAGAGAGACAGATTTCTGATGGTTTCATTTGAGCACCTGGATCTAGCTGTGCCTGAAATTTTAGGTCCAAAGCCCTTTATGTGAGCAATAAGTCTTTTTTCTTTTTTACTTAAAGCAGTTTGATTTGGATTTTCCATTCTTTACAACTAAACAAGTCATAATTGATTAAGTAATAATTGTATTCATTATTACTAGGACTTAAGGGCAATGTAAACCTATGAGATCTCTTTACTAAATGTCCAGTACTACAGACCTGGACAGGTTTATTAGGATTTCCATAGTCGTCAGAGATCTCTCTCTGCTTTGAGCAATATTCTTGATTCTGGTAACCTCACTTTTGGCTTTCTTGCCCCAATCCCACTGTGATATCTTCCTATTCTCTCTTGAGGACAATCACGGGTCTGTTCAGCCTGCGGGTCTGTTACTGCCCACGAGCCCTGACATCAGTGTACTTTTCCTTTAAGAGCCAGGGAATTAGAGAACCACAGCAAACACCAACCCACCTCCTTCTGTCCTCTGGTCCTGTTTGGTCTTACATCGTGGTTTCTGGTTTCTGTTCCACAGCTTAGTTGAGGTGAACTTCCTTGAATGACATCACATCACTGCCTAATTGGGCACATTTGTGGCTTCTGCAGTTGATCTCTATTTGAACACTTGCAGCCACCCCTCCCTAAGAGTTGCTGTGTGTCCTCCTTGGGAGAAATTGCTACAGAACACCCAAAGATGAATAAGACATAGTCTCTGCTCTCAAGGGGGAATCAGAAAGCAAGCCAGTGTTAAACTGAGGTATAAATTTTGGGCTGCAGAGGCACAGAACGTGTGTGTCTGTTTGTGTATGTGTGTAAGACAGATCCTATGAGAAAGTCTTCATGGGAAAGGTGACTGTTTGAGCTGAGACTTTGGGAATGCATAATAGATTAACCACAGATGATCAATTCAGTTTGATCCAGTCATTCAGTCAGCAATATGACCAGCATCATTTCAAACCCCGTCTCTGTAAGAGAGAAGACAAATACATGAAACCCTCAAGTGAAGACCATCAAGTGCAGAATTATTTCTCTGGTCAATGCAATTGGTCCCAATGCACTGCCATCTGATATGGCAGACAACCAGAGATGGGTGCCCCAATCTTTGCAGGCAAGGAAGCAGAGACATCTTAGAGACATTGGGTGACTTGTTCAAGGACCTGCAGCGGAGACAGGGAAGTGTTTTGAATAGAGCTTCAGGTTTTTGGTGTTTTACCCCTGACACACTGCTTTCCTGGGGAATTCTTCTGGTGCATAAAGAAAGTGGGATGGTTGAGGCACAGGGCACATCTATGTGCAAATAAAGCTTTTTTCCCCCAGTAACTTCAAGAAAGCTGCAGAGGAGCTGGTAAACAAAGCTGTGGAAATTGGTTGAAAGTTTCTCACCTTGCATGATTATTATTACCATTAATCAAGATAAACTTTCATTGTGTGCTGACAGTGTAGCTAGCACAGTGCCAAACATAGATATGAATACAGTCTTCATAAAAAAGAGAAAAAAGACAGTAATCTATAAAGCAGCAGGAGAAGGGTATATCACCTCCTGGTTTCATTTTGTTTATCTTTAGGATCTTCTCACAATTGAGAGGCTTCTGCCTTAATTGCAAAGACCCCCAACTTCTATAATTTGCTTGCTGTTCATCCGTTAAGAACACAATGTTTTGCTCAGAAATCATTCCAGTTGCACTCATATTCTTTCCATTTTGTACCATCACCCTTTTAGATCAGGAGTAAAACAGTAGTCATGCTTTGCGAAACTTTCATTATAAGAACTGAGAAGAAAAGTAATAAAAGAGGGATGTTCTCAAGAGAAAAACTTGGAAGAGAGCATAATATATCAACCAAATAGAAGGAGGAATCGCATGAAACTGCCTTCTAGCTTACGACTCTATCAGACACGGGGAAAAAAGAATAAGCCAGGTTGATTAAAACAACTTATCACCTCAAAAAAAAAAAAAAAAACCCTCAGGATGATGAAGTCTGGGCATATAAATTACACCTCCGCTCATCCAGCTAGGAGCTCAGCATCGAGGTTGGTTGGATGACAGTCTTCAGGATATCGCTATAATCTTTATCTCTCTTTCTTATCTCTTGCCTTCTTTTTTGCATTTGATGTTTCTTTACTTTGGTAAGTGAGATCTTTTCTTTCTTCTTTCTGTTATTTTCTACCCTGAAAGCTGACCTTAAATATAGGCCTCCTGGACCCAGTCTCATGATGAAAACATAAAAACATCTGTGTTGCTGGTCTTGCCATATGAAACCTTAACTCCTTGGACACTTTTATAGCAGTCGTTGGACATTCACCTGTCAACTGTTGTGTGAGTTGAATTTAAATTTATAAACATCCTTGGGTACCTACAAAGTGCTAGGCACCAGGCAAGCTGTGATAAAAAGAATTCTTACCTTCAGCTTTTTTTTGTAATCGAATGGGGAGAACATGCAAACAACAGAGAGAGTTTGCAGAAAATGGCTATTGCTGTGTTAGGTACATGGTAGGCATCCCATGGATTTTGGACCCCTCTTCTCCCTTCTTCCATAATGTCCTGCAGGATGGTGGGAGCCATTACGGAGGACAGGGCAAGGGCCGTGTGCGACCAATGAGGGGAGTGGCCAACTCTACATGCGTAAATGTGGAAGGGCTTCACTTATCAGGTTAGCTTGAACCAAGAGGGGACTTAACAGGTGGGCAAGGAGAAGAATGACAGAGGCACATGGGAGAGAAGCAGCACACTGTTTCGGGGAGGTGGCAAGAGGTTTGACAGGAGGTATGACCGGAGTACAGAGTGAGAGGGGATGGGAATTGGTAAGAAGCAAAGCAAGGAAGGCAAGGGCCAGGGAGGCAGGGGTAAGATGAGAAAAGGTGGTGCCGACACATGAAGGAGCTAGGACCTTATATTCCTGATAGTTGGGAGCCTTTGATCAAGTGAGGGGATCAAATCTGCATCTGTGTTTAATTTTCCTCATTAAGATTTTGCAGATGAAGATGAGGTACCACTAGCAGACCATGTTGGCTGGTGGTGGGAATGAGTTTGAAATGAATCCTTATTCCTCTTCCCCATTTCCTTAAGGACCAGTCACATGTGCTGTGAGATGGCTGGCCTTGGGGTGGGACTGGGCATGTTCAGTTCCTGGGGGGAACAATGTTAATCTGGAGTCTAATCCGAAAGCCTGGACTGCTATGCTCTTACCTCTAAGATATTTAGTTGTGGCTGCAAAGAATCGCTGTATCATGGAAGGGTGACTGCGAGGGGGCACGGAGTTTATACGTGAATTAGAAGATGACTGTTTGTGGCTTAGAGAGTAGAAAGTTTGAACAACACTGACCAAGAGATGACTTGAGTAGTTCTTACAGCCCAAAAGAAAGTGCTAATTGGGCCAATTCAGCTCTGAGACTTCGGGCCTTCGGCAAGTTCCTGTTGGAGCCAGGCCTCCTGACTCTGGTCAGGTGCTCTTCCTGCAGTGACCCATGTGTGCGGCTTGATTACAGGTGTTGTGACTAGTGATTCCTGAATATGGGGATAGTTATAGCCTCATTGGGGAAATAAGACTGAAGCTAAGAAAATTTAGGTTATAATGGTAGTTCATCCTAATAGTCACCATTTGTTGAGCACTTATGATGTGTCAGTCTCTCTGCAGGGTACTTTTATATGCTTTAGCTATTCTGAGCTGAGCACATAAGATTGATAGTATTATTCCCATTCTACAGAGGAGGAAACTGAAATTCAAAGAGATGAGGTCATGTGCCCCAAATCCTTGTAACTTCTAAGGGGACAGGGAGCTGGTCTGTGGTGTGCTTACCATTGACAACCTAGAGTCTATCATATGAGGTGCTTAATGAATATTCGATAGATGACTGAACGGGCAGTTACACAGCTAGAAAGTGCCAAGGTGGGTTTGGAATCCAGGTCTGTGTGATTCAGGAACAATTCTTTCCACTGTATTCCACTGTCATGGAAAGCAGCAGAAAGTCATTGCTAGAATTAGTGTGGTAACAGCAAATGATTGAGGCTCCCCATGAAACACGAAGAATGCAAATCTTTATCTCAGAGTCTGTTTCCTCAGGTACCTGACCTGTGATATTGTTCTTTCCAGGAAAAAATAGAGAGGGAGGGAGGGAAGGGAGGGAAAGGAGGGAAGGAGGATGACAAAGAGAGAGAGAGAGAGAGAGAGAGGTCACTGTGGCCTTATAGTGATCAGAGACGGCATCATGAAACAGTGGAGTTTGAGCAGGGTTTTGAAGGTTGATCAAAATTTGGGTAGCTGGAGGGGAAAGATTAGCCTGTCCTGGGTGGTTTGAGAGGCAGTGTGATGTTGTAGTAAAAGACCTCAGCGTCCAGGGTCAGATTTTCTAGGGTTCAAAAAACGGACTCTCTCACTAGGAGGCTCTGTGTGGTGCTGGGCAAACCTCTTTGTGCCTTAGTTTTCTCATCTACACCTGGGAGTATTTCAAGATGATCCGTGCAAGGACTTTTCAAACTGTGCCTGGCACAGTGTAATGATTCAATAAAGAACTAATTGTTATTAGATTAGAGCTAAGCACTTTTTTCCCTTTGAAGTGGGGAGGAGAGTTGGGAAGATCGGATGGGATCAGAATGCCCTGAGCCTGGAAAGCAGAGTAAGGAATCTAAATTTCACTTTCTGCTTTAAAAAGTTTGAAGACTGATGAGGACTAAATTGTTGCTGATTTGGTGTCCTTCCTTGCTTATAGTGAATTAAAATGTTGGCCCCTTGAAGAAAGAACTAGAGTGTCCCAAGCCACCAGATAATTTCTATATTTCTGATTTTATGTCCAGTAACATGTTTTTTCTTTGGGAGCTTGGATGACTGTCTTTCCTGAGGTCCAATAAATGGAAGCCAAGCTATAAGCAAAAGCAACCCCTCCCCCCCCCCAAAAAA
>NW_006442207.1:6427197-6446427 GCF_000325575.1 Pteropus alecto | reverse complement strand
AGATAAACTCTACAAAAGCATTTGAAAATTGAGAAAACCCTGAAACCAGCTCTAGCCCTGACACTATGACCAATTGCAATGAGGAATGGCTCTGCAATATTTTCAGACTTTTTGCATGTTAATGCCCGAAAAATGCAATAACTGAATTTACATATGTGAATTTTACTTAGGAGGCAGCCTATTTGCTATGATTGTTGACTTGGGATGCTGGCACTTGGAAAAATTTTGCAAGTGGATAAAGATGCCAGCCTCGATCTCAAATGACAGATCAGCATTGAGTCATGATATTCAGTGAGCATTCTTCATCCATTGCTTGAGAGTATTTTGTAAGATAGAGCCCTATTATTTCCACTACATGTGAATACATCAGATTGTTGAATTATTCCAGACAATTTATCTCTGTTCTTTTGCCCATCTTTCCTCAGTTGTTGTCCCCTTTCCCAACTGCTTACTTTAGAAGATCGAAACCCAGAATATAATTATCAGAGTAAATGTAAACTCAAGAAGTCTATATGAGACATCCCAAAGGCCATGATCTTGGCATGTTTTGGCATTGAAAAGTACAAGCTTGACAACATGCTGATAGTCTTATTAAGACAATATTTCCCAATTAGGGTTCTTCTGAAAAGGGTGGAAAAGTTAAGATGGGGTAGTAGAGAAAGAACTGAAACATAATTCAATAGAAACGTGTCAAGGAGATATGACAGTTTAAAACACAGAGGCTTGGAAACAACATAAGACTTTTGAAAAGTTATTAAGTCTGTTGTTCAAGGTAGACAGCAGTGATGGAAAGATAGTTTTGGTGAGATCAGGCAGAGCTGGGTTTCCATCTTGAATCCACCACATATGACTGTGGAACATCAAGCGTGCTCCTTGGCTTCTTTGGCCCTCAGCGTCATCATCTATGAAATGGGGATTATAACACTGGTTTCCTGGGACTGTTTTGAAGAATGGAAGAGTGTATGTTGATTGCCTAGGACAGTGCTTGGCCTGTCATAGGTACTCACTAAATGCTAGTTAATAATAATAATAATGGGTTAACTAACTTTCCATTGCAAGAAAGCCATGAATTGAATAGAGCATTCTGTCTTTGCGACCTACTATATTGTGATGTAGTATTGTTTGGAGGCAGGAAAACAGCTGATAGAAGCTGGAATTTGTGGGACGTATTTGCGAAGCAGAAGCATGAGTGTTATACTGAGTTTTCAGTGACTATCAGAAGCCAGATCAGGGAAGAGAAAAAAATTGTTTTGGGAAAGGCATCTGACAGGGAGTTGTCTTTAGTCTCTGCAGGGACTCACTAAGTCTGATAACCTTGGCCTAAGCCTTGATGACCATTGCTATAGAAACCAGCACATTAGCACAGCTGGAGTCCATTTCTCAAAGCTTCCAGCCCATGCCAACAGAGCATGGCTCTAGAGATGAGAGAGCTGCTCTTTATCTTTGAGTGGAGGTCCCGACACCTGGTGAAGGGTTGAATCAGTTCAATTTGTGACACTCCAGGAGCCCTTTTCCAGAGGTGAGACTGGGTCAAGAAACCTGCCATGGCAGTGTTCACATCTCTAAATGATCAACAGGCCACAGAAAAAGTAAACCCAAACATCGCCATCCCAGGTCAGTTGATAACCTGCAAGACATGATTTCCCAAAGAAATCAAAGGGCCTGTGTGTTTTTTACAGCATGTAGTGGTTCTCCCTGAAATGTTTGCTCAGTCTTTTTTTTTTTTTTCCCTAGGAAGTGTCTGTGCTGCTCTGGGAGCACCCAGCTCTGTTCCCGGCTCTTTGGCCTCTGCCTTCTTCCGGGGGATCTAGAAGCCCGGCAGAGTTTCTCTTTTAAATGGAAAGGGGCTTTTCTCTTTACCACACATGATAGCAGTTGTATCAAATTCAATATGGCATCTTTTTTTTTTTTTTTTTTAATTCCTCTTCCCACTTATTGTAAAAAATGGCTAAATCTACACTAAGGCAAGTCCCATTTCCCTGGGTAAGTTTTTACATCACATTTTTTGACTTGGGGAACATTTTAAAAACTGAGCCTATACATCCCTCTTATAAAGGAAGAAGAAAGAAAAATGCTTTTGGCTGAAGTGTTTTGTTCCCAGGTTTGACATCGGGTGGCTGGTTTGACACCAATGGCTGGCTGGTGCGTCAGAGACTGGAGGAATTTAACCAATGAGAAGATTGGAGGAGAAGTGCAGAACTGAATTTTTGAGTTAAAAATGGCTTCTTAGGCTCTTATGGCAGAGTTTGCTGGAATGCCAGGTGCACATTCACAGACGATCTAGTAGCAGTTTATGCTCTGTGCTGCTCTGTGCTAATCCACGGCTACCAAGACTCACTGAATACCTTTTTTGGCAGAGGTATGAGACTGCAGATACCTGAAACTTTAAGTAATAGTTCATGCATTGACACTTTTACCAGTTAGCAACAGTCCCCACCCTGCAGAGTGAGCAAAATGGATAGAGAAGTGTTAGCTCTAATTCTGTTTGTAAGATCCTTGTAATGAAAGACAAAGTAAGTTTATTTTCTAGAGATTCTGACCTTCAGTTTAATGTGCCTGAAGCTGGTGGGTGCATGTGCTCATTCAATGGTTCCGGCCTTGAGAAAGTTCAGCTCAGCATCTCCCTGAAGGGTGGCCAGGTACGGCTGGGAGAAAGGTTCTCTAAGCCAGTCTCTCAAGGACCTCCTGCAGCACCTGGAGAACATCTGTGGGGCCAGGTGTATGGCGGTCCTTCTCCCTCCTTCCTCCCCCAAGGCCTTTTGTCTTTCCAGGGCAGGGGACCTTATCCTTTGTCTCTAGGACAGAGGTTCTCAAACTTGAGTGGACATCAGAATCCCTGGAGGCAGGAAAGAATTTTTGACAATGCAGATTTCCAGGCCCCCAGAGGATTTGACTCAGTCTATCTGAGGTGGGACACAGGGATCTGCATTTTAACTAGCTCCCTAGCTGATCCATGGGTCATACTGTGAGTGTTCCTGGAAGATTTCTCACATTGGAAAAAATTCCATTTTCTCCACATAGACTAGTTGTGGCAGAAATAAGATCAATTTTCCAAAGTGGCTAAGTTGTTTGTATTCTTCATTACTTTTTTTTTGGCCTTGTCCTCTCTTTACTTCTGTATATTCAGAAACAACCTCCTGGTCATCTAATAATCTTCAAGGTGAGGAGGAAAGAGTTTGAGTTGTGAGCCAGTTCACTAGGGTTCAAATGCTAGCCTCTTAGAGTTTTAAGCCTCCGGCCACAGCTTTTATACCTATACACAAAGAGTTAATAATACCCTGACCTGTTGTGGGTTTAAGTGAAATAGTGTGTGTGAAAGCCTCCAGCATACCACCTGGCACATGGAGGGGCTCACCTGACACGTTCTAGGTGTTCAGGCACGTTCCACACTGTCTCCTGTGGGATCCGTCCACATGCTATGCCCATCCAAGGTGGCCGAGGGTCATGGAGGAAAAGGAGCCTGGTCACCTCTGGGGGTTCCTCCCAGCCTTATTTAGGTTGTGCACATGAACAAGCAGCAGATTAAGGAGGAAGTAGAGGGACGAGACCAGCTGGGGAGGCATCTCTTTGGAGAGGGCTTCCCAGCAGAAATGCCGGAGAGGTATAAATGAAAGCAGTTGTCGTTCGTCCCATGTGGCAAGCTTAAGTATTCGGTACAAGAAGACGAGACAGGGAAGGAGACGGAGAGGAAGACGGAGAGAGAAAAGGAGGAGGGAGAGAAAAGAGTGAAGGGAGAAAGAAAGGGAGTCAAAAAAATAAAGGCGGCTTTGAGGAACCCAATCTGTCTTTTTGCATCTCAGCCCAACTCAATGCGATTCCTGTGATGACCATGAGCGATGAACTGAATATCACCTAGAGCCAAAAGGTATTTCTGTCCCTGGGTCAGGTTTTAGAATGCCTTTTCCACCAGAGAAATGAGACCTGACAGACGGTTGGGATGTTTTCTCAAATGGTTAATGCCACTGAATGAATGGCCCCACGTGTCAGGTCACAGAACCCTCATTCATCCAATGAACATCTACCACTGGACACCTTCTCTGTGCCAGGCCTTGTGCTAAACACTGAGGCCTCAGGGAGGAGGAGGAAACAGCCCCCGCCCTCGAGGAGCTTCTAATCTAATTTAGGGGACAGACAAATAGGTGAGAACAGTGTGGTCCTGGCTGAGTTACGACAAAGCAACCCTGAGGTCAGGCTGCTTGGACTAAAGATCTCTCCCTGGCCACTTAGAAACTGGACAAGTCTCCTAACCTCTGAAGTTCAGGAGTTCACCTGCAAGTTTGGGATTATAATGATGCCTAGTTCATGGAGTTATTGAGGAAATTGAAGAAAATAATAAGTATAAATTTTTTGACACATTTAATAATAGTAATACAGCTATGTGTCACTTAATGACATTCTGAGAAATAAGTTGTTAGGTGGTTTTGTTTTTGTACATCACAGAGCACACTCACACAAACCTAGATGGGGTAGCCTCCTACACACCCAGGCTGTATGGCAATATTAGCAGTGGATTTTGTACGGAGCCATAATGAAGAAAACAACACAAAATTAAATTAAGCACAAGAGAAAGTGATGCATTTAAGAGACCTGGTAAACATGGCGTACTTTTCACAGGCAACTTTTTTTGTAAGTAGAAAGAGTAAACTCTAAAATAACAATAAGAGTATAGAACAGTAAACACACAAACCAGTAATAGAGTCGTTTATATCATTATCAAGTGTTCTGTACTGCACATAATTGTATGTGCTATATATACTCATATGACTGACGTGTAGTCAACCAGCATCACCACAAATCCATAATGAGTTGAGCTATGATCTTGACACGGCTATGACATCGCTAGGTGATGGGAATTTTTCCGCTTCATCATAATCTTATGGGACCACGATTGTATGTGCGATCTGTTGTTGACTGAAATGTCGTTATATAAGGTGCGTGACTGTAGTAGCTAAGGCTTACTACCATCATCATTATTATCATTAAGTCCTAGTAGTGGTAATTGTAGTAGTAGATGTAATAATACTAGACAAGCATTCCCCCAGGGGTACAGAACACCTCTCGGGGAGCTAACAATTTAGTTGAATTTTACAGGTCAAGATTAACTGGTGGGTTTGTTGCTGCTCTCGCTGCTGGTAGCAGCAGCTCAAAGGTCTGCTTAGCAGGGTAGAAGCAGAACTGATACTTAACCAATCTGCAGCCGAGGAGGCCTGGAGAGCCCTGCCGCAGAACTCAGGCCCTCAGCTTCTCTGGACAGACCAAGGAGCTCACATCCTAGTGGAGCACACAGCTTCCCCGAGTGAAGGGGTGTAAGAGAGGCACTCCCTCGCTGTTAGCTGTGACCCTCAAATACGCGAGGCATCAGATTCCAGATGTTGTAGGAATCCATTACTTGCCTTTAATGAGCTATTTATTCAGTAGTTCATAAGTGATCATCTATACTGCTTCCTTTGCATGTACGCATATGAACACATATCCTGAGCTGACACGGGTCCCCTTGCCGTCCCAGATCCCTGAAAAAACAACAAAGTTTTTCTCCAGCAGGTGGAGTTCTGGAAAGTTAAAGGGCAAGTTCTAACTTAAAGGGAGCCTGTGGGTCTGAGCTGAACAATCAGCCTGGTAGAGAGGGGCCAATTAATTGAATGTTCATTGGTTTATTTGTTTATTTAGTGTTTATTTGATGACCAGAACTGTACAAGAGTTGTTGGTGATATTACAATATTAGTAATAATAAAATGAAATTGTTCTAGACTTCGAAAGGGTTGGGATCCGGATGAGCAGGACGTTGCCAGGTCGAAGGGTTGACAGATGACACAAAGCAGCAGGCAGCGCGCGAGAGAGAACCATCTGGATGGTGACAGCCACAGCAGATCTCGGAAGGGCATGATGTCTGCGTGCTGCAGCACGTGGGGATTTTGGAGTTGACGTGAACCTGCTATATCGAAAGTATCAAAAGATGGATACTTCTCGAGGAGGAGGAGAGCAAACAGGAAAGGGTCGTTTTGGTGAAACACAGTGTGATTCAGGGATAAGGAAGGAGAGCGAGAGAACGGCAGAGGCTGGCGGCACTGAACGGTTCGCGAGAGTTCACGTGCCCTCTGGAGCGTGCAGAAGAAAGGGCCTTCGGAGGCTGTTGGCGTAAACTTCTTACCTGACCTTGGAGCAGAGTGAGGTGACCAGAGGTTGCCTGAGAAGGGGGAATCTGGACCAGGGCTGGAGGCCCCGTGCCCTGATCCCCCAGTCTGATGGAGCTGGGGTACAGTTGGAGCCAGTCTGCACTGGGAGGGCCTTGGATTGCAGGCAGAGGCCTTAGAATCGAATCCTGGAAGCAACAGGAAGCCACCGAAGGTTTCTGAGCAGGAGCCATGTGGTAATACCAATATTTTATTAAGAACAATTGGCAGGCCAGTGTTGGAATGCCCCATTACACATTTTCTGCCTCAAATCCACTCCGTGGTCACCTTATTACCTAGAGAGTTTTCCTGCATCCGCTCTGCACCCCCAACCCCCGCCTTATTCTTTTTTTTTTTTGCCAAATGGCATCAACTTCTCTCCTCTTTCTCTCTCCAGAATTTCTCCCAGGGAATTCTAATTTCTTGCTTCTTTATAGCGCAATTTGTTGGTCAGCTTCGTGTCCGGGTGTCTTACCCTTGACCTTCGAAAGGTTCACAAGGGTTTCTTCAGAGTAAATGCAATGTTTGCTTCTAAAAGATTCTGGTGAATGGAATATTCTCCATCTTCCTCTCTATATTATCTATAGTACCAAAGGTTATGCCTGAATTGTATTATTTGTAAAATCTCTAATTGGAAAAAGATCCCTTCCCCAAGACTAGTTTTCTGTCGTCATTCATCCAAGGGAAGATTCCACCTGTAATTATGCCCATAGCTTTTAAGCTTAAAAATATGTGGCCACAGCAATCAGAAATGCGTTGATAAAATGGAGGGTGGGAAATTGGCTTGGGTGTAAATGCAGATCCATGTTACTTTAGATACTTTGGATTTGGTGTTGGGTTGGTTTGGGGTCTGAATTGGTTGATAATCATAAAAATATGGGAGAGCATATGGAGAAGGGGGCTTTTAGGTTACTAGGTGCACAGGGGACAGGTCTGCCAGCATTTCCAGCCAGCAAGTGACTGCAAAAGCAAAGAGTAGCTTAGATCTTGCTTAGCAACCGGAAGACAAAAATTCTTAGAAAAAAGTTTTGCCCTTGTCTCCTTTGTCTATATTATAAGGAACACTGATTCTGGCAAAGTTTTGCTCAGTCTGAAGAAGTGTTAGCTCGGTGACCTACCTCCAAGATTCCTCTGCTAAGGCCAGGAGGTTGAATTTCACTATTATTTATTAGAATTTCAAAATAGGATTTAAAAAAAAAAAATGTGTTGGTTGGATGAGGAAGGCTTGCTTATTTCTCCAACTGTATTTATTTATTTAATTTTTTTGCACATAGACACTGATTATAAAAAATAGCTTTAAGGTTGATAAAAACCAGCCTTCCCCAGCCTTCCTCAGCCTGCTCGAGAGTTGCCCTTATGTCCAATTATCCAACTCACTGGCCGCTAAAGTATTGCTCCTTCAGTGCTACAGACAAGAGGAATTAGTTACAGAGGCAAATTGCTTTGTTATGTTTCTTGCCTGAGCCGTAACTCATGTGGAGGGGTGTCTAGAATTACGCTCAGAGCCGTACTCACAGTGCAAGTATGAAAGCTCTCTCCCACCGAGGGTCCCCCTGAGTGAAGCCAAATGAGAGTCAGCAGATGCTGCCTTCATCATTTCCCTTCGGTCTAGGCGCTCTCACATTTTGATGAGCCACCACAACTTCTAATTATTTATTGTTCCAAATCATTTAATGTTCGTAAAGCCTTGAATGCTTTTGGAGAGAGGAGCAACGTGTAGGGTGCAGTGCTCCCTGGAATCAGAACATCAAAAATGGCAGTGAATTATTGGAAGAAGAATTTTTGTTGCTGTCACTCAGACCTGGGTTTGAGTCCTGCCTCAACCACTTATCAATTCTGTTGAATCTCTGTTTTCTCATCTGCAATAGAATGATGTTTATCCTAGAGGTGGTACAAAGACTGAATGAAATAACATGTAAGGTATGTCGCTCGGTACCTGGTACCCAGCAGACCCTCAACTAGTTTCCTGCCTTGATATTGGTGGATTCTGCTCAATATACTCTACTTTTGAGTGTCTACTGTCCACCGGACACTGAGTGGGGCCCTGGGGATAAAGCCACACATGAGGTGTGGCCCCTGCTCTCTGGAGGCTCGGAGTACTGATTAAATACTGTACTGTACACAGTGAACTGTTTAAAGTAAAACTGTAGTGAAACTTCTCTTTCTTGATTAATCTGGCCACGTGGGAAACCTGACTTCTGGAGAAGCAGGATACAATTTAAAAGCCAACTTAGCTTCCTCTTTCGTCAGTGCCGTGGGAACCAGATCAAGCCCCATCTTCATATACAGCTCCTAGAGTCCTTCAGAGCCTTACAAGGTGTGAAAGATGACAGATCACAAGTGTCCAGTCACTCCAAATACTTAATTTTCAGTCTAAACTAATGATTTTTAAAAACAGAGTTTCAGGTCTAGAATTTCCTCTAAAGGTTGATTGAGCCTTTGGAAATCCGTGAATTCTAAGAGGCAGCGCCCTCTCTCACCGTCTTAACTTATTTTGCCTAACGCTGCATGTCAGGCTCTGGGTTCTGTCAGTGCCAGGTCGATTAGCTCCTGAGTGTGCAGCTTTTGATCTCTAAGATGGAAGAGAGGACAGACAGGCCCAGGAGGGAACTTCTCGCTATGGGAGTCAACAGTCTAGACATTTTGAAATCTTCCATTTGCTCACACTGGATGCCCAGCTGGAGGCTGACGTGTGTAATTGGAGGGTGTCTGGGGTAGGTGAGGGCATGGGTGTGATTCGGTAGGGAGCGGGGAGGTCTGACTAGAAGTAGGAAACACGTTGGGTGCCAGGGGTCTTGTTCTCAACCTGTGTTTGCAGAGCAAATTTACTCTTTTTACTTGGATTTCAAGTTTATTTGGGGGCAGGGCAGGTTGAGGGAGATTATTTATACAAGAAATATTGGGGGAAGGTCTCCTATGTGCCAGTATGTAGTGCCAGTACTAGTATGTAGTGGTGAATGGAACAAGGCCCCCCCCGCCTCAGGAAGATGCCTCATGGGGGTGCTCAATCCCCCTCCATCCCTTATCCTCTTGCTAGTTTTTACTCTCTAGCATTGATCCTGCCCATGACACCTTAACCACGTGGCCTGGGATCTCCCAGAGGGTGGACCTTGGTAACCAGGCAGACACGGGGAGTTCACATTCTCCTATGTGAACTAGGAGATTGCGAAGGAACAAAGGAAATGGTCAGTTTGCAAAGAGTTCTACTGTTTAGCCACATTAGAGAGAAGAGATAAGCCCGTGCAGGTACAAAGATGAGAAACAGCTTATCAGATCATATTATTACAGACGTTCTTTGAAAACAAACAAGCACCAACACAATTTAGGCCGCGTTATCTTCAGCATTACACTGGCTTGATGCTGTTGCTTCTTAAATCGTTTCCTCTGAATAGTTAAGAAAGGAGGCCAGGAAGGATATTAGCATCTCAGCTACTTGGATGAAGCTTAACCACTGTGAGTGGTGCTGGTTTCTCGTGGCTTTTGACCTTGATTTTGGCACCGACTTGCTGAGAGAACTTGAACCTTTCCCCATGGACAGCCACTGGTGTCTCGGGGCCAGAAACCTCAGAACCGATGATGGTTTGGAAGGTCGTGCAGCTAACCACGCAAGGTATTAAAAATAGACACGCGCTTCCCTTAAACGAGCTATACAAGTCTTTGTGTCAGCTCTGGGGGGTTTCTCTTTCAGAAGTAAGTACAGCCTCAGCCAGCTCAAGTCACGAATTTCCTAAAATCAATGTTTGCTTTGGAATGGTTCCTGGGTGGATGTGCCTAGGTGGCCGGCAAGGCCCCCTTCGCTCTCCTCCTCCTCTTCCTCCCATCTCCTCCCCTTCCCGCTTTTCCTCCTTCTTGTCCCTCTACCCCCCTCTCCTGTAGTCTCCCACAGTCCCCCAGAGGTCCCCAGAGGGATCGGTCTCAGTTGCCAGCGTGGAAACCTGCTCAGGAACACACAATCTATCAGTTTCATTCCCTTCCTAACTCCCTTCCTTGCTCCTTTTATGGGGCTTCCCGAAATTTCCTTCTAGATAAACTATTTTCTCTTAAATCCTCATCTTAGGGTCTGGTTTTGGGGGAACCTAAGCTTAAACCTACAGATCCTTACGCGGAGGGCTGCACACTGCGCCCATTCTTCGATACCTTCTGTTTTCTCTTAAACAGAATATCATGTTGTTTGTTTCATGTCAGCATGTTTTTTTTTGAATCTTAAGTTCTGTCCTAGGGCTCATACATACTTCAACCTGGGCAGAACTTTACATTTCATTTTCTAAACTAGTCTTATAGAACAGGACTTTTTTGTTGTTTATTCTGGAATTAAATACTCATGGCACCGGGCTGGGCCATGGGGTGTGGAAAACACAGGCTCTGGGTGAACCAGGCCTGCATTCAAGTTCAGTTGTCTCATTCCAGCCGCATGACCTTGGACATGTCACTTTGGCGCCCTGAGCCTCGCCTTTGTCTCTGTAAAATGCCTACTTAGCTCAGAGCACATGAGATAAACGTAAGATTATGGTTGCGAAATACCAGGCCCATGGTAATTCCTCAGTCACGGTGATCTCCTTGCCAACCGACATCCAACCCAGCCCTTGAGGGGTTCCCAGTACGTTGTAGGATCTGTCACCTTGCTCTCTAGTTGGCGGATCTATCTGGACGATGAAGGAGGGAGGGCAACAGGGATTAAATATAATGGAAAGCTTTGGACAAGGTGTCCCAGAGGAGGTGACATTTGAGCTGGGTCTTAAAGAGCGATTAGGGTTTCATTAAGACAAGGAAAAAGGAAGACAGACAGTTTGGGCACTCTTCTGGGTAATTAGAGCTCACCTGGCTGGAGGTGAAAGGGGCTCAGGAAGTCCCACTTCTGGGCTCTGCAGGAGGCTGGACGTTTCTCTTGAGCACGAATCCCTGTGTCATCAGATAGTTCAAACCCAATACGGGCCTTGGTATCCCAGACAGGACAGAGTGGATCTTGAAGGAGCTGGATGGTGGCAGCCCTTGTTCCTTCTGTCCCCGAGGTCTGCAGAGAACATAGGGTCTCTTATTTCAGCCCTTAATCTTTAGGCAGAGGCTGCAGTCAACATAGTTATTTTATTTACAGCGTTTAAAAAATAAAATAAAGCCAAAAATCAAGAATTGGGGGAAGTCACTTGAATATTTAGCATCTGGATATTTAGCATCTTTTACAAATTGGGAAGATCTGGCAAAGCTCAGTTCATGTTCCCGTCTAGGGGGAACCACCTCCTTCCCCCCACCTTTCCAGGCAGGACCTGCATTCTCCTGCTTGCTCCAGGCCTCCCACCACCCCTCAACTCTGAGACCGGGGACCCCTGCTCTTTACCACCATGCTTATGCTATTTTTTTTTTTTAACAATAGAAAAATATTTCTCTGTATCCATGTCTCTATCAAAAGGCACATTAATCCAGTGTCAGCTTGCAGCTTTCCTGGCTGCAGGGTGGAGCAGTCACTTCTCTGCATTTGCGAATAGAGAAGCAGCTCCATTTTAAGCAATTCTTTGATTTCCTCCTCTTTAGGAGAAAGTTTTTGAAAGAAGCGCATTCTCTCTCTTTCAGTTAGGACTCTGCCCCAGCAAATGACTCAGACAGACAGACTTCCTTCTTGCTGCTTACAGGGCATGTCAGGATGGCTTTTCTCTCTCCTTTCTCTAGACCCTCCCCACTCCCATCTACGTCCCTGCGCCAAAAAGTGTAACCTTTAAGAGTAAAGGTAATGCTGAGTGGCCTAAAGAAAGTCTTCTAGAATGTGCAGTAAAATCTTCTTTTTGCAAGAACCAATTGCTTCTTGCTCCCATGGTACCAAACCTGTAAGTGTGGCAACTACTCTTTTAAAATAAATCACTTGGCTGAGTCCATTAAGCATCTCCCCCCTCGAGAGGGTATAAGTTCTCAGGGTAGATTCGTGTCCAGTTACATGTCAGAAGTCACTGTCTTGACTGATGAGGTGAAAAATGCTTCACTTGTGGCGAGGTGACCAAGACGAACAAGGTGAAGTTGACAAAATTGGGGACAAAAATCTGGACCGTTCAAGCCAAACAAATGGATCATAAAGGAGAGGGCAGAGGACAGTGCTTCCTCTCCCCCGCTCTGGGATGCCCCACCTCCCAGGCAGCATCTGAACACACCAGATAGTGCATGAGGTGGTCTCTGTACCTCTCAAAAGACCTAGGAAATGGCTCCTGGGAACAGAGAGGGATTCTCCAGAGGACACTGAGGTATTTTTCTGGTTTCTAGGAGATGAGCTGGCAGTTTTTATACCTTGAGAGTTTTCTGAGAAGGGAGGAGTTATGCTTGCAACCCCGAGAATAGGTTTGACCCCTGGGTGGAGGCCCCGGCTCTACCCAGAAGACAGAGCTAACTTGGGGTGAAGATCAGCCTCCAGGAGTCAGCTGAATCTGGGCCCCGACGGTGAAGCTGCCAGCCAATCTGGAAGTAGAAGAGTCACCTGTGGCCCTTACTAAAAATGCAGTTTTCTGGGCTCTGCCTGCTAACAGTTTGGTTTCAAAGATCTGAAGTGAGACCAGTAATCTGTATTTTAACAAGCACTGGATGTTTCTGTGGCAGGCACGCTCCAGATAACATTTTTGTAGAGCTCCAGCTCAGTGGTTTTTTTCAAAGCCACTTCATAAATTTTTTCCAACTAGTTAGAAAAGTGCTTAAGGTTTTATGAGTATGTCCTCAAAGCGTGGACTCGGCACAGCTTCAACAGACAGGCTTATTATTTTGGATTTAACACAATGGGATGATAAATTATTCATTCCCGGTTGGAAAAAGGAACTTGACTCAACATCTGGGGGCTGAATGCAGCATATAGATAACTTATGCTATTTCTATAAAAATGGAATTCAGTTTCCATCAAGACGCATATGCTGCCGAACTTACAGGTTGCTCTGTCCTGCCAAGTGCCTGCTGAGGGCTTGCTATGTGGGGTGAGGATGGCAACCGATGGTCCCTTCTACTTCTTTCGGCCATTCTTACCTTTCCTGCACCTGGGCCCAGATCACTGGTTCTCAAATTGTGGTATGCAGATAACTTCCTGGAGTGGTTATTAAAAATGTAGATTCCAGAGATTCTAGTTCACTGATATAGGGTGAAGTCTGAGACTCTGCATTTTAATCAGCATCCCTGGTGGACCACTATTCTACCATGTGTTTGGGCTCTCCTGGGGCACGCAGTCATTTATCTCTGGGGCATTCTGACATACTGCCTGGGGCCTAAAAGCGTTTCTGGTGCTGATGGAAATGTTTAAGACTGGAAAGAAATTGTGCTGGCTTCAAAATAAGAATAGACAACTACAAAATCAACATTGTCTACTAAACATAACATCCCAACTCTATTCATTAGTAAATTTGGTATTCATAAACATTTTATTATATTTGGGAACTATTTGTAGGCTAATTTTTTTCTTCACGAGAATTCCTAAATATACAGGATAATCGTTGAGAAGCCGTATTTTATGGCAAATGACTTACAACCAGATTTCAAAGGCAAAATTATAAAAATCTCCTTCAAAATATGTTCATGGTGATTGCTTATTTATACTGTTTATTATAAAATGTAGCTATGATTTAGTAGGTTCGATGCCATGTTCAGATGGGTCTTTCAGAAGTGAAGATGACGATGTCTTATAAAGCGTTCTAATGTCCCTAAGTTTACATTTAGGGTTTTCTTGGTCTTTGGGGCACTGAGTTCATAGTACTCCATTTACTAGTGAAGTAGACAGTGTCATAATCCCCATTTTACAGAAGAGGAAGTCAAGTTGTTTACTGATTTATCCAAGGACCAACAGCCAGTAAATAACAGTCGGAATTCAAAGCCATATATTAGGACCCAAATTTAGTATATCTTTTACTTCAGTGTCAGGAACCATACATATAAATATCTTGGGAGGGCCAGATCTTTGTATCAGCCAAGAACAAATCATATCAGAGAGGTAATTTACAGACTTTTGAACAGAGTAGAAATGAATTTCATATTTTGGGTCAGATAACAACATACTGACAATAATCATTATGTACAGGAGAAGCCAGATAGCAGAGAGCTGGCTTTGGAATCACAATAGTACAGCTATTTTTGCTGAAGATAAGGAAGCAGGGGAGTGGGGCTATTGCTTGATACATCTATAGATCTACTCTTGAGCACGTTAAGATTCTGGCAACGTTCAAGGGTTATTCCAATAAAACCAGAGCAAGATAGCACATAGAGCTTCTCACAGAAGCAGTCTGGTTGCTTAAAGGACAAGCAGTCAAAAATCAGAGAAGCCTCAGCAGACTGTGTTTGGAGAGCTTCGTGCTTCTGACCAGACTGCAGACCCCCTTCTGAGGGCCTGGGCTTTTAGCGTTTATGCACAGTGGTCTCCTTTTACTACTGCCTGTGTTTTTCCTTCTGCTATTTTCTCTGGGGCTTTAAACACTTTTAAAAAAGAGATGAGGAAAGAGAGCTATTGGTCAGGTTATTTTTCTCTATCTGTGAACAACACGAAAAACATGTTCATGGCAGAAAAATGAGTAAACATGGATAAGCCAGAAGGGAGGAAAAAAGCTCTGAAATTTTCCTATTAGGAATATCTGCCATTAATATTTTAGTATATATCATACTGGATTTTTATTCTGTGCAAAGACATGCCTCCTGGTACTAAAATAGGACCACTTCTTTTTCACAACCCACTGTTCCACCTGACATATTATGAATTTCATACCGTATAAACAGACACATCTATAGATACAGATTATGTTTGATTCACAGCCTTTATTGCATGGCTGTATCACAATTTTACCAATACCCTAGTATTGGAAAGTTTATCTGTTTCTAAAGTTTTATAAACAATGCTGCAGTGAATATGACTTTACATATACCTTATATCTTGCTTAAGATAGAATTAGCTCAATTGACCATTTCATAGGTAAGGCCCTAAACAGAAAATTATAGAGAACATCTATGAGAAAATGAGCTCTTTACCTTGGCAGCAAACTCTGGTAGCTGGGCATTCTGTGTCAATAACTAAGAAGCGTCTGAAATTTCACTTTATTTTGCAAGATGAGCTAGCCTTAAACTCTGGAAACTGGGCATTCTGTGACAATAACTACGAAGCGTCTGAAATTTCACTTTATTTTGCAAGATGAGCTAGCCTTGCAACAGTTTCATGTAGGCTGCCAGAAGATATGAGACTCCTGGGTCAGAAACAAAGGCCAGTTTATTACTTGCAGCAATAACAGTAGCCCAAGTATCAGCATTTTCACCAGTTTCCCAAGCCCCAGTTCCCACAATGCCACATGAAGAATGCCAGATGATGGCTGCGCTCACAGTGGAGAGCGCTACAGAAAAGGGACCCCAGAATTTGGGAACCTAAATCTCTATTATATTGGACACTAAGCAAACCTACTGTCTTCTGTGCAGGGAAAGACACTCTCTGTTCTCCAAGGCTATTCACTATACAAATATACCTGAAAAATAGTCCAGGGCAAAGTCAGTCAACGGTTCTGTTCATAAGACATTCAGAAATGCGAGAGACCCCTGACCCATGGAGAATGGTCTTCCAATAGCCTGTCTGTCCGCTGGTAAGAAACTGATTAGCATTTTGGTTCAAAGTATGAAATTAGCAATTATATATATGTTATGGACTGAATGTTTGTGTCCCTCTAAAATTCATATGTTGAAATTTTAACCCCTAATGTGATGGTGTTAGGAGGGGGGGCCTTTGGGAGGTAATTAGGTCGTGAGGGTGAAGCCCTCATTAATGAAATTAATACTCATATAACGGAGACTACAGAGAGTTCTCTCACCCCTTCTGCCATGGAAGAACACAATGAGAACACAGCCATCTATGAACCCAGAAGAGGGCCCTCACCAGACCGAACCTGCCAGAGTCTTGGACTTAGCTTCCAGAACTGTGAGAGATAAATGTTTGTTTTTAAGCCACCTATGATATTTTTATTATAGCAACCTGAAAGGAAATTTTATCTCTCTCTTTCTCTCTCTCTCTCTGTCTCTCTCTCTCTCTGTCTCTCTGTCTCTCTGTCTCTCTGTCTCTCTGTCTCTCTCTCTCATCATCATCAATCATCTTCATTATGGTTCTGAGATATGGGATAATGGGTGCTGACAGTTAGAAGTACTAAATAGATACCTTTATCCAAAACAGATATCTAAAATGGTCCCTGAAAGATCATCCAAACCAGTTTCCTGCCTTCACCTAGAGTATCTTTTACATCTATCATTCTCTTGCTAGTACAAGTTTGTGAGGTGTTGTGCCAGGTCACACTTTGGGAATAAAAAAAAAAATACGAATGCATCTTACTCTCAAATATATAATATCAGTGCTGAAGTTATTCTTAAACATGGTCTAGCAGTGAAATATCTGGAATTCATGGGGCTTTTTGGAACATGATGAAAGATATTATTTCGTAATATATTGAGTTCAATAAATCAGATATTTAGAGTAGAGAAAAGCAGTAAAACATACCCATGGCTTAAGGAAAATTTATGCGATGAAGCTTTTAAATTGGGAAGTTATCATATGCTAACTTAATCTCATGTGACCTGGAAGAACATTATCGTTTGATATTGGTAGTGGAATACCTCTGTGCACTCACTGAATATTAATGATTCATGGGCCTGTAGTTTGAGACACTCTGGTTCCTGCGATCACCTTAGGCTAGTCACTTTCTCTTGCTGGGCTCTGGCATCCTCATCTGTATCAGGATGCAGCCAGGATTAGAACTCAGGACCCCAGCTCCCAGTGCAGTACCGCTAGTACAGCACCACACTGCCTGACCTGAGAAGATGCCCCAATTACTCTCCATCACCCTTCCTGATAAGAAGGGTTCTTTCAAGGTCTCAATGAATCACTTAAATCTTGGCAAATGTTTTCTTACTGTTTCTCTAGCATTACAGGATGACGTTTTCCTTACATAGAACCACAATGTAAAACAAAAAATGAACAAAAACTTAAAACACTTTCTTTGTGATTTTTTTTTCCCTTTGAAGATGATGAGCCATGGCATATGAGTACTTGTATAACTTTCCTCCCTCCTGACCTCCTTTCCTCATAACCCTCACCGCCCTCTCTCTGTTGGTGGCACAGAGGTCCTCTTAATTTCGGGAGAAAATCCATCTTCCCTTTGTGATTTTTCCTCTTTTCTTTCTGACTTCTGCACCTGTGGGATGATTTATTTCAGCCTTTTAGATTCATTGGATTTGGTCCCACATCTCTTCAGATGGATGATAATGAACTTTTCAGTTATCATAAACTATTCAAGTAGCCACTTTGTTCCTCATCTTTATTGCTGACTATACATTTGGCAATAAATGCTGTTGGAAATTTTAAAACATGGGCACAAATCTTTGACACTTCTCTGACTGAGAAATGGCATCTGTGTCCCTTCTTCTCTCATCTGGCCATGCACATGCCTGCTTTGAGAACAGAGTACATTGGAAGTGCAGCTACATGACTTCTAAGACTATGCCATAAAAAGCTTTAGGCTTCTGGGAACACTTGTTCTTGGAGTCATGGGGTGCCACAGAAAAGTCCAACCCTGAGACTGTCATGCTAGAGAAGCCACAAATAGCTTTCCTGATAGGCAGTCCCAATAAAGACCACCTTCCAAATTCTAGTCATGCGAGTGAAGAAGGATGCTTGGAATTGAATCCTCCAAACCCAGGTGTTCTAACCTCTAGCTGTTGCATCTCCCATAGTCATATGAGTCATCCCAGCTAAGAACTCAGACACTGTGGACCAGAGAAGGCCCAACCCTGCTGTGCCATGTCCCAATTCCTGACCCGTGGTATTCCTGAGCGTTAAAAAAAAAAAAAATTCAGTGTTGTTTAACACCACTAAGTTTTGGGTGATTTGATACACAACGATACATACTTAGAACATCCTGTGGTACCTAGGAGTGGGGTGCCTCCATTACTAAAACTTAAAACAAGTAGCACTGGTTTGGGGGCTGAATGGTAGGTGGACTCTAGAAGGGCCTGAGGAGACCGTTAGCAGAAGCCTGGCAGGTCTTGAGGAGGCTATTGTGAGGACTGGGAGGGAAATGAAGACAGTGTTATTAGAAGCTGAAGCAAAGGGGCCCCTCGTTTTGTGGTGGTGGAAAGCTGGTCAACACCGTGATCTGCGGTGATGTAGAAATCAAGAATGTACTCAACAGACTCAAGTTCATGACTAAGGAGAATTCCAAGCAGAGGATTGAGAGGGCTATTTGGCTCCTTCTTTATGCCTCTGACCAAATATGGGTGGAGAAAGATGAATTAAAGAATATACTGTTCAGTTTTTGAATGGAATTTGGAGCAAACATAAAGGCCCCTGGACAGTCTTTCCACCCGGAAAAATGTTCTCAATCTAAGAGAGAGTCCCAGGAGAAAAATTACGTCCAGGGCACTGTCAAGAAAATGTGGTCTCAGGGTAAAGATGAAGCCAAGAGTGTGACTGTATAACCCTGCCTTTTTTGGTAAAACTTCAGAATGGTTTAAGATGATGCTTCGCAGATACTTTCAAATAGACAAAAATCTAAGAATCTCAAGAATATGTCTCATAGACCCTAAGAATATTATTATTATTTTTTGTACCACAGTGGATTCACAGGGAGCCCTGGAAAGAAAAAGGTTGATCTTGAAGAGATGTGTAGATGTAGCTTCTGTCTAATGGAGTAGATGTTAAATTGATCAGAAGAGACCCACAAAGTTTTTAAAGGAATTATACCAGATTGGACTGAAAAGGAAAGAGAAAGTACAAAATGAAACGAAGGCTTTGGACCCCCACGAGCTCCCCCAACAGGAGGCAGGTGAGAAACTATTCAGCTACAGACAAAGGTAGCTTTAATGGATAAGGATGACTCAGAGGGCAGAGCCAAGAACTTTGGAAAATCACTCCCAAAGAGCAGAACTGAGCCCTAGAAAAGGAACTAGCAGCATGTGCCCAGCTGGAATGTAGAATTGTCATGGACCATTGACTGCTGCATGATTCTAGTTTTATTCATCCTCGAATAGGAGTTTCTGTATTCATTTTCTCATGTTTGTTCCATGACTCTGTGTGTGTGTGTGTGTGTGTGTG
>NW_006442207.1:6372423-6427179 GCF_000325575.1 Pteropus alecto | reverse complement strand
TGTGTGTGTGTGTTTGGGGGGGGGTTGCAGATAACTAGTCTCTTTTGTTAGTAGGTTTATAGATCAAGAGAATCTGTAGCCAAAACACTAAATTTGAAGAGCCTCATTTGCATGTAACCCTGATTTAGAAGATGATGTTCAGAACCTCGAGCCTGGGCCTGATGCTGTATTGGAATAAAACTCTTAGGGGTCTTGGTAGGGGGCTGAGTATATTTTGCCTATGGGACGAATGCATATGATTTGTGACTGGAGCAAAAACAGCAGTGATTTAAATATGACTACTAATTCTTTCTCCTCTTATCAAGAGGTGATATCTTTGTCCCGTCCTCTGAATCTGGTTGGGCTTGTGGCAACTTTACCAAATAGAGCATAACAGAAGTAATGGCTTCAGATCATAAGCAGCCATGCAATTTCCTCCTTGTACTGCTGGGAACATTTCCTCTTGGAACCCTCAGCTTTCATGTGAAACTGCCAACTACCCTGAGATGTCTGGCCATGCTGGCAAGGCCACATGTGGGTGTTCTGATCGATATTCCCAGCTGATCTGGTCTTTCCACAATCCCAGCCCAGGCTTCAGACAAGTGATTGAGAAGTCGTCATGGAGGGGGATCCTCCTGGTTCACCTGTTCTCACCCTACCTGTTCCAGAGTCCTCTGGCCATTGGAGTCATCCAAACTGGCCTAGCCATCATGGACCTGAGAAGAACTTTACCCTCTGAGCTCTTTTCAGACTCCTGACTCATAGAATTTGTGAGCATCTTACAATTATTATTGTATGCCACTAGATTTTGATGTGGTTTATTATGTAGCCACAGCTCATTTGAACAATGCTGTATCATTTAATTTCTCACTCTTCATTTCCAAAGCATGCCATGGTAAAAGAGCCCAAGGGTTTAACTTGGGGATAAGATACCTGGACCAAAGAGATTCTTTGGAGAAAGTTAGCTTTTTGCTTGGCTCATATATGGATAAAGAGACTTGGCCATCTAGAGGGATTTGCCAGTTACCAAAGGAGACTAAAGTCTCCCCATTATGATCAAAGACCAGGAAAGGCCCAATGCTACCTTTCCCTCCAGATTTAGTGAGATACTGGGAAAGAATATGGATCTTTGGATAAATAGTGGCCTTAGCAGAAAATCCTTTGCTGTATGGGTGAGAGGGACAGCTTATGTAAGAAACATGGCACTAAAATTTTGCTGGGACATTAAGTGGTATGGGCAAAGGCTTTGACCCAGAACAGAAAGAAGTTCATGGGAACAAGCCAAGACCTTCCTTATCAGGAATATGGAACATTTGCATGACCATTCTCTTTCTATATCTTAAAAAAAAAACAAAAAACTTTTTAAGCTGCGGCTTTAATATTTTTCTTAAGTATAATGACCTTTAGCACCATTGTTGAAAGTCTAAGTTTCCCAGATGTGAAATTCCTCTTTTGAATTCCTTGGTACATGAAATTGGTCATTTCAGCATCTTAGAGTTGGTAATAAACAACTGTTTATGCAAGAGATCTGAGTATTCCAGGCTTTTCCCTATTCCTGAATGTTCTAGCATTTCTTTGGAAAAAAATATATTCTTTCTGGCTTTCAGAGCAAGAGTTGGTTCTTGAGTTATTTGATGAGATGGTTTGTCTTGGAGCAGACATTTGATATGACAAAGGCACGTGGTGAAGTTAGTTCTATTCAACTGTCTTGACTGATATTAATGAAAAGATTTTATTATGTGCCAACTTGTTCTAGGCCCTGCCTTTAAAGAAGAAAGAAGTGGTCCAAGCCCTAGTTAAACTATAAGTTGCAGGATAGATAAATATTTAAATCCTCTAAGCTTGGTTTACTCTCTTGTTTGTAATAATCCCCCTTTTACAGATTTGTTACAAAGGTCAACTGAAATCAAAGGAGAGTAAATGGAATAAGATTTACAAAACAATTTCATATTCCTTAACTCGATAGGGGAGGATGGTATCGCATTTAGTTGTTTACTAATTCAACACTTTTACCGTGAGCCTGCCTAGCACTTGGCGTATAGCAGAAGCTCAAGCGACATTTGCTAAACGAATAAATACATGCAAGAGTAATGACTGTTATTATTTTACCTGTAAGATTTGGTTCCACAGCCTTCAATCCCAGCAGCCCAGCTGGAACAGGGGCCAGTGTGAGATTCCTTTGCCATTATTGCAAGTGGCATGACTGGAACCATTGTTCTCTTTGGGACAAGATGCCCCCCACAGTGAGGAAAGATGAGTATAGGTGTTGGATTAAGGATATCCATTTTTGGAGGCCCTGCTTCCTTAAGCCAACGAGTGGGGACAGGAAAGGGTCCTTGGGGGCAATGGTAACTGGTTGTCCTCCCTCTACTCCCCTCTGCTATGTTTGCCTTGTTGATCCTCCGGTGGTCACATCTCAGGGCCAGGGTTGTGCTGGTCTCCAGGGAAATGGAGATTGACAAGATTCCCTTACTGAGCTGACCAACCCACCCGCTCCCTACCAGTCCCAGATTTGCTAGATTTAAGGGTAGTTGGTAGGGAGAGGGAGCTAAGAAAAGGAAGGGGAAGAGATGGAGAGACAGTGAAAAAATGCTCGGAAAGGAAAAGAGAAGGTGGGAGTTTTTGTCTAGGAGATGTGTGATTCAGTTAATTTAGATGTCGCCCGATGCCCTTTGCCCCTCAGAGATCTGGATAAACTTGCTCTGAACCTCAAGATAGCCACAATCTTTCCTCCAGACATCTGAGAGCCCCACACCTTGCTTGTGCAGCCTTTCCTCTACTGTGGAGCATCTACGCCCAAGTACACAGACTCCTCCTGGTGCACCGTTTCCAGTGAAAAGTTTAGCCACACATGAATTCCCACATCTCCAGTGAAGGTGTCGGCCTCATGGCATGCTTGGCGTGCTCCGAGGAGCATCACACAGTACCCTGTACCAATACTTCGTAACTTCCTGGCTGCATTGCCTTCCTTCTCACCATTTGGTGTCCCCTTCCAAAGCCCTCACTCTGGCCTCATTAATGTCCTCTCGGCTCACCACCCTCTGCATGAGAGGAGTCAGGCCCCTAAAATAAATTTTTTTTTTTTTTTGGTAGAAAACAGTCTTGCAGTTTGCCTTATCACAATTCCTCTTGGAAATCTGAGAAATATAATGATCTCTATAACTGGGAGGAACAATGAGTCAATTCAGAGAGATCTGATGTCATCTGAAAGCGACTCCATGTTATAACAGCAACTCCTGTTTTTGCCCATTAATCCCTGGAGTGTGGTTTGCCCCCAGGAGATGGAGAGACACCCTCCCCCATAGCTTCTTTGAGTACCTCTTCTGGGCCTCTCTTCAAGATCAAAAAGAAGTCAAGACATCTGACTGAGGAGATGGACACATGTCTTAACAGTTAATGGTATAGAACCTAGAATACCCCTTCCAGACATGGCTGATTGAATCTCCAGATGGGGCCAGGAGGGCCTCACATCCATTAAGGGCCTCAAGTTTAAACTCTGATGTCATCACCACATTTCTACATGGCATCCTTGAACTACTCTGATAAGACTGAAAGAACATATTTATCATACATAATATTAAAATTGTGTCCCTTTATCTGATGACAATTTGTGAAATGTAAGCATTTAAAATATGTTATAATTTTATAACTACGGTACAGCATTTGTTCGTATTCAATATTCTGGGAGTTGCAAACAAAGCAAAAAAACAAAGAGATATTGCTTAGCTCTCTCCTGTCTCTGAAAGACCCTGATAAGTGGCAACCTCTATATGTTCAGAAACTAAGAGGAATCTAAGAAGTTCTTGGGACAATTATTTGTTTTATGTTCTGCTCAGTGGCTGTGTCTATAGCTGAAGCAACAGTAAAGGCAAAACCTCGTATCTCTGAAACGAGATTTGTAAGAATCATAGAGTTATTACAAAAGCTGAAATGGCAGCTGTGGACACTTCCATATTATTTTTGGCTAAAACCATGGCAGTTCCGTTAGAGACAACTGGAAATGCACACCGAGCTGGGGGAATGTGGGGCGCAGGGATCAACTCCTGCTCCCTGGATTTGGCTCAAGAACCGAGAAAAGATTCTCCTTTAATGACCATTCCATCCAGGCTGTCATGTACTTGTGGTCTTGGCCAATAGTCCTCTTGTTGCTGTAATTTTTGCTTCTTAAATGGCCACTCTGCAACCTTGTGTCTTTGTTCCCTTTCCAAGTTTTGCAAGATGCACCAACCTGCCATTACATAACCATTTACACACTTGCCTTGTATCTATTTGCAAAAAAAAAAAAAAAAGCCTGATGGAAGAAGCAGTATAGGAGCGATCTTAGCCTCTCAATGTGACCAGAAGGATAAATAAAACTCTAAAAGTTCGCATGTCGACAGAGTCGCAGCTGTAATGAGTACTGTTGAGCAGAGGCAGCCCTGTGCTACCCCATTACTAATGCTCCCCTGGGAAAGAAGGGCTTCCTACCAGCAGTGTATGGCTTTCCGTGACGCTGGGAGGGAAAATCGGCAGAGGAAATCATGTCCGCCTTTTCTTAAAGCGGGGAATGTGAAAGTTTCTACTGAAATTGTCCTTTCCTTCCAGGTACGTGTCTGCCAGGGCTTGAATGAACATATGGCACTGAAGACCTCCCATACAAGTTGGCACTGACAATGCCTCTTTTTTTTTTTTAAGGCAATGACTATGTCTTATTCTTTATATCCTCAACACCTAGCTCAGTGCCTAGAGCTTGGTAAGCACTCACGTGCCATGTTTGTGGATTAGGTGAATGATTGAATGGAAGGAAGAAATGAATGCATGCTATTTAGGGCTGAAGAAATAATGACCTGCTAAGAACTATCAGCTCTCTCCTGCCTTCAAAGGGTTCATTTAAGTTGAACATTCGCCGGATGCCCCTTGATCCAGTTTTTGTGCTTATTGAGTAGATGTAGAGCTGTGACCAATAATGTCAGTCAGTGTACCTAGGAGGTAATGGCAGACAATGAGCAATTGTGGTTCCTTTGAAGTGTACAATCAATGGCGTCATTAGTCATGGGTGTTTGAGATTCACCAAGAAAAGTTTCAGAAGTTAATTTGTTTCTGTAGAACATTTGAGAGTTTATTATGTGCCTAGCGCTCTTCTAAGTATTTTATTCGCACTTGCTTATTTAATCTTTCTCTTGTCCTTATAAAGTAGGGCCTAATGTTACTCTCAGGTTTATAGATGAGGCTAACAGATTTGTCTCAGATGACAGGTTTTGTAAATGGCTTCATCGAGATTTGAACCAATATGTTTACGACATTTGAAGACCTCAGGCTGAGCTGGGAAGAGCTGAATTGTGAAGACCACCAGGACCTTCCCATGCAGCCAAGATGGTGAGTGAGTGTCACATTGTCTGTGGTCCTGGGGTTCAGAGGTTTTGGATGGGTTTCATTGAGTCATTGTACTTAGTAAGTAAAGTAAAAATCATGGTGAACCTTCTGAGATGAACAACTTTGGTTATAAAAACACTTCGGTGAGGCAGATGAATTGAAGAGAAAGTTTTAGAGAACTCATCAAATGAATCATCCCATTACAGATAGATAAAGAACATAATATAATGTTAGGTCTGCAAGAGATGGTGAAAATCATCCAGTTCAGTGGTTTTCAGATGTTTTGATTTCAGAGGCCAGTTACAAAATATTTGGGGTTGGGTTGACAATTTTTAATTTTGTTAGTAAGATTTTTTTTTTAAACAAAGCAACTGTGTACTGCTACCAGAATTTCTTAAATGGAAGGACACTTTAAAAAGATTAGAAAAGATAGATGTTCAGAACAAAGGATAATTTCTCTTAAGAAAAGAAAGTAGGCAACTTTATGTTGGCATTTAAAGAGAAATAACCTTCAGTATTTCTTCAGTTCTCAGGTGTTTTCAATTTTAAAGCATATCTTCAATTTAAATGCAATTGAGGATGCATACTTGTTTTAGAAACATTAAAATGAAATAAGTACTTTTTTCTACACTGGAAAAAATTAATGCTATATATTCTTTGATAGCGCGTGACCTGTTTTTTTTTCTTGATGCAGGTATAGTGTGTATTTGGAAAATGAATTTCAAATTTGGATAATTTGTTGAAATTCGGTTTCATGTAGGGATGCTAAGGAAAATGGGCGGTGTGTTGTACAGTGATTTTCACTCTAATGTTCTGAGTGATCTGAAAGAAATGTTAGAGCAGCAGTCCACAGTTCTTCGGCCTCTCTGTTCTTCACCTGTAGGTGTGTGGAGAGACGGTCTCTGATTCTCAGACCTTCTGATTGTAGAAGGGAAATAGGAAGTTGAGATTTTAAATGGAATTTGCCACATTTTAGATTTTGGCAATTGCAAAATTAAATCACAAAACAAAACAAAAACATTATGCAAGAAAAACACAACATTTGCAATCTCTGTCGTAAAGACACAGTGAGAGCTTTGGTTTTGATCCTTCTGAGGTCTGGCTCGAAGAAGACTTTTAGGAATAAATTGTGATTAGCTATATGGCAGAAGGTTGTGATGCCATGATTTTAGAAGACTTTATAATGATGGGAAAACAGTTGTAGCATAATGAGTGAATATGCAGGATATGACATTTTTGATACACCATGATCTTGTTATACAGAACCGTACCTAAAAGATATGTGACAGGCAGTCAATAGCCAGTGCATCTATTCTTTCCTCTTCTCTACATTTCTTTAAACCAAGTTGTCCGTAATAGACATGTGTTCCTTTGAGATCAGAAATAAAATAAACAAAAATGCTCATTTATAGCTATACCACTTTTGGGAACGAAGTTACTCTGTATAAAGATGCTCTGGATTTTTAAAAATTTAAAATAGAAATTGGTAAAATATCCAACAATTAGACAATATTTGAGTAAAATATGGAATATTTAGCAATCATTATTTTTGATATTATCAAGTAATAAAATAGAGTAATGATTATAATATAAAACAAAAAACGGAACATAAAATTGCAAAAGAACTCAGATTAAAATTAAGCTTAAAGAACACCTCATGCATAGGAAAAAGGCTGAAGAAAAATGCTAAAGTATAAGCTAATAGGGCTTGTGGTTGCCTAATAGTTTCTTGAGTAAGAAAGAAAAGAAAAAAATCCTGCCATGAACTTAACTTCAATATGCACTAATATTAAATATATAAAAGACCTCTTTTTGATACAGTTATCATTTTCCCCTAATGTGGTGATATGCTTTATTCCCTAGAACAATACTTTCTATTTTTACCTTTGTGCCTTGGCTGCCAGGAAGCTCAGAGATTAATTTATTGTTGGATCGAAGTAATTATATTAGCTTTGGTTTTTGATTAATTGATTTCTTCCCTCCTCTCTTCCAATTTCAAAGTTTGTATTTAATGATCTTATTTTATTTTTCTGTTTATTATTAGAACTATTTTATTTAAAACTACCTCAAAGTTTCTTGGGAGGTAAGAAGAATACCCATTTTAATAAGTCTACAACCTTCTCTTCCATAGTTTTGGAGCAGTGAGGGAAGAGTTAAAACTTTCAATCTTTCCACACATATACATGTAATCTATGTATAATTCTTTGAATACTTGTGAATTTTTGACTATCAAAAAGTATTGACTATTTCTCTTTTTTTTCTATTTTTCTTATTTCTTTTTAGTAGCTTGGGCCCTTATAAATCATAGAAGGTATTAATGAGAGTCCTTCAACTCTCTTCGGTATTTGAAAGAAGTTTGGTAGAAATAGCCTGTGAAATCTAACTGTGGATAAATATGCAAGCTAAATTTTTCTTTGCTTTTGGCTGAAATTATAGCAACTCAGTGTGCTAACACTTTATCTCATGCTGATTGGATTATTTAATTTGCAGTCGAACATATCTTTGATGCTGAAAATCCCAGGAAATAAATTGTTAATTAATAATTACAGGGTATTTGAAAGTGCAAACTCTCAAAGCCTAGTTTTCGTGGAGGAAAAAAAATGGAAAAGGCTTGTTCTAGGCACATGGATGTTTGCTCTGCCTCTGGTCATTTCGGGGGCACCAGGCGATATCACAGAATGAATTCTTCCTCTTTGGCTGCCTCTGAAGGGGCTTCAATTTTCAGTCTAAATTGAAATAATTTTTCTTTCAAATCCAGCAGCACTCTTGTACCTTAATCTAATGGAGTCCCCCATTTCTGTGATTTATTATTCTGCCTTTCTGCTGTTTTCTTAGTCCTCAGTGTGGCCACTGGTGATGGATCTATTAATACATTAGGCTGATGGATCCTATCCATTAACATGGAGGCCCTGGCTAGAGGGGAGCATGCTACAGCATGGTAGTAGGCATTTATTTGTCCTCCCAGGCTCATCTTTTTGCTTTGGGAATAACATCATCCTTATTTTGAGGAAATTGCTTTTCCTTGTTCTTTACTCCGACATGTAGTCCAATAGGACCTGACATCTTGAAAGATAATGTTGCCTCTTTGTAAGCTGTGATTGGTCCAAGGGTAAGCATTTCTCCTGTATCAGTTACCTATTGCTGCATAGCAGTCCATCCCCGACCTTAGTCATTGGATATGGCAATGACATTATTTTCCCAATTCTGTGGTTTATCTGGTGGTTCTTGTGCTGATCTTAAATGCATTCCCTTATGTTGCTAAATCAGCTGATGGCTTCAGTGGGGCTGGAGGGTGCACGATGGTGTCACTATACATTTAAGGACTTGTTTTTGGCCATTGTCTGGACCTCCCTCTCCATTAAGGCCATCCTGGGTTTCTTTCATGGCAGTGGAATCACTTATGAGGGCAAAAATGGAAGCTCTTGATGCCAAGGATTGAACGTCAAACAACATTTCTTCTACTGTATTTTGGTCAAAGTAAATTACAGGGCTACCTTAGACTTAAGACCAAGGGAAATATACTCCACCTCTTAATGAAAGGAACAGCAAAATCATATTGCAAAGGGTCTTGCGGATACGGATGGAAGGAATCACTGCAGTAGTATTTGCAAATTATCTATCATATTACTGAAGCTGGAAAATATTGAGGTCAAGATCTATTAGCAGCCATTGTTCCAGAGCTGTGTAAGGAATTAGTGTGCAGTATATGAAAACGGAACTGCGTTCTGGAGAGAAGCAGAAACAAGAGCTGGAGGGCTCTGAAAGGATCAGAGCCCTTAAGGCCACGCTGTGTCTGTTCTCAGTTTGGATCACATGAGCAATTGAACCCTCTTGCCCCCTCTCCTACTCTAACTTCAGCTGGGTTTCTGTCATGTGTTCTCCAGCAGACCAGCTGAATGCATACTTACTACTTTTCCCTTTGTTTGCCTCCCCTGGAGAATAGATGAAAAAATTGGGAGTAGAGATCTATCAATTTTCAGTTAATTATGTATGTGGGCACAGCACCTCTCTTTCTACAACCCATCTTCTGCCAGATCGAAAGTGAATAGGCTGGCAACTTCCTTGCCACCATTATCGACTCTTATTCTGAGAACAAAAATGACCGTGAGCTCCCAGCAAGCAGCACCTTGGGGATAGATCAGGTTTTGAATGGAACCATCAGAAGGATGGGAAAACATACACAAGCGAGGTTCCTTCATGTCTTCCCATCACTGAGTTTCAAATTTAGACCTGGAGAAGCTGTGATAGCATCTGCATCGACAGTTTAACAGAATCTACAGTCCTGCTACCATTTAGATTAACTTCTTATGACAATGAACAAACTAGACTTGCTCTCAACAAATCAGTTCCAGCCCCTCTTTTCTATGGGATCATCTTTTTGGGATAAATGGGATCAAGATAGGTTGGTGACCTTTTGAGACAGTAGACTTTAGAATCTTGAAATCCCGTGATCAGAAATGAGAAGAAAATTGACGGTGTTTGTTTTCTGCAGCTAGCCGCTCGATTTATCACGTATACCTTTTCCACCTTCAGACTACCTTTTTTTTTGTAAAATGTCATTATCCAATAATCTCAGCAAACCTCTCCCAAGAATTTGAACTTTTCAGTATTCTGTAATTTAATCCTCTAACCGCATTACATTTCCAGAGCATTTCTTTGGTCCAGCTCATAAACAATAAATATTTCTAAGCATCGGGTCTAGACTCAACTTGGAAAGTGCCCCTGTTTCTTAGAACAGGGTCTCCAGAGCTCTTGTGTGGTGGAGGTGATTCTGGGGTCTCCTCTTGGGATGGCCTTTGAGAAGCCCTTCTCTCAGCAAGACAGAGGAAAACAGACAAGTAGGATGTTTCATTTTCCCCTCTGTGAGCCTTTTCCCTTGAACATTTTTCCTGAGGCATTTCCCGCTGGATCGGAAAGGATGAAAGATGAATGGGTCAAGGGTTTAAGCTCTGAAATTAGATGGACTTGAGTTTGAGCCCTAACATTGCCATTTAGCATCTACATAACAGACAAGCCACTTAGTTTTTCTGATGCCCAGTGTCCTCATCTGTAAAATGAAGATAATAATACTGCCTAGGATTGCAGTGAAATTAAATGAGAATATATAAGTAAAGTATTTGGCACTGTGCCTGGGACATACTAAGTGTTCAGTAAATGTTGTCCATTATTATTGCAGTATTTAATTTATATAATTTAATTAGATGCAATTTAATTTGTCTAAGGAGGTTTGCGTGTTGTCATGGGCCAAAAGAATCATCTTGGATTTTTAATGTAATTCATACGTCTTAAGGCATCTCTGTTTTTCCAGAGTGAGCTGCAGTGTGACTTTCAGAAACACTTTTAGGAGCAGGCCATTTATATTGAGAAACCAAAGACAATTGACCTAATGTCGGACTTTAAACATGGAAAAAAATTTGTTTGTATTTTGTCCAGAGGAAATGGCAATTGAGAAAGGCCCTGTTATTTCTGATTTTTAAATTAAAATAGAGAGGGATATTTATAGGTTTTTAAATAAATTTTGGAATCATTCGCATTGGTCATTATGCTGGATAAATATCCATATGCTTAAGACAACTAAAAGCAAACAAAATTTATCTTCTGAGGTAAGTACTTAACAGGTACTTATGGGAAGTGAAGTATAGCATTTGCTTTGGGGGTTTGCACCTAATTTTTGAGAATGCCTCTTGGGAAAGAAATAGCGTATTTTGCTGAATCCAATGGCATTAACCTGAAATTAACGCACTAGCACGTGTCCTAGAGCTAGGATGAACACATATACCAGTTCGCATAAAATAGTTCTCATTAACATAATTGTCCTAACATCATTATTAATAGCACACCATTTCACTCTCTAAAGTGTGCCAATTTAAATGATAAATTATATGGTGACTTTGTTTAAAACCTCACGGTCTATCTTCCTTTAAAATGGTTTAATGGATTAAATTATCATTACTACATTCACATTCTCAGCCTTCAGATGTTGGAAAATGTTTGTTTGTCATGAAAAAGTGGCATTTGTTTTTTTATGTCCATTAGACAATGGGAAATATGTAAGCCATTGGGTTTCCATCTTTTCCTTGGCTGCCAGGAAGCTCAAGACTATCAGCACTCACTTGCAGGACATTTCATAGCCTAGGATTTTTAAAGCAATTATTCCCTTACTTGCCATTGTTACTTTATTCTCATTTTAATTTTTATTATTTCTGAGATATTTCCCCCTATATATGGTTTCAAGTCATTTTTAGAAATAAGCATAATGTAAAAATGAAAAGGTTAGAATTGTTTTATTTTTAGTATTTAAAGTCATACAAATTCATATTAATACATAGGGCTGGACTGAGCAAACACAAGGAATCCCTTGTGGATATGCAGAAATCCCTCTTCTACATGGTGACACATGATGATGATGATGTGTGCTGGTTTATTCTCACACTGTGGTAGACTGCATTATTTAGCTCTAATGTTTGGCCTTCTGTGTATTCATGACTTTTTTTAGGTAACATTGCAGTGTCCCCCATTGGTTGTGGGGTAGTTTTCTTGGTTCACTCCTGACCTCACTTTGGGCTGGTCAATTCTTTGAGTGGTTATTGACAGAACTGACAATAAGAGCTGCAACCTGAGAGTCCAAGCATGGAAACCTTGCCAGATTTAGCAGCGAGGAAGGGATTTATTCTCCCTTAAAGAACCAAAGCATCCTGTGTGGGAATGTGTACCATACATAGTAAGGAATCTTAGTGGTAATAGGCAAGCACTGGACTGCATGGGTCCGGTTTCCAACAGTGACACCTTGTGGCAACAACTAGCCATGACAGTAATGGTTCAAATAGACGAGCTGTCTCCAGGTAGACAGAGAATCTGGAAAGCTCATCTCTGGGTAGTATAAACCCCAAGGGGGTGCATATTGAGGGAGGAAGATGTACAAACCACACTTACTGCTAATAATAGACAAGGAATCAATTTATTAATTTTAAAAGTGAGAGATTGTAAAAGTGGAAATTCTCGTTTCAGGGAGGCAGTATCTCCAGGTGGCGGCCCCTAGGGAGAGCAGTTACTCAGTTACAGGGAGGAGAAGCACAACATTCCAAGGTGAAGATGATAAAATTGTCTATTAGGCCTTGTTTGAGCTGAGAGTTTCCCGGGTAGCTTTATCTGTGTACAAAAGGTTATCGACTAACTTCTGCTTCTTGTGACCTATTCATTCAAAAATGTAGTAGGAGACCTTATAAGCTGCCCACCTCGGGAAGTTCGGGGCTGATCTCCTCTAACCCTGCGTGGTAGAGAGTCAGTTGCCGGCCGGCTAATAAAGGCTCATAATTAATCTCAATTGGCTCCGTGGGTCTCAGAATCATTCGTGCCATAACAAGATGTGTGACCACATCTGCTGGCTTGTGGAACAGTTTACCCTAGCTTTACTGTCACCCTAAATGTGTATGGGATGGAGGGATAAGGAAGAAAGTATGGATCTCAATGTATGATATGAATTGGGGTTGAGATGGAGTTAATAAGGAAGTACTTTCGGGAAGAGTTGACCCCTGAATTCTAAGTCCTGCTAAGTTCAGAATGACTGCAAGCTGACCCAGGTGTCATTTATGGTGAAGTCCAGCCCTGCTGTGCTGATTTGCACTCTGAATTGCAGTGGTGGGAGCTACCCAATGAGACAGGAGAGGAGTGTAACTCAAAGGGGGAGACGGTGACAAGGTTAGTCATGCAGACGTCTTTGAAAGGTGAACTGAAGCCATACAAACTTGCAACCCAAATTTTAGGCCAGAATTGTTGTATTACAGAGCAATTTTAAGCAGATGCCTACTGTGGATTTTTTTTAAAAAATGGAACAGATATCTCCTAGAAGGCATTTCAAATGCTTGCTTCTTGTTTCACTTGCCAGGAAATAGAGACATAGAGGAAAAACTCTCTGGGTGGAAAATATAATTCTTCAGGGGGTTATAGTTATTTATTTGCTTCATTTAAGATTCAGCAAAACCAGGATTGATCCAGCTCTTCCCTGTCCTCCAGCAAATATGCTTTCCCTCCCTGACTGCATCAATTTCCCTTTATTTTCCGTGGAGCCAGAGGAAGCAGTAGCCTTGCTTCGTTTTGCTGTCTTACGCTTTGCACCGACATCAATCACTCGCTTGACAGAACATTTCTTTTACCTCAGTTTTTCTCTGGGTTGATCATCTTTTTTTTTCTTTTCTTTTCTTTTTCTTTTAATGACATCTCAAAGCCTGTCTGAATTTATCCACTCAACCATAAAGCGAACATTGGAAAAGCTGCTTTTTAGTAATCTGTTAGTAAGAAGATATCTGTGCCCAAGATCTAGTTTCTTAAAGAAACAGTTCTCCACAGTTTGAACTTGAATATCAATTCCAGGTTACTTGAAAAGTATCACCAGCCATGATAATCATTAACGAAGAAGAAGAAGAAAAAGGCCTGTAAACAAATATTGGAAGTCCATGAAATCAAATGCATTTCTAAGTTTGTACTTAGAGATCAAAAACAAGAATAACAACAAATATAGCTTGCATGCAGGATCAGTTTTCCATAAGCATGGCAAAAGATAGTAGTGTGGGCTAATTTGAATGTTCTCTGCTGTTTCCTAGTCAAGTGTCCTTGGGCAAATTCCTTAGCTTTTCTTGTGCCTGAGGTATAACATTGTGAGCTACTAACAATGGGGTGCTTTCGTGAGCATCAGGCTGGGCTTCAAGCTCTTTGTCATTTATTAGTTTAGCAATTCTCCCAACAACACTTACATTTTGTTCTTCCTTATTTTATCAATGGGAAAACCAAGGCACAAAGATGCTAACTAACTTGCCTAAGGTCACAGAGCTGGAAAGTAGTAGAGCCAGGATCTGAAGGGAGGAGGTCTGCCTCCAGGGGCACCATAGAGGGTTGATGGTAATTGTGCTAATAACTCAGCTTGGGTTGTTGTTATTGGGTTGTTGAGAGGAATAAAGAAGAGTTGTGTTTGTGAAGCACATACCACTGTGTCTGGCATAAGATAAAAGCTCAACGATGTTTACCTGTGTTGTTAAGGCTAGACCATTTAAACCTTCTGAGGATTAGCAATTTCCTAAATTTGAACTTGAATTTTTGAACTTGAGATTCAGTTCAAATGGCTCTGGTTATTCCAATGATTTCTATTATTTTGAAAAGGAATTTAACTTTGGGTGGTGAACACCGAATGCAATATACATATGATGTATTATTGAATTGTACATTTGGAACCTATATGATTTTATTAACTAATGTCACCCCAGTAAGTTAAAAAAAAAAAAAAAGGAAAGACATTCTGGAACAAAACCAGAGTTACCTACTGTAACCCTCACATTAGGGCAACTGGTATGAATGAGAATAGGATGATTATCCAGGAATTAGCTAATGAGTGGTGGTCAACTTTTGGTCTACTTTGTGTCTTTGAGAAACTGGACTTGAATATCCCATCCCTCACCTTGGAACTTCTGCCCACCGCCCTTGTTCACTTCGCTTTGGCCCCTTTCTCCTCTATTCTCAGGGTCAATGTCACAGCAATAGAGTGCTGGGAATCCTATTTCATTCTGTTTCATCCCCTCTGGTGCTCTGATTGCAATGAAGCAATGCAGCCCCAGAAAGAGAGAACTTAATCCATTTTTATCAGTGATGTCAAATCATATGCAAATGAATTTATTAAAGAACCATTTCGTTTGAAGAGGTTTGTTTCCCCTCGTTGGGTGATTCCTGGATGGAGGAAGACCTCAGAAATATGCCATTCCTTTATTAAAGGCTCCCAAAGTATCCATTTTAGAATGAAAATGGTAACCTGGGTCTGGCCTGCTTTTTCACAGAAGGAAAACAGACTTTAAACAATTAATAAAATGGGGGGAAAAACGACAAAACAGAAACATAAAGTGCTTTGAGATCACACAATAGGGGGTCTGTCTAGGGGTGCCATGAAAGTCAGGGATGGGACATTTTGGCCGAGATACAAAAGCAGAAGACAGAGTATTTGAGAGTATTCCAGGCAGAAGAAACAGCATGTTCAAAGGCCTGGAGGCTGGTGGGGACTTGGAAAGTTCAAAGGGCTGAAGGAAGACCAGTAGATGAGGTGCAGAGAGCTGGGGGGAGCGGGTGGCAGGGGCTGTATCCTGAAGGGCCTTGTTGGTTGTGGGATGGCGCATCGCTTTTACGCTAAAGCAATGGGAAATCCTTGAAGGATTTTAATCAGGGACAGTTATGGGTTTACTTTTGCTTTTTTAGAAATATCACTTTGTTTACTATGTGGGAAAAAAAGCAGAGAGAAGCAAGAATGAGATGGGGCAACCAGGCAGTCTGCTTTACCAACCAAACCTCAGTATTTTTTGTTTGTTTTCAGAATGAAAATACTTCTGATATAATATACGTCTACTCAGACTCCCTTGCAGATATAGACGGGCATGTGGCACGAATCTGAGCAATGAGATATTTGCTGAAATCTGCTACAGATTTCTGGTCAAGTTTTGGCTCTCCTGATGTAGACACCACTTTATGCCCTTCTTATTTCTGCATGAAACATGAACTCAAGAGTTAGAGGGTAGCTGGGATGTTGATAACTTCATAGGTGCTGTCCCATCCTACACAGCCTACTTTCAGACTCTGTTTATTGTGAAATAGTGACTCTATTTGGTTAATCCACTTAGTTTGGTTTCTGTGGCAAGTGACCAAATGTTGGTTAAATGTAAGTTAAAGTAGGATAGGTGAGAGCAAATGGTAGCTTAGAGTAGGGTGGCAGCAGTGGAGATGGAGAGAAGCAAAGAAATTCAAGGGCTCTTCAGGAGACAGAATCCACAGCTTTATAGGAAGGCTCCGGCGGTGCCTCTTCCCTCATAGAGGCTGCTGGGAGGCTGATTTAGGGCCTGGCTTCACTCTCCCCACCCTAGTTCATTTCTCTCAAGGTCTGATGGCCCAAACCTCTATACCTGCATACACTTCATTTGCTTTTGCTTTTCCTAAACCTCAGGTCTCTCTCTTTCTAAATAACTGCAGCAGAGATATTTAGATACCTCAATAGTGGATCATTACCTAAATATCTCCATAGTGGATAAATATGTGAGGGGATAAAAGAGACTCAAGTTCAAGTCATTTTTATGTTACTCACATGGTAGGTGAATAACGCCAGACAAGTCTCTTAACCACTAAGATATTAGTTTCTCCCCTGTAACTTGCAAGGTTGTATGACCTGAATGCAGTAATGACACTTTTTTTTGTGATGCACAGCTACTCCTCAGACTGATTAAATCATATTCTCTGGAGGCGGGATCCAGGCATCAGTATTTTTAGAGTTCCCAGTTAATGCCCATATGTAGCCAAGGTCGGGAGCCACTGATTCATGCAGGGTTGACAAACATGGTGTTAAGCACTTTACACATATCATTATTATTCATTTTGACTGGCAATTCACTGAGCCTGAAGACAAAATGGTATAAAAATATTCATAAGTGAAACCACATGTGCTCAAATCTCCTTTGCCTGGACAGAAACTACTAGGTCGCCAACTCTTATTTGGGTTTCAACTATCACGGGAATTTTTCACCTTTTTCTTCCTTCTTCCCTTTTGCCAGAGAAACCTAAAAGTGAGAGAAAGAGAGAGAGAGAGAGAGAGAGAGAGAGAGCGAGAGAGAGCGAGAGAGAGAGAGAGATGGGTGCATGGGAGAGGGAGAGGGTTGGGATTCATTTCGACATCCCTTTAATCTTCTTCGCCTCTCCCAGAGTCGTAGAGACTGTCCACAGTGTTTCCCAAAATTACACGGGCTTCTTGAGGACTTCCTTCATTCAGAGCCAAAACCCAAGGGCTGCTCCACCCAGCAGCAAACCAACAGTGGCATCTTCTAACCACAGACTTGCCCTTTGGAGCTTTTACGTGGCCTCTCTCTTGGTCATCATGTTCCTAGTGCAAATATTTTCTTAGCTGCAGGCCCAGAGACTGACCTTTCCCATATCACAAGACATCTTCATCAAGAGATGAAATCGGAGATTTGAATGTCTGAAATTGGTGGAAATGAGAAAGGAGGGGGTGTTTGCTTGTTTCCTTTTTGTCAGGTTCTCTGTTTTGTTTTATTTTGTTTCATAAGAAAAATACTTCTAACTTACCCTCATGATGCTTGGCCTCTTTGCACGGCCTTTCCAGATCATTCTTGGCGGTGGTCCTCTTGTTTGCAGAAACATTAGTTAGTGGAGGGCCATGGTGTGTGGTCTGGGACAGTTAGCATCAGAATTACTGGCACTGTAAGAGGCTTGTTAAAAATTCAGAGTTTTGAGGTCCACTCCAGGCTTACAGATACAGAACTTCTCCAAGTGGGGCTTAAGACTGAAGTTTTAACTAGCACCCTGAGTGATGCAAAGTACAATAAAACTTGAAAATCATTGGTTTCGAACTCAATATTCTTATTACCTTGGTGTGAAACTTCAGCACTTGGGTTTATACTGTCTTTCACCATTTTCTCTTTGGAGAAAGTTATTCCGTGCATCAGGCAATAAGTCTATAAAATTCTCAAGGGCTGGTATCCCCACTGCACCCAGCTCAGCACCAAACGATGGAAGATGCTTGTTATATACTATCCCAGAATGACTAAGCTGCAGACCCCAAAAAGAAAGCAGTTAGCTCCAGGGTCCATTTCGCAGACTAGAGCTCGGAAAGGGCTGGGCTGAGGCCAGGTCAAGGGACTGGCACACTCTAATGATGCCAAGAGCAAAGATTCTTTTTAAAGGAGATTTTTATAAAACAGATTAAGGATAGCAGGTGTATTGGACCTGGGGCTGCAGCCAAGATCTAGGTTAGCCTTACTTTTTCTTTCTCTGTTTTCTATGGCTTCCTCTGAATTCAAATTACCCTGAATAAAAATAGCTTCAGTCACCCTGAGATAGAAAATGAAACCTATTTGCTCAGCAGTTTTGCTTGGTATTTGTTACCGACCATGATAAATTATGCTGTACAGTCAAGGCAAAGTTCTAGGTCTGGGCTTGTCAGCTGGATCAGCATAGGTTGAGCTGACAGTAGCAGAGAACTTTCTTGTGCAGCTGTTGTGAACAGTTGCCTGATTCAGCCACCTGATTCCTCTGCGGGATTGCCCAGGGTGGAAGGGGCAAATGGCTTTGTTTTACCTGAATCTTTGGCTGATTTTGCATATTGACTTTCCTTACCACCTGTAAGATCTGCAACTGGACCCCTTGAAAAAGTCGAGCCCTGATATCCCCAAAGAGTATTTAATCTTTCTGAGTCCCTATTTTCCCAGATGGTGCCCATCTTGGAAGATTTCCAAACAGCTTCTTTTTTTTAAATATGGTTTCTTTCACTTGTACTTATTCATCTAAAATTCATCTGTGTTGTTTATATCAGTAGTTCATGTCTTTTCTCTGCTGAGTAGTATTCCATGGTAAGGATGTAATATAATTTGTTTTTCCATTCACCAGCTGAAGATATCTGGCTTGTTTCTGATTTTTGTTGTTAAAGATTTGCCGTGATGTGCTGATTTTTGTATAAACTTTGTTTTCATTTGAGAGCAGGAGACTTGAGGAGCACTTGTGAGGACGATTTCTTTGGAGAGTTCTGTGTTGAGTGCTTTGTTTAATAACCAAAGTCAAAAGAACGTTTTCTTCCTGGGACTTCAGAGGACCACTCAAAGACCTTGATATGTGTCTCTGCAGTTGGGGGAACACAATGGACTGGTGTTTAGCATGAGTGGTTGGCTAATGCACAAGTGAGAAAGGCTACGATAGGGTTTCTTAGTGTTTCTTAGAACAGCATTACTACCCTCTTTCTGTGTTCAAGGAAAGTCCTGTTAAAATAGAAAGTGTGACCTCTCAAGGTTGTCAGTGTCCCCTGCTTACTCTCTCTTGGTGCAATGTGCTTACCTTATATTCTGAGTCTTGCTAAACTTCCAAGCAAAACACCAGAATTCTGTGTTCATGGGGCATTGAGATGCTATATGCAAATGCAAGGAAGGGTCGACCTGCATATTATGCATAACACCTCTTCTCATTCTCATTGCTTTGTAGTCCCAGTCGATAGAAAAAATAGTAATTCCAACTACAGAGATTGCGAATGCTCAGATGTGACCAAGTGGCTTTTGTGGATGTTGTGTCTTTGAAGAAATAAATTAGGTGTTGGCACTCAATCTGTGCATACAATCTTTTTTTTTTTCATGTTTCTTTAACAATTTTTATAATAGACTTGACTTGTGCCTAGAAGAGGTGGTATAGAGCATCCTCTTGGCTTCTTGGTACAAAAATGAGATGTCCAACTAAGGTCTGCTATGGAAAGCCCCAGGCCTGGGTTCAAATATCGCTCACACATTGTGTGAGTCTCAGGCATATAACTTCTCTCTGAGCTCAATTTCTCCCTTTTAATATGGGAATTAAATAATATTTACTTACAGGATAATTATGAGTAATACCATATAAGTCAAATGACCCTGACACAGACGAAACATAATGACAGGTCAAACTCTGGAGAAATCTATATGGTTCGTGCCTTGCATCTGCTCCTCCTTATACTTTCGTTTTAGCTCCATGTTTTATATCGCTCAGGAATGACAGCTCCCTCTCCCCATCTTTTAAAAATAGACTAGAGAAAATAAATCCAAAGGAATAAATTTCTAACTGTGAAACTTCTGGTGCTTTGTCCCTAGATGGTCTAGCTATTGGAGAGTAGGGAGAACTTCTTGGTATCCCTAAAACAGTGTAATTTAGGCATTCGAGTAGTTTGCTTGTCTCAGGCTGCCTCTGAATCACGCTCCTGGAGGCTCACTTCAGTCTGGTGGGTGGCTTAGAAATTTGTTTTAGAAACAAGGTTTATGTGTTGATTGCACTTCCTCTGTGGTTCTCTCATTGTCTATTTCTGACAATATTTGCATGAAACCAGATATTTGATTTCAAGAACATCTGTTCTCTCAATTCATTTCTCACCTGAATCAACTGCTCTTCCGCTTGGTCTGAAGAGCTGCTTTGCTCAGCAATACTCAGGCCGTGAGAAGCAGTGAGAGCCGAGAGGCATGGCGGGGACTCTGACGAATGCAAACAAGTTTGCTGGGGCATCCAGCCTCAGAGGAAGATGTGATGTCGGTGAAAGCCTTGGGAAAATAGTGTAGTTTAGCCCAATATTTCAAATAAGTGCCTATTCTTTTAAACACCAGGACTTAAAATGACTTAGCCTTTTTGGTGAAATCTTTTGCAAATAGGGAGCTCTTCCTTACCTCACAAATCAGAGCATGTGGAATTTTTTGAGTGCCTGTTGTGTGCCGAGCTTTGTTTTTTGGCTCTCTAAATGGACATCACGGAGGCTGATATCTAAACATTAACATTTGCACTGTATCATAGTGTTTGTGATGCTTTTTGGGTTTATTAAGGGCAAGGAGCTTTATTCTTGTGTTAAGCGGCCCCAAGGCCCAGAGCTAGAGGGAAGAGGTCATGGAGGAATGGCCGAAAAGGGAGCCCTGTGGCTGGGAGAATGAGCCAGGGAGTGCTTGATGTGGACTGGGTCATAGACAGGCAGGGGCTGTTCTTCCCCGCGCTCTGTGGCCTGGCCTGAAACCCTCACAAAAATCACTGAAGGGTTTTAAGCAGGAGCATAAACAATCAGATTTATATTCTGAAAGGTCGCTCAAATTGTAGGTGAAGAACAGAATGGAGGCGTGCAGAGTGGGGTGCAGAGGAGGCTCCCAGTGTGGTGGTCCAGGCAGGGGGATGTGTAATGCCTTGCGATGTTGAATCTGCCCCGTCTGCCTTTTAGATTCATTCTGTTTGCTCTGTCACTATGGACTGCAGCCTGTGTCCTATCTTATGGGGTTCTGCTTCTGTGGAGAACTCCTACCTTTATTAAGCACTTTCCCTCATCTTGTTTTGAGTCAGAGTAGGTAGCTGACCATCTCGCACTCCCAGTGGTTTACCTTTCTTTGAAGGCAGGGCACAGTTCCATTTATCTTTGTGTTTCCCATAGAAGCCAGCTCAAAGATGTAGAAGTCTTATATTATACATTGTTCTAAAAATGTTAAGTGACGTTTGAAAATGTAGGAGGCAATGTGTAAATTTGCTTTCGAATGAATAAATGAATGAACAGATGATAAATGAATGGGTGGATTTAGTAAGAGAATTTTTGTGAGCTTGTTCTTGATAAGACCTGATAAGCCAGCTCTTCTAATTAGAAATGAGTGTAGACTTAAATTGCCCAGAGGTAAATTCCTTGTTATTCTATTATACTGATTTATTAATACCCATTTTAGTCTGACCTGAAGCCTATTTTAGTTTATTTCTTGGTTCTTAGCTATGGTGGGTGAAATCGTTAGAGAAATAAATGCATCTATTTTGGAGGTAGAGAGGGTGAGGTTTTGAAGGACACCTATTATTAGGTTGCTCCCAGGATTGCTTTTACATATAGCATTAAAGAAAGCCGTCATCTGTATGAAGTTAACTTCAGGAAACCCTGGAGGGATCTCCACCTTCTCTCCAAAGCAATCCTCCACCTTTTCATTAATGCCTTCTTTATTGGAGTCTGCTATTGTAAAGGAAGGCATGGTCTAATGTGGTTCCTGAAAGAGGTCACAGCGTGCCTTGATTGTGTTTCCCACCAAGGTAAAAATGATTGATGGCAAATCCTTTCCTGAGCGAATTGAGGGCCCACCTGAGGGGAAGAGAACATGGAGGGAAGGAAGAAGGAAGAAGAGATTGGGGAGCGTGGAAAATAAGCTCCTCAGATTGATCATCCTGCCCAGCTTTCCAGTTTGAATGGTATAGATCAGGGGTCAGTGAATGTTTTCTGTGAAGGGCAAAACAGTGAATAATTTAGTCTGTGTGGACCATATGGTGTCTGTCACAGCTACTTAACAAGGCCCCTAGTGTGTGAAAGCAGCTATAGACAATACGTAAATGAATGGCCTTGGCTGATTTCCAATAGAACTATTTACGAAAAGTCTGTGGGCTGAATTTGGCCTGCCAGCAGTATTTTGTTGACTCTGATCTAGGTTATTCTTGATTAAAAACAATAAAACAAACTTGTATCTCATGGGTTAACACATAAAAGTATTATTAGTATTATTTCTTGCTTGTACCAAATGTCTAGTGTAGGTCAAGGGTGGCTCTGTTCTCCTGGTCACTCAGAGACTTGGGCTGACAGAAGCTCTATCTCAACTGAGTTTACACAATCACCCTGGCAAGAAGACAGATGGTTGAATTGCATGTTGCTTTTTGAAGTTGCCATCTAGAAGAGACTTTTCATGGGGCAATGCAAGTCCCGTGGTTATATCTAATTCCAAAGGGATAGGGAGGTACCATCTTATTGCATGCACAGAGGGGGCAGGAGAATTCTGGGATAGGTGATTTGCACTAATGCGTACCACAGATGAGGAGACCAAAGTTCACAAGAATGCCCCTATTCTGTTTTTGCTCCAACAAAATGGGGCAATTGCTGCTTCCTGCCCTGTATTCAGCATCTTCAGGTCAGCTGGTCTCCCACAGTCCTGGCCTGAAGTGATAAGGATTTACTCTTTTTTTCCCCCTAGAACTTCTATTTAGGCCTATTCTTGAATTAATATTTGTGTATGGCACGAACAGGGATTAAGGTTAAAGTATTTTTTCCATGTGGATATCTCATTACCTAAACATTATTCATTGTAAAAGTCCAACAATTCCCCCATTAAACTGTAGTTATGTCTTTATTGTAAATCAACTGACTATATATATATGTGTGGTCTATTTCTGGACTTTATTTTATTTCATTGGTTCATTTGTCTATTCTTGAAATCATAGCACATTCATATAATCTCATTTAAAGAAGTCTTAAAGTTAGATAGTATAAGTCTTCTAAATTTCTTCTTCAAAATTATTTAGGTTATTTTTTAGGTTTTTTGCATTTTTCTTCACGTAAATTTTATAATAAGCCTTGTCGATTTTCACACACACACAAAAACCTTGAGATTTTGATTAGAATTAAATCTAAAGATATATTTGAGAACAGATGTCTCAAGTTTCACTCTTACAATTCATGAGAACAGTATATTTTAAGGAGCAAAATAGAAAAAGCCTAGATTACCTTGAAGAGACTTTTAGTAGAAATATTATGTAGTAATAGACATTGTAAACACTAAGGGCTCAGAACAAAGTGAGAAACATGTTACTGGAAATGAGAGGGAGGGAGATCCCGCTATCTAGTGGCTGAAAGCTTCCTCGAATTGTGTTCTCCAGTTATATGGAAAGCAAAATTATGCATGATGAACTTGGGCATTTAGCTGAGAAGATTTTCTAGCAAAGGGTTAAGGCGCAGTGTGGTTTCTCTTTGCTGCTTCTTAGTAAAATGTGAGCAAAGAGAGATAAATCGAGTGAAGAACTGTTCCACAAAAAGGAACAGGACTTAATAATTGGGAAATTGTCAGCATATCTAGGCAGCGAAAGATGCCATAATTTTGAAATGGCTGCTGAAAGCAGCATAGAGAAAAGGCTGAAAGCGTAGTTATACAAACTTTTGCTGAAAGCTGGGAAAGATAAAAAGATCAGGATATTCAGACACACACACACACACACACACACACACACACACACACACACACACACACACACACACACACACACACACACAAACACACACACACACACCCCCCCCCTTCAAGAGATTAAACATCTCCTAAATCAAACCTGAAGACATTTAAGACACTTAAGAGCATTTTTCCTCAGGAAAAGCCAAACAGAAAGGAAATCATACCCGTGACTGCCAGCGTTAGCTGTGCTATAGAGTTTTATCCTACTTGTGAAAACCTGTGAATGTGATAAGCAAGCACTCCTGAGATGGTACAATTTACCTTAAAATAAAAAGATGACTCAGGTGAGCCTAATTTAATCACATGATCCCTTAAAAGGAGAGAAGTATCTCTGGCTGATGGTCAGAGAGTAAAGGAGAAGGCGAAGGCAGAAAGATTAGAAGCCCGGGAAGGACTTGGTGCTCTCTCTGGCTTTGAAAATGAAGTGGGGTTGGGCTCATGAGAAACATGAGGGCAGCTTTCAGGATCTGAGTGGTTCTCACTGAACAGCCAGCAATAAAATGGGGACCTCATTGTTACATCTACAGAGGACTGGATTCTTCTAAACCTGAATGCACTTGGAGCAGGCAGATGCTTCCTGCCCCTCTATCCCAGATCTACCGCCCTTCATCTCTAGGTAAGAGCTCAGCCTGGCTGATTCCTTCATTTTGGTCTGGTGAGACCTAGAGACCCAGTCAAATCCACCTGGACTTCTGACGTATAGAATGATGAGATGAAAATTTTGCTGCTAATTTTGTGATATTTGTTACATAGCAAAGAAAACTAATACAATCTTTTAAATTGGAGCCATTTCTAGTGGGTATGTAGTGGTATCACTGTGGTTTTATTTTTAATTTTTCTAATGACTAATTATGTCAAGCCTTTTTTCATGTACCAATTCTCTGTCTGAATATCTTCTTTGGCAAAATGTCTGTTTAAATCTTTGCTCATTTTTAAAAAAATAATTTAAAATTTTGCTATTACATTTGGCATACAATATTATATTCTTTGGTTCATTTTTAATTAGATAGTTTTTCTTATTATCCAGTTGTAAGAGTTTTTTATACATTCTGGGTATAATTCCTCTGTCAGACATGTGGCCTGCCATTTTGCCTTCTTAATGTTGTTTTTCCATGAGCAAAACTTAAAAACTTTTGATAATTTTGTCTTTTATGGTTCATGATTTTTATGTCTTACTAAGAAATATTTTTCTGTCCCCCAAGGTTACAAATATTTTCTCCTTTGTTTTCTTTTTTCTCCCCTTTGTTTTCTTATAGTTTTATAATTTACTTTTCCTGCGCATGATGTCATGTGAGGGACAATATTCATTTTTTTCCCATTTGGATATCTGGTTGTTCCAGTTCTATTTGTTAAAAGGTTTTCCTTTTCTCCATTGAATTGTCTTGGTATCTTTGATGAAAATCAATTGACCCTATATGTTTTAGTCTATTTCTGGACTCTGTTTGCTTCTGTTTATGTATGTACACACAAACACACATACACTCACTCACATGGGTTCATATTTTATTTTGCAAATACCATACTGTCTTGATTACTGTAATTTTACAGAAAGTCTTAAAATCAGAGAATATAAGGCCTCTAACTTTGTTCTTTAAAAAAAATCAGTTTGGTTATTTTAGGACATCATCTTGCCAATTTCTACAAGAAAGCCTGTTAGAATATTGATTTGGATTGCATTGAATCTATAGATCAGTTTAGGGATAATTAATATCTTATGTATTGAGTCATTCAACCCATGAACATATTATATTCTCCATTTATTTAGATATCTATTTTCTCCCTGAATTATTTTTTTAGTTTTCAGTGTATGGGTCTTATACAATGTTTTAAAAATGTTTGTATTTTTAAATATCTATTATTTATAAATAGTTTTTCTTAATTTCATTTAATGATCATTTATTGCTACATATAGAAAGATTAAAAGATATTTTGTATATTGACACTGTATCTGTCATCTTGCTAAACTTACTAGTTCTAGTAACTTTTTTGCCAACTTTTTAACATTTCTAAATATAATCATGCACACTTCAAATACAGACAATTTTTCTTCTTCCTTAATTAATTAATTAATTAAGTTTATTGGGGTAACATTGGTTAATACAATTATATAATTTTCAGGTGTACATTATAATTTGACATCTGTATATTCTATTGTGTGTTTACCACCCAAAGTCCAGTTTCCTTCAGCTACCATATGTTTGATCCCCTTTACCCACTTCACCGTCCCCCTGCTCCCCTATATGTGACCTCTTTTACCCCATCTACCTCTTACCTCCACCCCCACCCCACTAGTAATTACTAATCATGAGTCTTCTGGTAATCACTAGTCTATAGTCCACGTCTACGAGTCTCTGTTTGTTTGTCCTGCTCATTTGTTGCTTTTAGGTTTATATCCCACATATAAGTGATATCATGTCTGGCTTATTTTGCTTAGCATGAATATCTTGAGGCCCATACATGTTTTTGCAAATGGCAGTATTTCGTCTCTTCTTATGGCTGAGTAATATTCCATTGTATTTACTTCTTCCTTTTATATCTATGCCTTTATAGTCTTTTGATTCACAAGCCAACGTTGAATGAAAATGTAAGAGGAGACACCCTGCCATTCCCTTGATCTTAGACAAAATAATTTAGTTTTTCCCCTTTAATTACAAGGTGTTTTTGTTTGTGATAGATATTAATTATCCGTTTGGAAAATTCCCTTTAAATCTTAGTTGACTGAAAGTTTTATCAGAAATGGTTGTTGAATTTTGTCCAATACTTTTGCTTCATTGGTTGAGACTATCTATTTTTTAATCTATTAATTTTTGAATGTTGATCGATTTTTGAATGTTAAATTAATGTTGCATTCATGAGATAAATTCTTCTTGGTCATTATTCAATTTGCTAAAATTTTGTTAAAGATTTTTGCACCTGTGTTTATGAGGGGTATTGTTCTTTAGTTTTATTTTTTCGTAATACCTTTATTTGGTTTGGCATCAAGGTTATGTTTGCCTCATAAAAGGAGGTATGTGTTCCCTCCTTTTCTATTCTAAGAAAGAATTTTTATTGAATTGATTTTATTTCTTCCTTAAATATCCGGTACAATACTCCATAATGCCAACTGGGACTAGTTTTGGAAAGTTTTAAATTACACATTCAGCTTCTTTAAAAGGTAAAGAACTAATTGTGCTTTTCTTTCTTCTTGAGTGAATTTTCTAGTCTCTGTCATCTTTCTTCCCTCCCACTCCCAATAAATTTGGCTGGATGTTTATCAATTTTATTGATATTTTATGAGAACAATTTTTGGTTTTATTAATTTTCTCTATTTTTTTTTAAATTTCAATTTATCTCTGCTCTTATTTTTATTATTTTCCTTATTCTGTTTTATCAGACTTTAATTTGTTCTACTTTTTCTAGTTTCCTAAGGAGGAAGCTTAGATTATTGATTTGGGAATTTTTTTTAAATATAAGCATTTAATGCTATAAGATTTTCTTTAAGCACTGTTTGAGTTGTATTCTATAAGTTTTGATGTGATGTGTTTTCACTTTCACTCAGTTAAAAATATTTCCTCATTTTCCTTTTGATTTCTTCTTTGACTCATAAGTTAAATCGAAGCATATTGTTAAATTTTCAGCAATTTGGGAATTTTCCAGGTATCTTTTTTTTCCAGTTTAATTTTGTTATGGTTAATCAACATAGAGAACATTTTGCATGACTCAGTTATCCTAAATGTATTAAGCTTTATTTTATGGCCCACATTATTATTGATCTTAGCAAATGTTTCTTATATATTTGGAAACAATGTGTACTCTGCTACAGCTGGGTGAAGTATTCTATGATTGTAAACTAGGTCAAGCTGGTTGATAGTGTTGTTCAAGTCTTCCTTGTACTTACTGACTTTTCTCTTATTGACCTACTAATTACTGAGAGAAGAGTGTTAAAATTTTCTAGTTATGGATTTGTGTATTTCTTCTTTTATTTTTATAAGGTTTTGCTTCATATATTTTAAAGTTCTGTTATTACATGCATACACTTCTAGGATTGTTGCATCTTTGTGATGAATTGAACCCTTTATCATATGCAATGGCCTTTATCTCTGGTATTATTCTTTGTTGTAAAAACTATTTTTCTGATATTAATAAAGCCACTCTGAATGCTTTCCACTTAGTCTAGCCCAAGGAAATTTAAGATATACATAAACTTTATTTTCGAAAATGACTTCATGTATAAATTATCACTTCTGTGTTGATGCTCAAACAAATCAAAACAAATTCAAAAGGAATTTTGGGAAGAAGGGGTATTCTTGTTTAATAACTTTAGGCATAAATATCAACCCATAATAAGCTTGTATATGTGATAAATAGACAAATTTTTGGCAGTAATACAACAAAAGCTTCTCTAGTTCTCTAATAATATAGAGATCAGCCTGATGATATGTTTCATATTAAATTTTGATTTTATTTACTGTGAGTGTCACTTTTTGTGTTTGTCAGCATTCCCTCCATGGATTATATTTTACACTGTACTCCAGTGACTTGTGATGTTGTATTTTGCCATTAAATTGGCCAAGATCCTAAATATATACATTCCCTGTGATCTTTGATCTATGAAAACTTAGTATTTCACAATATTTCTATTGGACAGCAATAAACTAGGATGAGCTAAGCAGTGTAGCAATTTCTGTATCTCTATAGATGACTAATTATAAGCTTGAGGTAGAGGCTGCTTCGCTTGCTTCTTTTAATTCTTTCCTGCTGTGATAAAGCTGGAGCTGGTTGGAACTGAAGTGGGGTGGATAGGATCAAGTTTTAGGTTAAATAGATATACTCGCTAATGTTGAGAGGATCATTGGTTGTAGTGAACGGTCCTGCAGTAGATGTCAAATAGCCTTACTACTGCTATTTCCCAAGTATCACCTCCTTAAGAAACGTATTATTATTATTAGTGATTTGCTATTGGCAGTGGGAGAGACTGTAATGGTTGGTTGGATTACCTCTTGAACTTCTCTCCTAATTCTCTTAATTCTTCAGAACTCATCTCTATTTGCTGGCCTGCCTCTCCTCATTACCTTAGTTAGTTTCCACCAATCTCAAATATTCTCTGATATTAGGGTCATGTCATAATTTGGCACTCAATTATGGATGATGTTTTAATTATGTGCTCCCACAAATATTACAAAAGCTAATTGATTGTTGAGATCGACTCTTAGAGGTAAAAGTGTCCATAATTTTTGTCGAATGAGTGAATGAACTAATATTTGGGATGTTGGATTTGGGAAGAATTTTGTGTTATTGGTATATGTGAGACGTTATCTGCAATATTTGGTTTATACATTTCAATAGATACCAAATGAAAAATTGTATAACTTTTGGTTATTTATGGGACCACAAGGACAGAGTTTAACATAGAAATATTTCATAAAAATCAGTGCCTCGGGGTTTTCTACATTCCTCTCTTGTATTTATTATAGGACAAACTGCTTGGTAATGCTAAAATATTTTAGTTTTTCTATTTTTTATTTTTTACTACATTTGATCTCTAACTAGGGGACATGGCAGCTATTAGTTCAACTACCAGCGAACCTTCTTATTGAGGATAGTATAACATCACGATATAGTATAACCAAGACATCACCAAGTCTCAGACTCTGAAATCTTAATACGATGATTTCAAAATCTGGCCAGTCACCAGAATGAAAATTTTCAGGCTTGCAAATATTCTATTCAATAAGTTTAGGTGGAAATCTGAAAAATGAATTTTGAAAGCTTCCCAGATAATTCTGTCAATCAGCCAAGCCCAGGAATCTTCATTTGCAGGCTGACCCTATGATCACAGCCTAGCCAAGGTAAGCTGGGCTGTTGCATAGTCTAGGTTTGTGCTCATTTGAAGGAGAGCAGTAGCGTGGAGATGACCCGATCTCCCTTGTCGGTGGTTGCACAGCTAAGGATGAAGGATTTGGTTAGGTTACAAATTTTACCGAGATGGTGGTATGAGAGATTAGTGCTAGGCTTCATTCCTTGTTCCAAGGTTTTGTGGCTCTTAATGTAAGAGTAAAGAAAAAAAAAATTCTAATAATTTCTAATGAAAAAGACAACCAAGTGAATATAAAAAAAATTTTCACGAATGTATATAAAAATATGAATAGTAATCATTTACGTATGCTATCCATTTGTGTATACTATTAAAAAGTAGGCATTGGTATTTATGAAAGGACATTTTTGTTGCCCTTTGTCAATTATCTGTGTGAATTTTGACTTTAAACCTTGGAAAGGTCAGTGGCTTTCATATATTTTAGCCCTAGGCACTGGTACCTGAGCACAAGGAGAACTGGGAATTCTCACTGGATGAACTGTGCCTAAATGATCCTTCCTGCCTTATTTCAATTCTTTCAGCTTCCTCAATTGACTGAAACATCCTTCTGAGGAGTGGCTAATGTAATGTGCTAATCTGATAAAGAGTTTCAGTATTATTGGTGTCTGACTTTTGTGAAGGCTGTAAAAAAAGGATTCTTTGATCGGGACCCAGAAAGATAGATGAACATTGCTTAGAAGGGCAAACATGCAGCGTTGTCATAAGAGATTTTTTCCTTGCAGCATTGGCATCGTGGTCCAGACAACATCATAGAGAATGTGGCTCCACCTGAAACTGCATCAGAATGATATTATTCAAAGAGAGTCCTGTGGAATACAAGTCCTACCTACTTTTTTCAGCTAAAATGATGATCAGGGTCTACAAATAGATAACCCCTAGGTGATCGGCTCCCTGGCTGTGTTGTGTCCAACATTCTAATTCCAGAATTTAGCAGTAGAAGCTCGATGTACCAAACAAGTGATGCTAAACTAGGGATGATCTTTCTCCCTAGAGGTCATTTGGCAATGTCTGGAGGAATTTCTGGTTGTCGCAACTGGGGAGTGGAGCAGGGGGAGGCTGCTACTGGCATCTAGTGGGGGAGAGGCAGAGATGCTGCTAAACATCTTAACAATGCCCTTGCAAATCTGGGTGTACTGCACATACCTTTCGGTGTGGTATATTTCCCTCAAATGCCTTTGGTGGATGCTGGTTTCCATGGTGCAGCCAGGGATATATCAGGGAGTCGGAGTTGCCCCAACAAGCTTCTGGCAACCTGGAAATGGCCTCATCAGGATAATATTGCAGCAAAAACCCAGAGGCAGGACACTGGGCTCTAGGAGCTTCTCAGGGATGGGGCCTCTCTGTGAAAAGGTCACACGCTATGCCAGAGTCATCTGTGCCTGGAAGGCTGCCTTTTAGAAACTTTACTCCTTGAACTCTGCTCATCTTTTCATTTCTTCTTTGGTAAAGTTCACTGACTTCTCCTAACATCTCTAATTTCTCTCTGCTCCAGTTCTTGGAAGGACAAAACTATAAAAAATTAGGAGAGAAAGAGGCACGACAAATTTGGACAAGTGTCAGATCTTACTTGCATTTACTTTATTAATTTATAAAAAAGGCAGCTGTCCATTATAAAAGATTCAAGAAATGCAGACAAATGAAAACAGGCTACAAATCTCCCCAAATCCCACTACTCAGAAATAACCAATGAGCATCATTACAACTATAATTTTCTGATGCTCTGTGTTCAGAGGGATGTGAGCAAGAGAGAGACAGAATAACAGAGTAACAGAAAGAAGGATAAGCGGATAGGTGGATGAGGACAGAGAAGTGAAGGAACTCCCCTTAGGTGACACATCTGGTTCTGACCCTGGTCACCATGGGATTCAATCTCATGTTAAGGGCTAATTTAAAACAAACAAACAAACAAACATAAATTTATGATGACTCTCATTCAAATATAAAATAAAGTTTATTTAACTCATCACTCATAAGGGAACTAGTGAGATGCGATCAGTAATTTGAAGAAAGACCCAAAGAACAGACACATTGATAGGTCAAGAAAATGGAGTAGGGGAGAGGAGTGGGATTTGTTCCTCCACTGGAAAAAATTCAATCGCAGGTCTATAGAGAAAATTCTTTTGCATCGCTATTAGTTATCTACAGTTTACAAAGCTATAAAATTGCTCAAAGGCAATGAAAGACTAGAATCAGATGATCCTGAGAGTTAGGAGCAAAACATTGTATGCTTTTCCTTTGGAGACATCCAGTAATCTATTTTGCATAATCCAAGTTTCCTTATACCCCAATGTTCTTACTTCAAGCCCAGGGTCTTTTTCTTTACATGATGCTATGGTCTTCTGAGGTTTCTACTCCTGATTTTTGTCAGAAGGTTTTTTTGAGCACCGCAGGTATAACTTCAAGAGTGAGATAAGACTAAAAGATATCTTTGTGCTTTGCATGTTTTTCATTCTCTATTTTAAAAAATTATGTGCTTTATTCTAAGAAGCGAAAAAACATCCAAAAATATATAAAGAAAATACAATAATTTCTGCCTGATTCCGCCTACTCCTCCCATGTCCCTGCTCCTGGAGATAACTAGTACAGTTTTTAAAAATATATCCATCTGCACTTTTATCATGTTTCAACGATCGTACATAAACATTCAAACGCATATACAGGAATTTTGGTTGTGAGAGTTTACATAAGTGAGGACTTACTGTGTATATACCTGCATCTTGCTTTTCTCATTTAAAATAATACACTAAGGTGATTGCAGGACATGCCATGACATGGTTGCTAGCCTCTGATTCTCAGAACTTGGTGAGAAAGAAATGTAAACAGTTGTGGAATAGCAGAGAAATTGTCCGTCTCTCAATAGGCATGGCGGAGAGAGGGGAAGGAGGGCAGTCTTTGTCATTTGAATTGGGTCATGATGGTGGCACAGTTAGACATTTTTGCTCAGCTAGAATGCATATGGGCACCCTCCACTCGCAAAGGTGGTCCACGGTCAGTCAGAGAAGGTAGCATCGCTCATTCGTTTTAAGGAAATAATTATTTCCTTCGTAATAAAAGCCAAGTAATTTTCAAAGAACATGCTCATATTTACTATTGGGAAAAGGAGTTTTGCTCCCCCACCTTCTAAGAAATATGGAAAATCTAACACAGTGGTCTTAAGACATCAAAGGAGTGCATGCTACATGTAACAAATTAAAAACCCCGAAAGTTGTTTGCATGTCAAAAATTAGTGATCAGAAAGAAACTTCCTCATTACTAATAGAGATTTATGTTATCTGGAGCCAAGGAAGGAATGTCTAGTGGTAAAGGAGCAAAGAAAAGTGAAAGGGAGTACTATGAAATCTACTCATTTTGTAAGACTCTTTCCTAACAGGAGGGGGCAACCCCTTAAAGCATGGTGATCTTGTTAACCTGGAGGATGTAGAGACCAGGAAACCTGAGAGTAGAGAAATAGCCAACAAGAAGGGGCCTTATGCCGAAGGACACCTGAACTGCGTATTCCTACCCATCCCCAGGCCTCGGAGCCTGCGGTTTTAAAAAGCCAGCTTCTTTATGCTTTCAGTGATACAGTTCATCTGTACCGGCTTTTTGCTACAATCAATCAACACATGAAAAAAAATGTAGAAAAAAATTTAAAAAAAAATCCGCACATGTTTTATTGATCATTTACTATGTGCCTGGAACTATGGCATTTACAACTCCCAGATATGGTAAGCTCCTTAAAGTCAGAAACCATCTTGTTGGAGACACAGAGCATAAAAATAGAAACAATATACAAGGCAGCATATAAATAATTTTTAATAGTGAGCAAAGGCTTTCCACTTCTTGAAAACTTTGTCAGTTTTCAGCTGAAGGGAATTCTGAGAGGGAGAAACTGTTTTGCATGCAAAAAGAGCTGAATACATGTGTGAGGTTTAGAAAGAGAGATTCCTTTGAACTGGAGTCTCTTACTGGGTGTGGCAGTAAGTTGTCATAGTAATAAAAATAATAGTGATGATGGTCGTGTTGGGAATGATAAGAGGAGCTCGCATATATTAATCACATCATTTCATCAAATTCTTACAACCACCCTGGGAGTGAAATATTTTGATTATTCCCATTGTAGAGATGAGAAATACAGAGGTGTAGGCTGGTTCAGGGTACAAGTGAGAATGCGGTAGAGTGACTAGAAACAGACCATAGGAGTTAATCTGTAGTTGAGAAAGTACAGTCTCACTCATTCTAACAGTGGGAGAGCACACACTGCGGGGAACCGTGGGGTGTCTCAATAGGAGGGTATTAGAAAGAACTATTATAGGGTTTGGAATTTAGACAGGTAAATTTGGGAAGTGTCTAAGTAAGTGGAAGGTTTTCACTGATTGAGCAATTCTATGATTGATTAATAAATCTTGTCTAGAAGGAAGGCAGACTAGAGAGGAGAAAGTCGTAATTGGTAAAGAAGTAGCAGTCACTTGTCTAGCTAAAGGAGGAGGGGTGTTTGGTGTTTTCTATGTGCAATGACCTGTCTGTGACACTGTGACCAAGAGAAAACATGATTTTGCCATAAGCATCAGATCTGTCTGTGACAGCATTAAGATAGCTATGAGTTCTCGTATGTTAGAGGCTGCCTTTTCCTTCTCTGACCTGTGATTGGTTTGTACCGACTAAGTACAGTAAACCTGTCATGAGGATTTGATGTCACACAGACAAAGGACCTGGAACCCAGCCCACCAAAGGCTCTTCATCACTGCGTTATTCCTGGAGGAGGGTGACCAGAGCTGGCGAGAGGATGGAGGGGGATTTCCTATCACTCAGAAGATGGGGTGGGCATCCGATTGTGAAATGACGGGAGCAAAGGCAGGAATATGGAAAAATTATCGTTTTGCCTGGAATTCCCACTAATTGCGAAGACTCACATTTTGACTTCCTTTGGGGCTTAGGAGCTATGTTCAGTATGGGTCTCCCCGGCCTGCCCCAGAAAAAGGCAGACATTCTCATGATTTTCCCAGCAATGTCCCCTTTTATTTGGTCAGAAAAGTCAGTGTTAGACCCTGGAGATGAACTGTTTTTCAAGAAAAGGTGCCTTTTCTTTTTTCTTTCTATGGCCCTATTGGTGAAATCAAGCTGAGCTCATCATCTAATTTTTTCCTTTTAGATAGTTACAGACAACATTTATTCCTTGGGACTGTCGAAAGCCCTGATACAGCAAAAACCTTTGCTGTGTAATTAATTTCAATACATCAGGTGATAAGTGAAGCTCAGCTCTAGTTGCAAGAAGATAATTTTTTTTAAACCTGAAAATAGGAAGAAGTAGAAATAGCTGTTTAATTTTAAAGTGGATCTTATTTGTTTTTTGATGAGTGAGTCCAATGAACAGCACTGTTAGAGGATTTGTTTGGACATTTCTAGTTAACGGGGAGTCCATGGTATTAAATATCCTCCAAGTGATTCTCGGGTAGGTAGGGAAGGGTTTACTTCCAGTGCTTGGAGCTGGGCACGTTTCATTAGCGCTGCTGTTAGTGTGTCAGAGAAAATAGGCCATTTGTCATTTTAGAGGCAATTGCTGTTCTTACAAATAATATTTAAAAAAATGACAGCGTTTAGCAACATCAGCAAAATGAGAACTGTAAAAAAAAAAATGTGGTATGCCTCTGGATGACAATTTTTTTTTTTCCAAAAGAGAGGAGATGACCTCTAAACATGAAAATACCTGCACAGCAGGAAAGAAAACCCTAGAAAAATGTCAGTGTTCCCTCAGCACTGAATTTTCACACTCATAAGATGATATCTAGACCAATTCAGACGAGGAAGGAAAGGCGGGAGGGGGTCTTTTCTGGAGGTTTCAAGTTCTCTTACATTGTACAACTCAGGAACTGTTTATGCTATGATTTGTGTCTTTCAGACAGACCAACTTGACAAAGAAACTTGCTCAAGGCCAGTTTTCTTATGCAACAAATGGTGATAATAGGTTTCTTACAATGTTCTTACTGTCATCAAGAGAATTTGAGATTTGGGGTCTGTTTGTCTCAAAAAAAAAAAAGTTTTCTTTTGTTCATTTTTAGTTGTATCCAACACTTTTTAATCTTCAAGGATTCATATACATTTCATATCATATAAGCTCAATGATTTATATTACAGCTGTGGAAATTAAAATCTGAAGAGATAACCGAATTAACCAAAATTGACTATACAGTAACTGTGTAGGATGCCAAGATTCAACACCTCTAGCTTGCTATTTTTCACTCATATTCATTAATGTTTAATTCTGTCGTACATTTTAAATTAGTTTAACTACGATTTAGAATTAGAACCCAGATCAACCTAGTCAAGACCTGCTTGAAACTTGATTTTCTTGGTTGAATTTTTTATGGGTGTCTCTGTGCTAGGTAGGTTCTTAGGAGGAAAGGTAGAGTACCATTAAGTGGATTTGCTATCAGGTATGGCTGGATGAATACACCACAGTGGCTTTATTGGTTGGTTTCTTTTTGGTTGCAAGTGACAGAAACTTAGCTCTGTCACTTACAGCCATATGTCCCCAACTCTGTGGGTAGCTTCAAGGATTACTGGAACTCTGTTCTCAGAGCTGCTGGGGAGAGCAGTGGAAAGGCCATGGACTTCGGCGTCAGGCAGCCTGAGCTTCAGATCCTGGATCTGCACTGGGAGAGCTCAGCTTGGTTAAGAAATCTCTCATGTTCATTTCCCTCTACAAAATGGAGATCATAAGTATGTTCTTATAAGGTGGGCATTTGAGAGGAAAAAACAGAGCTCTGGGGTTAAAGAATGGAAGCCTGGGAAGGTCAGGGGAGGCAGGCAATGCCCAATCTTGTTTTCTGTAGCATGTAAACGGCAGCATTGGGGATGAAGGATACAACTCAAGGTTGCACCTTGGCTCACATGCACTTTGTTTTGTTTTGTTTTCTGATCCAGCTTCTCAAGAGCCAGGTGGTTTTACTCCGATGTTGTAGGGGGAATGAGTTTTTAACCTGGAGGTTCCTGTAAATAGTTGGAGAGGTGAGAAAAGCCATTTTAGCGAAAGAGAACAAGAAACACTATTAGATAAAGTTGGCTGTGTAGGGGAAAATGCACTGACTCCACCAAAGAGCTGGAGAGCCTTGGGGTGTTGGGGCTGTTTCACCCCCGAATGAGAAAAGATATAAATGACTAAAAATACCCTAAGAGAGGTAGGAAACTAAAATACAATAGAATCTGGAGCTGAAAATTAAGAATTATTTTCTTTGCAAATAATTTTAATCTTCAGAGAACAAATTTACCTAGCCTTTTAAACATAAAGAGAGAACAAAATATTTCCAATTATTTTTATTAAAAAAGCATTAAGTCTAATACAAGTGCAGGAAGCACTCAAAAAGATCATGTATATAATAATGGCATATATATATATAATAGTTATTTTACTTGGGATTTAGGCATTTGTGGTTATCATAGCAAAGAGAATCCAGCAATATGTTAAGAAAAAATCATGGCAAGATAAGGTTCATTTTCGGACTGCATTAATTATTTAATATTAGGAAATCAATATATTTAATTTATTAACAGTAAAGGAAAAAAACCAGTAACTGATCATCTTGATAGATGCTGAAAAAGCATTTGATAAAAATTAACAGCCATTCCTGATATGAAAACTCATAATAAAATATCAATAAATAGATGTGCTTACAACATTAAACGTGTATTTTATAATCCATGCCTAGCCTCATGCTCAGTGGCAAAATTCCCATTGAAGTCAGAATCATGAAAAGAATGTTCATTGTCATAAATATTACCTGGTAGTGTTTTTTGTTTGTTTGTTTGTTTGTTTCAGACATGCCAATTCTACCAGAAAAAGAAATAGAGAAAACAGTGTCATGATTTTGCAGACTGTGAAATACTATTACGCCATAAAAAGACAGTGGGATTCTCCATATACTGACTCATAAAGATGTCTACTTTACATAGGGAGAAAAGTAGAGATGAACAAAAGTAGAATATGATGTTTTTATAAAAGCAGAGTATGTGAGTGTGTGTAGGGAGTAAAATGCATAGAAAAACTTGTGAATTTAGCAGGATAGCAACTCTTTTGCTTGTGGATGATGAGCTTACGGGACATTCATTTCCTTCTCTGTGCCTTTTGGGCATCGCTTGACTTTCTTTTAAAAATAAATAAGTAACTTGCCAAAGGTCAAAGGCAGTTTGACTTTCAATCCTGTGCTCTTAACCACTCCGCTATTACTTTTATTATTAGAAAAAAAATACCATTATCATTTCCAAAACACAAACATATATTTTATATATATGAAGATACATACACAAATACATCTGTTATACATAAGATATTATAGGTATAAAATATAGAGATAGAAATGATATCTATTTATATATGTAAAAAATTCATATATATGTATATGTAAGTATATATTCAGAGATTTAAAATTATAATAGTATGCCTAGTACATGGTCAATAAATTATATTTATTAACCTTTATAAACCCTCCGTGCCTAGAATATGAGCAGGGACTATGCTTATATAGCTTTGTATGCACTGGCAGCAAGCAGGTGTCCTTCACAGAGTATTAATATTAAACAGAAATATTTTATACATGCAAATAGAATAAACAATAGAAAATTGGATTACACTGCATGACCAGCAGCGAACTCCCCTGCTTGCCCCTGTGGCCTCCTCTCTGGTGAGCAGGTGCCCTGGCCTGCAGTCTTCCTGTAGATGAAGTTACGTCACTGCAGGGGCCAAAAGGGTCATGGATTTGCAGGGCCTGGCACTGAGCGGGAGAAGCCTCTAGAGATGCTGACTTTCAGATGTAGGAGGATATGTGTTTCATCTTTGCAAAACTCTGGCCCTTGCAAAAGCCTGAACAAAGATCTCATTCTTTCTGCTCAGTGCTATTCTTCATTGAGGCTGTGAGGAGGAGGATGAGCATATGGAGAGGCTGTGCAGTGGGTGAATGCCACGTGTGTGATCCAGCTGGGACCCACAGGCCGGAAGGCCATAGTTGAGTTGTATGGAGTATACCATGAAATGTACACTTTTGTTCAGCTAGAATATAGCCTGTGCATTTTCCCACATACTGGTTTCTGAGCTCAGGGAACATGAAGAAGGGTTCATGTTGACATGAGCACTGACCATGGAGGGAACTCGACACATCAACGAATGGCTCCTCTCATGTCGGGCACAGATGGAAGTTGCCAAACTTCCAGGCAACTGCCCTCTCCTGCTTTGGGTGGGAGAAGGCACCACGGAAATACACACTGCAGGCATGAGTGTGTCCGTGTAGCAGTCTGAGAGCTGCTACTCAGAAGCTTCTGCAGATCTGGTGCCGCCTGAGTGGTTGTTAGGGGAATAGACAATTGGAAGCGTGTCTTTGCAGTGTGGTGGGCTTCCTCGAGCCTCTCCCTCCTCTTCCTGCTACACCCACCACCCATCTATTATTCCCCATCTCTTCTCAGGACTCTGTGTAGTCCTGGGATCACTATAGGAACCAGATTAATTTATGATTGCCCTTCACTTCCACTGGATCTAGACTTTGGCCTCTTCTCCTTTCTAAATCTATTCACCTCATTTCTTCCTCTCACCTCCTTGAGGTTTTCCTGACCTCTAGCTTTATGAGGAAGAACTCAGTGACTGAGGACCAAAGATTCCTTCGTTCACTCGAGCAGACTGAGAGTAATTCGGTGTGTTCCGTCCCTTCTCACCCACAGGTATTTTCACATTTGTACTGAGCTCTGGCTTAACTTGAGGAGCTAATTGGTAATGGAGGGATTTCTAGCAGGCTGCTGGAGCAGATGGATGGGTGGGCAGTTTTTATTAGCATTTTTCTAATCAATGAGATTAGTGGCCATGATGAGCATTCTACCACACGGAAGACACAGGCCAATCATATTTGTGCCTTCAAGAAGGTGACAACTCAGTTAGGGACACAGATCATAAACGTATGGGTTAAAAATATAGTCACACAAGGATTAAAGAAAATTATAGAAGCATAAGGTATGGCATAAGGCATGCCTATCCAATCAGAGAAAAAGGATGGACTGGAAATGGTACTCTTTGAGCATCTGTTGTGTGCCAGACACTATACCAAGCACTTTGATATATTCTGTTTTCTCTAATCCTTTAAAACTCTTTGTTAGATTTTATTATTTTTATTATGACGTTGAGAAAACTGAGGTTCAGAGATGTGAAGTAACTGGTACTGGAAGCTCCTGTGAGATCATGAGCTAGTAAGTAGGGAGCAGAGATAAGATCGACTTGACCCTCTTTGAGAAAGAAGACTAGGGAAACAAAGCATGTTCTAAATGTTTTGCTAACCATACAGATTTCTGGGCCTCACCATAGAGCTATTAAGTCAGAATTCCTGGGAGTTGGGTATTAAATTTGAATTTTTGAGAAACTTAAAAAATAGAAAAGAGGATAAAAGAGTAATAGACATAGTAGCCTTCCTGTAGCTTATTTTGGATTTTCAATTTCCAATTTTTCATTACTAGAGAATAGAAATAAAATTGATTTTTATATATTGACAAGGTGTCTTGGAATCTTACTAAACTCGTATATTATGTCAAGTAGCCTTTCCTGCAGCTTTTTTTGGATTTTCTGCATCAATAATCATGTTATCTGTGAATAAAGGGAGTTTTTTTCTATTCTATATGCCTTTTTGCTTTCATTTTCTTGTCTTGCTTTGATGCACCAGCTAGGATAGTCAGTATGATGTCCAACAGGCATGGTGAGAGTAGACCTTCTTGACTTTTTCTGATCTTAGGAGTAAATAATTATAATAATTGTGTTTTTTTACTATTAAATATGATGTTAACTATAGTTTTTTTTTAAATACCTTTTATTGAGTTAAAGAAGTTTCCTATTATTACTAGTTTGCCCAGGGTTATTATCATGAATACATTTAAAATTTTGTTAGATGTTTTTCTCTGTATCTTTTCAGGTGATCGAATTTTTTTTTTTCTTTTTTTTACACAGTTGGCATGTTAAAGTACATTGATTGACTTATGAATGTTGAACCAAGCTTGCATTTTCAGGAAAAAGCTTATTTGGCTATGATGTTTTATTATTTTTATAAAGTGCTAGATTTGATTTAGTTTAAGAATTTTTACATCCATGTTCACAAGGAATGTTAATTTGTCATTTTATTTCCTTATCATGTTTCTGATAGTTATGATAAATGCAGATGATAAAATGATGAAATTTTGTGATAATTGCTCTATTTATTTATTTATTCATTTATTTCTTTTTCAGTAAAACCAGACCTCTTAAGTATTTACAGATAGGCTTCCTTGTACTCTATATTTTGGTTGGTTTTGGCCAACAGGAAATCTTAGCAAAGATGGAAGGGCAAGAGGAAAACGAGGTTGGAGGTTTATTCACCTGCCTCTGTCCCTGACAGATCTTTGTATCTCTCTACCTAAGACCACAGCTCCTGTCAGCAGGCCTTCTTATACAGCGCTGTCTCTCTATTCAAGAAACTGTTCCCTTACCTTCTCCCTTCAGGCCTGGGCTAAGAAACAGTTTCTTGCCCTTGTTAACTCTGCTACTGCATCTCATGCTCTTCCCTTAACCTGGTGGACACCTTGATAAATCACTCCTTAAAAATTCAGTAGCCCTATTCATGTGATCCGATTTTTGCTGGGCACCCAGCTGGTGTTCCCTTCACCAGCTTTCAGTCTTCATATCCTATTGTTTGGACTTACAGATACCTTTTGGTTTCATAGAAAATTAAATTTCTTTGGTTTGTTTTCTTCATTTTGGGGGATTTTTTTTAAAGAGAAGGGGTCAGAAATTATTTGACTTGAGACTCTTCAACACTGGAGTGTAAAAAGTATTGCCAATGTTTGGTTTAAAGATGGCAGAGTCACGTAATTCCTGACCCATCTCTTTCTCAGGCCCCAGGGAGAATGAATCATTGCCTCTTCCGTGTTCCCAGATAACCTTGAATGTGGATCTATTGTAAGTAGTAAGTATACATGTCTTGAAGACAAGAATCATGTCCCCTTTGACTTTGTGTCCCCAGAGAATAGGACAGAGATGAGAAATAGAGCTAATTCCCTGACTACAAAGGCCTCTCAGAGTGACTAACAATCTAAAGGGATTATTAAGGTGGTAAACGCTGTGCTTGAATGTGGGATTGTGTTTGTATGCACATGTGTATGCATGCATCCCATCACTAAGCTTTTGGCACAAGCCTTGCAGACTTAGCATCAACGTCACGTAGAATTTAGGCTTTGAAACTCTTCCAAGAACTTGTGGACTCACCATGACTGGTGTCTACTGAGTGTAGATGGCCTCCTAATCCTCAAACGAAGAAACCATAGAACACAGAGAAATATCCCACGAGGGTCTTTTAGTGTGGTAGCTAGGTAAGAAATATATTATTTTTATTCTTCCATATTGTATCACATTTTTTTTTTCATAAACTTAGATTGGCATGTAATAACAAAAACTCATTGCAGTCTATTTTTAAAATCTTCTCTATTGCTTTTCTTCCCACTATTTTTCTCCCTTATTTCCACTTAGAGCATTTAAAATTTTTTTGGTCACTAAAATAAAAAAAAAATAATTACTTATCTGTGTGTGTGTGTGTGTGTGTGTGTGTAATAAGGTCCCAGTTGTCCCAGAAAAAAGTGGTCAACTTTAGATTACTAGAAAATGTGTTTAACACACATTTAACATGTTTTAAATGGTTTGAGTTCTAAGTAATGACATTTTTGATTTTGAGAATAAGTTCCTTAGCTTTTTAAAAATGAAATTGCCCATAGGTAAACTTTTGATTTAATTAGCAAGGGCTCATTAGCATTTGTTTGGGTGATAAAGTGCAGGGTCCTTCACTGGATCAGGATGCTGTAAGGAGCTCAGTTACTGTACTGTCTGATAGCGAAGTAGCGTGTATGTAAGTGCATATTCTTTCTGTGTTCATGGCTTTCTTTTCTCTTCCTCTTGTTTGTTTTCTCTTGTTCCTAATCCTAATTGCCTGCTCCAATTTTTCTTTTCAAATTTGTACATTTTAATCTTTTGCAGCTGGGGAACTTGTTAACAAACTAGTTAGCACACTGTGCAACACAAGAGTAGTAAGCCTTGGAGACAGAATGAAATATTTGAATCCAAATGGTCTCTGTTCTAGTTGTAATAATTGAAGTGTTCCTAGAATTCCTGTTACTGTGGGACTTTCTAGGGAAAAATCAAGTGTCAACAGTGCTAAAAAGAGAGTGAAGTCTCAGTGACACCAGGGTTTGGGGACCCATTGAACAGAAGTGGACACAGCTTGGACGCTTGCAGACTGAGTGAATCTTTAAGGGATTGCCAGATTAACAGACACAGGGCCTAGTTTATTCAGAGGCAACTAAAGCATGACAGGGGGAAAAGTTCCATGAAAATATTTAGAAATACATCCTCCAAACAAGGCTGGACTCAAGCCAAATTGGGATCTAAGTGACCCTTCCTTCCTTCCTTCCTTCCTTCCTTCCTTCCTTCCTTCCTTCCTTCCTTCCTTCCTTCCTTCCTTCCTTCATCTGTTGAATGGTTCATTTCCCAAACATTTACTTACCACTTTCTGTGTGCTAAGCACTGTGTCAACCCATGCCTCAAAGAGCTCATGGTAGAGTGTAATTGCATACCATGTAATGTGTGTCTCTATTTAAGTAAAGTAGTAGAGATGAAGCTACTTTTACTAAAATCTTAAGACCAACTCTCTCTTTTCAGTCTTTGTCCCCCATACCAATTCATCCTTCCTTCCTCCTGAACACAAGGACCATACCTAAAGAAAAATGGCATGTCCCAGTCTTGCTTGCAGCTTGGTGTCACTGTTTTCTCATTGGAATTTGAGCAAAAATGATGGGTATGACTTCTGTGTCCCTCGCTTAAAAGGAAATTCTTTGCTATGAATTTCCATTCTTTCTTTTCATCTATCTGGAAGGCAATGCCACACATCCTTGGAAGGCATCGTTGAGGATAACAGAACTTCCCTGCTTGCCTGCTACCCCAGATGATTTCATGGAGCAGAGCGGCCACCCACCCTGGACTGACCAATGAGAAAGCAATGAACTTCCAAGTACTTTAAGCCACTGAATTTGGGGATCTCTTTACTGTAGCTCCCATTATAACAAATTAAATACTCATGACTTTTCTGAGGCTCTAAGATAACTCGAAATAATGTGAATGTCATGTGACTAGCAGAAGCTTAAAAGATTTTGTTGGCCACATGAGATTCCTGAAGTCATAGGAGTCAGACAAACTCTGGGTCCAAGCTCTACTCTGGAACGCTTCCATATGTAAGAGTTTAAACACACCCAAACTAAAATAACTTCTCAAGTCTTCAGGTACCAAAAATCAGTCTTCCTCCAGGGCCTTACCTCTTTTGTGAGTCTAAGATTTACAAAATCAATGAAGAAGCAAGTGAACAAGCATCTGTATTTTACATATGAGTGAATCAGGTTTCTCTTAGTGGTGTTACAAAGTGGTGGCGCTATAATTTGGGGACAACGGTGGTAGCAAGAGGTCAGCCAGTGTATGACTATTTGAAGTCATACTTGAGAAGATAGTGCCAAAAAAGAGAGGGGGGACTCTCTTCAGGGTCATCTTCTTTGCTTAACCCCGGTATCTCAGAAGCTACCACCTTTAGACAAGCAGCCTCATCCTAGTCTCATTCAGCTGAAATCTTGTCTGCACCACAAATCCCCAGAGTCAACCTTTCTATGGCTTTAAAAGAGTCTATGGCCATTGCAATCTACACAAATGGGAGATGACTCTTCCTACTTACTCATCATTCAGTTACTCATTCATTAATCAAATAGTTACTGAGCATCCCCTGTATGCCAGGAAGATGGCAGACGTGTATGTTGGTGGGGTCTTAGCTGAGAAACTCTGCCCCAGAAAGATAGGACTATAATGTGGAAGAGGTACAAATCAAGTGCAAGGAAAGTAAGAAATAGAGTAGGAACCAACACAGGAGTGCAGAGGCACAGCACAGAGTGGATGCCTCCTGTCACTCAGCAGCTTGTTCTACTGTAATAAAGGCGTGTGATTAATTACACATAGAGACCATATGCATGTTTCCTCACTTACACACTGTAATTAGTTGCGGGAGCACTGAACATATTGCTCTTTGTGAATGTCAAGACATTTCACTGGATTCCCCTTGGTTCTCCAAGAAGCCACAATTAACTTCACAAATTATTCCCTTCACCACATGTGCTTCACTTAATGTAGAACCAGACTAATGAATATTGATCTTTAAAAACTTTTATGTTTTTTTTCTAAAAGCCATCTTGGCTGCCATCCAATTAACACTAACAATGGCTCCTCAAGAAAATCATCGAGTCCATCCAACGTTGGTGGGAGAGAGGAAGAAACTTCAGTTTCAAGAATTCTTTGATTTCTTCTTTGTACTGGCAAAATGTCATATGGCACTTTTGGTTGCATATGCTTTGAAAGATCTTGTAACTGGCCAAGCAAGCATCTCTGCAGTGACCCATCGATAGCACCTGGCAGTGGTGGGAGTTGGAAGACCAGAGATGTGTGCCAAAGACTGGGCTGGGAATGCAGGACAGCTTAAAATACACCTAGAGTTGAGCTTTCCTGTCCTTTTGATTGAGGCAGCACTAATTTAAACCTCTTCTTCCTTAAACTTCTATGACTTTTCTCAAGATTTCTGTGAGAGTATGTGTGTGTGTAATGGCTTACAAGCTCATGGCTTTTTCTTGTCTCTGTCCCACATTGTGTTGATTTAGGTGTGAAACTCACTACCTCATTTGATATTTTTACTCTCTCTCTCTCTCTCTCTCCCGAAGCACTGATGAAAATTTGAGGACAAGATAGTAGGTAGATTCACATTATGTCACCCCAATCAAGCTCAAATGGAAAAATTGGCATCGCTGTTTTAAGATGTCCTTTCCAACGGTCCCTAACCTTTTTGGCACCAGGGACCTGTTGGTGCTCCTTTGAGAATCTAATGCCTGATGATCTGAGGTGGAGCTGAGGCCGTGATGCTGGTGCTGGGGAGCGGCTGCAAATACAGATGAAGCTTCACTTGCCTGCCACTCACCTCTTGCTGTGAGGCCCAGTTCCTAACAAGCCACAGACTGGTACTGTTTTAGGCAACCCCACTCAACGGAGTTCTTCATCCCATATAGTTCTAGCTGAGCCCACCTGGTGAGGAACTGCATATTTTACTTTTGGTCTTCTGCAGTACAATTTCACAGTTCTCTAAAACCTTGATGATTCTTCTTCCTTAAGTATACTCATCAATTGTTTTTTTTTTTCCTCCAAAAGGCCAAGAAGATGAGGGAATTCTCTCTTCAACAGTAACCTCCCCTTCAACAGCATTCTCTTTTCAACAGGATCCTCTTCAACAGAATTCTCTCTTTAACAGGAATTCTTGTGTCAGCTGCTAGGAAAATACTTCTTTTTGCTTCATCATTACCACAGTGCATTCTTCTAACTGTCACTTAAAATACCTGGTGGTCCAATGACCTTTTTAATACATCACTTCTGTTGAGTATCGCAATAATCTTATGATCCAGGCAGGGTAGCCATGTCTCATGACCACGTTTTACAGGTAAATAAACCTGAGTCTTCAGAGGATGAATGCCCAGATGTGCATTGTTTTTGTTAAAATGCTCTTTTTGCCTTATCTTGCTCAAGATGGCTGTTTCTTGGAGGTATAGGAGAGAGCAGGGAGTGGCAAATCCTCTAACTTGGGCTCTTCTTTCTCTCATTCTGCTTCAAAATCCATCTTGCTTTGAGGCAATGCTCTGAGGTACATGAAGCAGAATGCGAGAGAAGCCAACCTGCATTGGGTTGTTTGCAATGTTTCTCAACCTCAACACTATGGAAAGTTTGTGCAAGGTAATTCTTTGCTGTAGCTAGAGGGAGATGTCTTGTGCATTGTAGGATGTTTAGCAGCATCTCTGACGTCTACCCACTAGCCACCAATAGAACACTCATTCCCAACCTTGTAGTTGTGATAATCAAAGATTTCTCTGTTGCCAAATGTACCCCAGGGAGACAAAACCACACCTGGCCCAGAAACCACTGAGTTATTGTTACATACACATTGTCATGATGGATGCTTATCTTCATGGATAACTGGTCATGTTGAGCGGCTCGGAACGAAGATGCAAACCCTGCAAAGCATATGGTAAAAAAAGAGAGGTTTCAAACCTTGCATTTCCTTTTCACTGGAAGGAAGATACGTGCCTTCACTTTAGTGGGACAAGAAAAGATAAATATGCCAACCCTCTCCATGACATGAGCTCTCCTAATGGAGCATTTGCTGCTGGTAGCTCTGGCTTTGACAACAAATGGCTCAAGCACTGCCAAGAATCACGAGTCAGTCCATTTAGGGAAAAGACGGGGTATTTGAACAGCTTGACACTGCAAAGGCATAAATTGTTGGAAAAGATACATGTGAGCTGGAGAGATTTGTAAATGTGGCAGACGGTAATCCTGGTATTTCATGTTAATTGTTTTTCTCAGGCTGGAGACCTCCTGTGATTTACATTCTGGAGTGGTGGATGACAGGCTGAGCCAGACAGCTTGTCACCTCCAGAGAAGACATGTGGGGGATGTGACAACTGCCTTGGAAGCTCTCATTTGTTCCAGAGCATTGGGGGTGCTGTCATGTGCCCTTGGGGAGGCTAGGCAAGAAGAACAGAGGCCTGTGCCCAGTAGCTGAAGGGGAGAACTGAACTGAAGAATAGGCAAAATCCTACCATCCAAGGGCTCAGGAGTTTTGTGCACACAAGCAGGGGTATGGCAGCAGACGGGTGCTGAGCTTGATTTATCTAGCCCTTCCTACAAGTGGGAACCTACCAGATCTTGCAAGGGTGGGGTTGGGGGGACACTTAGAGACTTCAGAGGGAACAGAGAGTTTTTATACAAACCAGGAAAACCTTTAATTGGTGCAGAAGTGTGGATTTCATCCTTGCTCACCTGGTGCATTCAAGGAGCTGTTCTGATGAGGAGACAGGAAAAGATCATGCTGTCTCCTCTGAGTCAGTATGTTCTTTAGCTTCAGTCTTTCTGGGGGCACTTTGCCCAGAGTGATTCCTCCTTTTTCTAAATCACAGGGGTGAGCTATGCCCCTCCTGCATTTAGTGGGGCTCAGCCAGACTGGGTTGCCTGTAGACTCGAGCCAAATTGTGGTGGGACAGAGTAAAAGGGGTCTGGAAGCCAGCCACAAGATGTAGGAAAAGATGTTTATTGGTCAATGCGTGATCATGTCTCTGAGCAGAATATTTTTTCTTGAGCCAGAAAGATCCCAGTACTGCCCAGATCACCACTCTCTAAATTATCAAGAAGAGAAAAGACATCGGCTTTTCCTGTGTAGGTATAAACCATCCAAAAGGATATCTCCCTCCTTGAGCTGTCTCAGAGTTGGCTTTTTGACTTTATGTTGGTTTTGGTTGCTTTCTCAGTCTGTGACAAAGAGTCTCTGAGGAAGGAATCTGAAACTAGAGTTTTCTTGCTTCAAGGCACACAACCTAAAGTTTGAGAAGTAAAATGTCATTTGGGGGTGTGTGTGTGTGTGTGTGTGTGTGTGTGTGTGTGTGTGTTTCTCTTTGATTCAAAAGAAATCTGGAATAGATACATCAAACACCCAGGTGCTTCTTGTTTGTCATAACTCCTATCCAAATGTCAGCAGTTTTAAAAGCTGTCCGAGTGGTGAAGTGTTTTGCTCTATATGCCAATGGCTACATTTGGATGAGGCCAGGCATTCTCAATTTTGTTCGTCTTTCCTTAAGATTTAAAAGAAATACCTGCCTGATGAGTGCTGGATCCTTGGAGAGTTTTCAAGTTGGAAGAAAGCACTCAGGCACGAGGGCAGCTTCATGTTTATTTTGATGGTCACTCAGATAAACTTTATGACTCAGGGAGAGTGTTATTCCCTTTTGGTGAATTGAAAACATGACAGCAGAGAAGGAGTGATTAACCCGAGTTAGAGCAAGTTGGCAGTTACAGGAGAATAGAGCCTGACTTAGAAGACAAAACAGAAAAGTAGGTTTTATCTTAACTATAATTCCTTATGGACATGACAGAACTTTTGCCTGACACCTAATCAATATTAGGGGACTTCTTCTGTCTTCCTCCAAATTCTTACAGCCAGCTTGATGCCACTGATGCACAAAGACCTCTCCTTGCTACCTAAAAAAATGTAGTCCCTACCCACTGTCCTTTCCTAGCTCCTTGAATCCTGCCCTCTGAACAGTATTGGTCACAGTGGTAGAACCCAATTTGACTTGTTTAACTCAGCAGTTCAGGGATGATTGGATTGAGGATACTAAGTCCAACTACATTTTAGGATACTTGGATGATATGCACACTCAGAGTAGAACTAATCACTGTGGCCAGATGAGGCTGTATTCTCACTAGCAAAGCTTGGGTTTCCTGTCTACTCTTAGAATGTGAGAGTGGGAGCTCTCCAAATGACAGTGACTTCGAATGTGGTAAGAGGTGCAGTTATCAGAAGGGAAAATGGATGCCAGGCAGATGAAACCAGTAAGTGTTTACTATGATATTATTTTTCATAATTTGTCATTTTATATTATAAAAATAGACACAAATGTCTGTGACCCCCAACAAGTCTGTAAGCTCCATGAAGGCAAGGGTGTATGTCTACTTTGTTCACCAACACATCGCTAGTGTCTATCATTGTGTGTGGCATGTGGAAGACATTCGACAAATATTAGCTGAATAAGTAGAAGAATGGATGAATGAGTAAATGATTGGGCATTTCATATCTCTCGTCTGGTCTTAGATGAGCACTGTGATGAACTGAGGACAAAGAAGAAGACAAGAGTCAACTGAATTTGTCATTTCTTTCAATGTTCCTTTGTAATTTTTTTAATCCATATTGACTTTTTGGTTTGCAACCGTAACTGTTTAGAGGACTGGAGGGTTCTTAAAAGCCTGTTTGATACAAGACTGCCTGAAAAGAAGACAACTGCCTGTCTTTATTTCCATCTCTGAGTATCTCTGAATAAGAAGATTACTGGGGTTTCTTACATACAGTGTTCAACCTGCTTTCTCACTTCTTGATAAGTACCTCTACGGATTCTGTCCTTTCAGGCACAAAGACCTGTAGAGGAGTGTAGTTAACATATGAATCTCCTGTGGGCCCTAGAAGGAAGCCCAGAGGCCGTTTTCTGACCAATGTAGGGAACAACTGAGGTGTAACAAAATAATGAACTTGAGACATTCCAGACTCTCTACAATGTTCTCAGGGATGTGGTCTCTAATCCGTATTTTTCAGTTTCTGAGAATATAAGTAGACATTAATGTGCTCTGAACTCTGGAGTGCCTTCTTCAGGAATGCAAGTAAACTCTTCTTCTCCTTCTAACTCTTCCTCTAAGAGGCTCCTCTTGAAACCTTAATAGAGATGACTCATTGGATGCTTCCTTGCATGACGAGGACATATGCACATCTGAGATCTTTCCATTTGGCTGATATTTTTCCAACTGAGTTTCTTCTCACATCAGAAAAAAGGTTCTGGTTTGAGAGTTGCTTCGCAGAAACTCCACATCCTCTCTCATTGCAATTGTCAAAGCCTGTCAATCATCATGGACCTCGAGACCTTCCTGAGGTCCTGCCTAAGCCTTTCCTGCTCTCTGTTGACCTTTTATCCTCCATTCCCATTGGGAATGGAGAGTAACAGATGTTATTACTCCATCAGCTGATACTCAGATTTTAAAACCTTCCCTTGCATCTAGAGCTTCAGGTTAAATAAGTTGGATTCTATAAACCATTTCATGGAACTATAGTTTTTAACAGTAGTAAGGGAAACCCTCATGAGCAAGTCACATTTTTGCAAGGATTTTAAGAAGGTATATTAGACAGGAAACAGTTGGCCAGCTCCAAGGAGTATCTTAAGAAAGCTTAATGAAGAGACAGTTTACAAAGATGAGGATGCAGGTAAGGGAACCTAAAAAGGATGGTGAAGCTCTCATAGATTACGGCCAGCAGGAAGTAATTGTGCTCCAAGTCTTGAAGGTGCCTGATGACAGTTATAGCCATGGAAGAAGATTTGCTTGGCATGGGCTGTGGCCTCTGATGAGACAACACAGCCACTACCAAACTGTGTCTGGCAAGAAGGGAACTAATGGATGAAATACCCCAACCTTCTTTCTCCCCAAACTCTAATTCTTGCCAGTGCTTCCCACTGATCAACCCAACCAGAAACCAGAAGTGAGGGAGCCTAGGCGATGCCCATGGAGATTAGCCTTCTGAGGCTGAGTGGTGGACAGTAGAGAGTGGATCTGGAAAGACAGAGAATAAACAGTATCCAACACAGGACTTGAACAAGCCAGCTCTATCCAGGTGGAAAAAGCATGCTCACTAGTTTTGATATCTGAGTGTGCCTGGAGAGTTTGAGGAACTGCAAGAAGGCTGATGCAGCTGGAGGGGAGTGAGTGGGAGAGAGATTATTTTTGAAGATTCACAAGATATTCTTGGCTTTAACAGTGCCTTAAATGAAAACTAATGTAGAGCATGATGACTCCAATCATTGCTATGTGGAATGTTACAATGAATAGAGGTCTTGACTTGTTGGAATGGTATATCAACACAATTTTACCACATTACCCTTCATTTTTAAATTGCCTATGGTGTGTGTGTGTGTGTGTGTGTGTGTGTGTGTGTGTGTGTGTGTGTGTAGGGTTGGGATGCTCATAACTCTCACTAGGATTATCTCTCTTTGCTCAGTTCTAGCTGATCAGGAGGGCAGAGGACCAGGGAGTGACCTGTGGCCATATAAGCTCACTATAAGTTATTTCCAAACAAGTAGGCTAAGACTCTCATGAAATAAAGAGTGGGAAGAAAACGATGCAGGGAGGCAGGACATGGGAACTAAACTTAATTTATTCCTGGTCTCTCAACAGCTCTGTGTCCTGATAATGCTTGCTTGTTTGCTTCTGGTTCAGGCATGCCAAAAGCAGTCGTTTCTATAAGAGGAAATTGATTCCTTTCCTTTATTCTAACCAGGTATTTCTTCTTCCGCCAAAACATAGAAACTTGGCACAATTCTGTATCAGTGGCTATTTAAGCTTCTTTTCTTCTGTATACACACCAATATCTTCAGCACACCCGTGTTTCTTACCTCCTGGTAGACAGTGAGCATCTCAAGAAAGATGCAATGCCTACTACAGACTAGAATCTAACCACCGTTTTCAGTGCCAGGTTTAGAAGCCATTGGCTTCTTAACAAGAAGTGACATGTTTTGGATGCATTTCCCGGGAAGCCAGTATCAGTAGGCTGAACATGGAGTAATTGGGAAATGATTTGTGATGGAGGTCAGGATTATACTACACTGTGGAGGCTAAATAGGATTTTGATAGATAAAGGGGAGGAAAAGGGGTGTTTTGGATGGTGCGATAGGATGAGCAAAGACTTGGAATTGGGAAAGACTGTAATTTACTGAAATAAAAGTGTGTGGCTAGAGCATAGGCCATATGCTAATGAGAAGGAGGAAGTAAGGTTAGAGGGGAATGTTGAGGGTTTTTTATTTCCCTTCCCGGTAAGTGGAGAACTCAGGGTCAAGATCGGAGTCAGTGCTTGCCTAGGGCTAGATCGAGCACCATATAGAAGGGGGAAACCCAGGGTGGGGTCCTGAGCTGAAGTGATCAAATGAGCTTTGCTAATACAGCCTCCATCCACAGGGATAGTACAAAGAGGCCTCTGATCTTAAGGGGGAAGAAGAAAGCTGGTCCCGAAACGAAGAAGAGAAGAATGCGATGAAATGGATAAAGTGGGGAAGTGGAGAATCAGACTGAGCGAGTCAGTCCACTTGGAAGGGCAAACAGGAGGCAGAACCAGGGCATCTGAGGCTTTGGTGTCAGCCCTTGGACTTTCTTACATCGGGGTGGGGGAGCTGTGACTTTTCCTGCGGGGTCGCGAAGGGCTTTTGGCCTCTTATGAGACCTGAATGTCAGGCTAAAGGGTTGGGCTTTGTCTCAATGACAGGTGTGCCGCGTGTGTAATCCAGATGCAGCCGATCTCCGATCTCCGTGGGCCATTTCTCTTCTCATTCCAATCCTGAATTGAAGCCTAGTCGTGCTATCTCCACATGATGCATGAGAAACGGGGATTTTACTAAGAAGTTTTGGGGGACTCTGGAAGAAGAATCATGTGTCCACCACAGAAAAGAATATTAATTAAAATTCCCTTTAGGCATTCTCTAGCTCTTCCCCACCATAGTTTGTTGCTACCAACCACTACCCGCCCCGCTTTTCTTCCTCCTGCCACCCTCTGCAAATCCCCTCTTTAGCCCCTCACAGACCTTGTTCTCTGTAATCATGATCCACCCAGCTTAACAGAAGTGAAAAAGGATTGACAATTTTTGCCTCAAATACGTTTTTTTGAGGACCTCATTGCCCAAGTCCAAGCTGCTTATAAGGATATTCATTCCCCAAGACAAAGCTGTCCACAAGGAGGAATTCTGTCCTTCACTATTATCACACTGGGTCTCCTGGATGAGGCCACCAGGGGTTGAGCACAGAATGGCATGTGACAGGATGAGTCTGGCAGCCCCGGTGTGGGATGGAGGGTAAAGCCTTTTCAGATAATTGTGGATATTTTTCCATGACATAAATCAAAATCCAATGAATCATAATTTCTTTTTCATTGTGGTCTATGAAGCTCTAACAATGGATTTTTTTTTCATATTCTTTATGCTAATATCCGTTGAACTGTCTTGCACTTTGAATAGATATTTTAGCCAGGCATGATTTTGTAGCACAATGAAGTGTCATTCAGTGAAAAAACACTGGTTCACTGAGTAGCGCAGATCTTGCAGTGTCCGGGAGTGATCAAGTGACAAGGCAAAAGGGAGGTTGCTGCCACGGCCCAAGCAGGAAGCGGGGAGGGAAGGTCCGCACAGGACAGTGTCAGAATGGATATGTGAGAACAGAGACAATAACTGCTCATCGAGTTCACTGGGTGCCTGCCACGGGGAGGGCCGTGAGGCTGCAGCAGTGAGTCGAACTGGGCCCTTGCCCCCCAGAAGCTCAGAGAAGAGGAGATGGAGCTGCAGCCAGGGCTGGTCCTCCTCTCACCTGTGCTCAGACATCCTTTAAGGAGGAGGATAGAGCCAGGGGTGGACAGTATCCCTGCGGTAAACCGATGCATTTCAAGCTGTCGGAGAGTGAAACACTGCGTAAGGCCTCCGAGCTTGGAGAGGAGGAGTCCTACAGCCACGCTGCAAAAAAGGGAGAAATATGTAATTTCTGGTGCTAGGATAAAACTGAATAATACCCTGTAGACGTTCTGGAGGCAAAGTCTAAATATGACTAATGGCTTTAAGCAAGATGCGAATTTCTGCCAAGCAGCTCTTCTTTGTGATTTTTGTTTTTTAAACATTTAAAGAGCGCTTTGTCATTCCAGATTGTCATTTCCAAATTGGCAGTGGCAGTGATTATGATAATAGTATTTTGATCAGAGGTGATTTGCAAAGGGCTTCAAAAGTCCTCATTAGTCTAGTTTCTGTCTCCTTTCCGCTGTGTCCTAATGCCAATGAACAAGAGAACCCAGCTGACCTTTTAATCGTGACGGTCTTTGTGGATGTTTATTTCATTGCTTTCAATGAACTCGTTCTTAGGGTTAACACTACTGACGGAGGCTGGTCATATCAACCCAGTTCTTTTGAACAGAAAACAAGCGAGGGCCTCATGTGGCTCAATCTCTAGAGAGTTTAGCATAAATTTCCACATTGTAATGTCCTGTTTATGGGATTGAACATATGTCTTTAGTGACACTGTGTAGGTGGTCACTATTTCTGATGTCTGACATCCTCAGTATTCACTGTATGTCCACAGTGAATGAATCTAAGTCACTCAGTTATTTTAAGATTATCTGTCAATTCCTGTCCCAATACCATAGAGCTTTGCTTATTATAGCAGTTGACTTTTTTGACATTTCAGACAGAAGCAGAGATGTCCTTCTTCCTTTTCTCTTGTACTTTCCATGCTTCAGAGGATAGGATCTATAACTCAGATGTCAGCTGAAGCCTCGCTCCTTTGAGATCTGGTGAAATCTCACCGCCTGTGAGCATCTGGCACCA
>NW_006442207.1:6344114-6372358 GCF_000325575.1 Pteropus alecto | reverse complement strand
ACCTAGAACTCAACTCCTTCTCTAAGGAATCTGCTCTGATCTAGGGTCTTACCTATCTATATCTTTATTTTACTTTTTGGTAAAACAGGGAAGGGGACTCCTCACAAAGCACCTGGTCATCTATACTTTACGGGCTCTTTCTCTCTCATTCTTCCTCCCTCTTTCTTCTTTAGTGCCAAAGCCTCCTCATTTTCCTGAACCTGAAGTTCTGCACTCACTAAGTTCCTTGGAATCTTAGCTTCAACAACACGTAGTTTGCCAAGGAATTTCTTCTGGACAAAGGCATTATCACCCTTCTAAGGAATCCTGGCAAATTTGATTTTCTCAATTTTTCTTTTTTTTACACTACTGTTTAGGGTAAAATGATTGAGCATGCAGTAGAAGACTTATCAGAACTCTGATGGAAAGGGGTTAATGCTTACTTATTGATTATTAAACACCCATTGCAGTTGATCCCATTTGACTCCCAACCACATCCCTTCCCAAGCATACCCTGCAACCAAAATAAACTTTTTCACTCTGTCCTTTCATCCCTCCCTGCCTCTCTACATGCTGTTTATGTTCATTCTTCCTCTTCTGGAAAATTCCTATGATTCTTTAAAACCCAATTTAATAGGTCTTATGATCTCTTTCTCTGTGAAACCTTCCCTGGCTTCTCTCATCAGAGTAGGTTATATTTTTCCGACTCTTCTTTTAACCTGTGGTGCACATTCTACCGTAGCATTTACCTTATTAAATTTGTTTTGCTGTTTGCCATATGCTTCTCACAAAACATGAGCTCCTGGAGAAAAGAGATTGTCAATATACATCTTCGTGTCATTATTGCCTAGATCAGGATTAGGCAAACATAGGGGTTTAATAGATGTTTGTTGAATGAATTGAAGCTTGTGTCATGTCTACTGTGGGACAGAGGTATATAATCCATCTGTTTTAACTAGCTCGAGGGACCAAATCTCTTTGAGCTACAATAATTCAAAAAACTTTAAACAGGAAATTGAAAAAAACATGTCATAGTTTTGTGTAATACGCTTGGAAAAAGTATCTCTCTTCTTCCTCACTTCCTCAGATCGTTCTCAGCTTTGCAGGTAACTTTCTAGAAGTTCAGCTGGAAGAAAAGATTGCCTGGTGTGAAATTCCTAAAGAACTTGCTAAAAACTTGGAGATGTGGAGACTGGTTGAAGGCATGAGGCCAAGAAATTAAGAAGTAGGGTAGTGTATGGCAGAAGAGTTGCCCTCGTGAATAGATAAGGAGGGAATTGCCTTTCTCAGCATTCTTAAAGGTATCTCAAGGTCTTTTAAGGAACATAATATAGTTAAGATTCCTGCAGGTGACAAATGTATGATATGCTTGGTTCTATCCTCTCCTTCGCTGGCCTGCCTTCCATTGCAGATGTCAATAAATGATCACAAAACTCTACTGAGCCATTCAGAGGCTCCAGGATCCTCATGACAGGATTTCAGGCAACCATTGCCAAGTAATCTGATCTGACACATAATCCATGTGCCTAGACTCCGTGTTGGCCACAAAGACGGATGACTCATCTCTCATTTGGTCTCTGGCTGGGGGCTTTGCAGAACCTTTTGCTTTCACTACCTATGACTTGGATACGTGCAATTTGGAAAAATGTTCACTTGTGCCTTTCCTATTCTTGTGTGGGCATCCACCTTCCAGTGGTTAAAAGAAGGGTGCAGATATGAATTCTGGCCGTTTTCTCTTTCATACCCTTCGGTAAGTTACTTTAACCTTACCACAACCTTGTGAACTAGGTATTATGATTGTGTTGAACACAGTCGGAAAAGGAAAATGTTGAGAGTTAATATAAGCACATGCCTGACACAGGGCCTAAAATATTGATGCTCAATCTATGTTAGGAGAAAGGCAGGTGGGAGGGTAACTAATTGAAGTAGACACTATACTTACATAGAAGCAAAAACAAAAGGGGAAAACCAAGCTCTGTCAATCTAAACCAAATTAAGCCAAACCCAAACAAACAACAACAACAAAGCCTCTTCTTGCAGCTGAGTAACTCTGAAGCCATCTATTATGCAGTGAGACTGAAGGGGATTTTCCTTGCTAATATCCTCCTCTGCCTTCTGCCACTCAGAAGACCTTCTGTTCTCTGTAGCTAATCATTAATCAGCACGTACCTACAAGTTTCTTTTCTCTAATTCTCTGTTTCCCAATTATCCAAAGAAATATTTTGGCCAAGCAATGAAGGCGGTAGGCATGTTTGCTAACAAAGGGATACTTCTGCCTCTGTGGCATAGAAATGAATAGGCTGTGAACTATTGTGTAAACAATTACTGTGGCAATTCGCGACCTGGAACCTTCTGGTTCTCAGTGAGTCTTTGGTGTTTAATTACGCGGAGGGTTTCCAAAATCAGCCTCTAGCAGTTTCCTCTGAAAACCCCTTTAACCACTTTATGGAATCAGGGTAATAGCAGCTCAAAGAGCTGATTGGAGCCTGGGATAATGAGCCAACACTGGGTCCAGGACTCAGGGCTCAGTTTAAGTACCGAGAGCCACATAGATTACATTTCCATTAGCACCATGGAGCATCGGTTGTACTAGAGAGGTCAGCCATCTCAGACCAGAAAATGTGCCCCAAAGCAATGTTTCAGCGCCTCCCGACGCCGGAGCTAGTCGAAGACTGTTCTCTGAAAGGAGAAAGTGAGCCACTCCTAACTGGCCTGAATTGTGTATTGGGTGAGTGGGCACCCGAGTTACCTCTGAAGAGTCCACTTGTCACTGTCCTTTTTGTGACTCTAAGAAATATCTTTTAGCTCATTAATAATATTAATGATAAAGATGGTGATAATTGCTAACCGTCAGTGGACATGTTTCAGAGCGCATGGCATGACCAAGAACTTTATAAGCATTTTTACCCTAAACCCGTAAGAACACAACATAAGGAGGTACCATTTTTATTCATATGTTACAGATATTTGAGACTTGGACCTACTTGAGCCTGAACCAGGGGTCAGGTAGGATGATAACGTGCCCAGGGCCTTACAGCTGAGAAGGTTAGTTAAAAACCCATGTTTTTAACCACTAGGTTACACATTTTTCTTTTAGACAAAGGGGGATTAGTCATCCACTGACCGTGAGGCCACAGGGAGCAGTGTAACTGGGCTCTGATGTGGCTAAAAACTTCTTTCGTTGTTAATGAATAATGGAAAACATTCAGATTCACCACGTTGACCTGGTGGGAAAGTTCTGGGGCTTCAAAATGTGTTTTGCATCTTACTGTTCTGTGGCCTGCTTTCATGTCCTTCAGAAATAGGGGAAATTATGATCTGTTTTGATGCCCAATGTGGCTCTCTGTTTTACAACTCCTATAGTCAGAAGTGGCAAATATCTGAGAAACCATTTGCTCAAGTGTTCATTTTCCACAGTTGAGGAAAACGTGGCTCATGTCTTGTCCAGGGTCATGCAACTTAATGCTGGAGATGTTAGAACCAGACCCGGCCTCATCTGTCTACATTAGTCCAATACCCTGTTTACAATGTCAGGACACTGCTCTGCTGAAGTGGGACAATAACTCACCATATTATTATTTTACTTCGGCAGCCTTGGAAAAATCATTTAGCATTTAGGAGAACCAGAGGTGTACAGGGAAAGCAATGCGATGGTGGAAGGAAACTTGGAATAAGATACTCGCTCATTTTTTCATTCACTCTTTAATTGATTTATTTAACTAACGAGTACTAAGTGGATGTACTGATTCTAAAACCAATTCTAGTGCTAGTTGTGTCATTGATGTTTAGCCTCTGTTTCTTCACCTAATAAATGAGAGTACTGAAATCATCTAATCATTTAAATGTGGAAAAACTTTTGATCTCATTACCGGTCATGGAAATGTAATTGGACACACCGCTGAGTTGCGAGTTTTGTTTTGACCTGTTAAAACAGCAAAAACACATTAAAAGACAATTCCTAATGCTAATGAGGATGTGATGAAGAAAGCAGCCTCAGATAGATATTGATATAAATTTTTGGAAAAGAATGTAATGGGTTAGTAAAGGGCTATTAAAAGATCCATGCTCTTTGACCCAGTAATTCCATTTCTGGGAATCAATTCTAAGTATATTCTAAGAAAGAATCTATGTACACAAAGATGGTTAATAATATTTTTAATATTAGATGAAACATGGAAACAACCTAACTGCTAGATCAAATGAATAATAGTTAAACAAATTATGGTTTATCCACACAGTGAAATGTTTATGCAGCCAATGAAGAAAAAGACTATCATGAAGTTTCTATAGTAACATGGAAAATATTTGATATAATGCTAATTGAGAAAAAAAATTCATTATTATAGTACAGATGAGGAAAAAGCTTCATAGAAGAAAATAATCAAATTCTCAAAAGTGTGGTGGTTGGATTAATGGGTTGTTTTTATTTCCTATTTTCTGAATATTTGGAAATATGTTTATGTTTATGTTACGGTTTCCTCCTGGAGGCAGAATAGTGTTAAGAGCCAGGCCATGGTGCTAGGGAGACTAGATTTGAATCTCATTGTTGACATATGCAGTGTGATTGCCTGAGTTTCCTGCTCTCTAGAATGGGAGTGATAACTGGATATATTTTATAAGGTAGATGTGAATATTAGATGAGATAGTGGGTGGTAAATGCTCACATAGTGCTTATTGGTTGAAATCTGTTCATACATAGTATTATTATTTTATGAAGAATTTTAATGTTTTGCTGAGCACCAATGACAAAAAAAGAACAAAGAAAAAAGAAAGGTAAATTGAATGATCTCTAAAGGTCTTTTTTGTTCTAAGTTTTAATATTTCTCATTTGAAATGTGTTATTTAAATAGGTTTTTCATGACAGAGATATATTTGTAGATTAATATGGGGCCCAAATGTCGTGCCAAAATTATAGAGTTTTGAAAATATGGTTCCCATGGGGAATAAAACGAGATTATTTCTGTCTATTTATAACCTGAACTAGCCTTTTCTTGGAGATGTGAGGGAACATGTAGAGTTTTATATTAAGGGATTTTGGAAGCTGGTTGGTTGAGAATTGGTTAGTTCCCTCACTTTCTTCTAATAGATGCCTTTGGTTCTATCTATATAAGAATAACATGATGGAGTCACTATTTACGCACGGGAATAATGGGAGAATCTGTGATGTTATATGTGTAGAAGAGTCCTAAATCTTGCATTTTTTGAAGGTTTTGAAGTGTGGGGAATTTGAACGGTCATTCTTTTGGTACAAGAAAATTCACAATAGCTCTTAAATATTTCTACTAACAAATGTATAAACATTTTCTGGGAGTGAAATGGTTCTTTCAAAATGACTTTTGGATGATACATGTATAAGTGAATCAGACAGATATCGATTAAATGTCCTTCCAACGGAAAACAAATTGACCAGACGTGCGAAGGGTTTTACCAGCCCCCAGCACTTGATATCCCCCAGTGACATTTGGTTGCTGATTTCCAGCTAAGGCTCGAAAGGTGGAGATTTTGCTTAGAAATGTCTTAGTGGAGCAAGGAGAAGGCAGAAAGGCAAGGAGTCAGCTCTGAGACTAGGAGAAAATTTCAGCCCTTCTATGCATATTGTGTAGATATTAAGCAAAAAAGGAAAACAAAAAGGTGAACTTGGAAAAATTTTGATTCACATGTGCTGATTTCCCTTCATTCTGGTGAGATAGCATGAAGGAGACCCAGCTGCTTTAAGATCAAAGGCAGAAGGAGACCAAATCCAATTCTGTTCGGAGGAACTTGAAAGTGAATCCTGAGCCTCTGAAAATGGAGTAAATCCAACAAGGAATTTTATAGTATTTTATAGAATGGGAATCTCTTTCTGTCTGAATCATCACATCATTCTTGTCTGGTTGTACTTACTGTGGGTCTGCCCTTAAACTGATGCTTTGATTCATCTGATGGTGATATTTTTCAAACTCACGTCCTTGTAGCAAGTTGAAGAATTACCAAACAGCGGTGGCAGCTCCCTTGTATTACATCTCTGGAGTTCCGATCCTCTGTATGATATATTTGAGCATCCCATCCAGGCACTCAAAGCCCTCGGTGACCAAGTCTCAGGCTTGATCCAAGAAGGATTGGAGAGGCCAAGGGAAGTGTTTCCTGAAAGTGGTGGTGGAGATGACTGGGCAAGCCTCTTTAAAACTGGTCTTAAATGGAGCTGGGATAACACTTGATCCTGGAATGAGTATTTATGAGTGTCTTTGAAGCTTGTATAATTTTGGAGAGAACATGTTGGAAATGTGAGGCTCAACATAACCTGCTTGGATAAATATTAATCATCACCTTGAGGTTGTATCCTTTTGCAGCCACATATTTAAAGCCTATCTTGGCCAGCAGTACCCAGATTGGTAATAGAGGTCTGAGAACTTCAGGGGTGATTCCTGAGATTTCTGCTTTAATCTGCTTTAGCTTGATCAAGGAGTGCTATTTATGCCAATGGTAGGACTTAAAGTGTTGGGAACCCAAATAATCAAGGTATTTGTTTTTTCTTCTACTGCCAGACATGGACCATGTCAAAATCTTCTGGAGATAAAACCAGCATTTCTACTGTACCTGACAAAGAGTTGCCAACTTGTCCCTTGGGATTCATACTATTCAACTGCATTTGGAGACTATGACATTGTTAATTCTGATAGACTCCTCTTGAAACATCTGCTCGGTATCTTTGGTATTGAGTTGATTTAGGATTCCTTGATTTCTGTCTCCAATACTGGACCAAACATCCTTGATACCTATTAATTTGGTGAATATGAACACCTTGTTATCATGAATTGGCTGCTGTATAACTGACAGCTTCTATTCTACTTTTTCTAGTTTCTGGTAAACATATTTATTGGTTGACCCAATCTGAGCGTGGTTGGGAAATAGGTGGCTTTTCCTTTAATGCCTCCAACCAGGAAAACTATTCTCATCTTAAATTAGTCTATTGATCTCAGATGAAATAGAGAAAAACCCATTGCCTCAGTAGGGATTAGTAGATCTGAGCAGTGGCAGGCCACTCAAACTACTATGCTGTCCTAAATTCTCTCCAGCCCAATCTCACCAGATCACATGGTCACAGGAGAAGGAGAGCACACACTGGGACAGCGGGAACACATTGCGTATAAGAGATTCTTCTCTCATTCCAAAGATACAACTTCCTTGGGCAAGATCAATGCCTTACTGTCTACCTTGGCAGAGATTGTGCTATTCTTTGATGAGGGACCCAAAAGCTAGAACGAGAACCAGTGAAACCTCCTCTCATCTCCGCTGTTATTTTTGAGGGTGACTTTAATCTGTTCACAATAGAATAATAGGATGGTGCTGAGTTCTGATGCAGGAAGCAGACTGCACTAAGGATTTATAGATAGATCAAAGGGTAGGAGATGAAGTCATGTTGCCCAGGGAACACATTTTCAAAAGGAAGATTCTTCAGTATTTTTCCTTGTTGCCTTCATTTTAATGATGAGGAAGGTGACCAGGGAAAGCTGATATAGAGCTTTTATTCCTCCAAAAAATAAAGCAGGGCATAGTTTGGTGGTGGAAGGATGGGGGTATTGTAGCAATTCTATTTACTAAACCTCTATAATCAATCTTAATTCTTGTTTCACCCTGTCCTTCTCCAATTGATCTATTTTTTTCAGTTTGTAAACTGAACAGCAAACAATCCAAAAGGGCAGAATGACATGAGAGGCACAAGCCCTTATGTGACACATAAATAACGGATCAGAAATGACATTTCAACAACAATGTAATCCTTTATAAAGCTGGTTTCAAAGATCAAAGCTAAAATACATTGTACACAGGCCATGTTACATAGGGCCATCATATCTCATGATTGAAGACAATTTACAAGCAATCTTCCCCAGATATTCAATGTCGGGAATGTCTGATTTTATCAAACTCTAAAATACAATGTGGTATGGAGAATGATGTCCTGGAACCAGAGAGGCTTGGTTTAGAGTGCCGTCTTCACTGCTTACCAGCTCTGATGTGGGCCAACTTACCTCACTTTGCTCTCTGTAAAATGAAGACAATCTTTACAACCATGCAAGGACTAGACATTGTTGATGAGTAAGATAGGGTGGGCAAGCACTTAGTGCTAAGTACTTAGATATCGTGCTTAGCACAGAGTCAGTGTCAATTATTACCGATAACTAGTGAAAGCCTACTGTATACAAGACCTTGCATCAGGCACAAAATTAAACTCTTCAAGGTATCTTGAAAAAAATAAGGTTTTCGGTGCTGCTGTTGACCTGCTCAGCTAGTGAAGCAGAAAACCGGATAAAAGCTCTTTAATATTTATAATAAATTCAAGCTAAATTCATGAACAAAAAAAGTTCTGTGTGAGCAATTTCTCCAACATCTGCGAAAGTTTTGAGTTCATGAATATTCTTTGGATGCCCTTTTAAATGGCTAATTTTGGTGTCAAAATTACTGTTTATTTCTGGTGGTGTGAAGCTCCACACCTAACTCCCATCCAAAGGTACATCTGTCTCTCTCTTCTTTGTGTCCGTCTGTTCCCTTCTTAGTGATGCTTGCATTAAGATGATGCTTTTTGCAAAATTGGACTTGTAATAGATGATGGAGTGAAAGACTGGGCATGAAACAAAATTAGGCTCATTTTTGGTGCATTCAAGTGCTAGCTACTGCCCCAAATGGTAAATTACAAAAATGATCGTGGTGCCCTGAAGAGTTGATGGATTTCCTTCCTCAAACTGCTAGACAGTTACATGACTGAGGGTGATTTTCCTAGTGTTAAAACTGTTCCCTGGGGGTAATTTTAGGCAGCTTGGGAGACTGCATTAACTACTTTTGGCCACTAGGCAGCCATTGCTAAGTGGGCACTTAAGTGTTCACATGACTATAAAGTGGTGCCACAGTAAGAATAATTAGTAAAGATCTTTGGATTGATGAAGGCCTGGGAAGTTTTACTGGAAGAAATGTTCTGACTATATAATTCTCTTGAAAATGAGCCTTTCCAAAGATAAAACTTGTAGGTCAGGAATAACATGTTGCTTCTGCTGATCTTTATAACCCCTCCTGGAAAATTAGGCTTTATGGATTTCAAAGGTGTTTCATGAGCATTAGCACATTGGTTATTCACAACAATACTGTCAGCTGCAGAGGGGTGGGGGGTGGTAGGATGTTGCTTTACAAGCAGAAGGCTGTAGGACTTCATAGGAAGAATGGTGAATTTAGAATCGAGAAAACCTGAGCTCTGATTGGGCTTAGCTACTTCCTACTCATGTGGCCTTAAGCAGTTCATTTTCTCTCTTTTGGACTCAGTTCTATTGTTTGTAGAATAATGGGAATGAATTCGTTCAGGGATGACACCTTCTCAGCACGTATGCTACCTTCACTTCAACCTGTACCCTTAATAGACATTGCTAATTTGTCAGGGCATATTTTCAGGCTGAGCATCAGAGGCCTCAGATCAAGTTTACCTCTCTCCAAAGGTCAACCATAATATCAACCTACCATGTAGGTCATGTGTAACGGGATCAAAGAAGGTTATGTGAGACACTGAAATGAGACACAGAATACAGTTGGTCGTGCTCAAGTAATTATGAGTTGAATTTTTCTACCTTGACAACTAAATTCCAATATGCATTATGCCACCAAAGGCATAATGAGTAGTGGTCAAAGGGCGGATCCTGTGTTCAAATCTCTTTACACTTTATTAGTGGGCCACTTAACCTCTCTGTGCTTCTGTTTCTTCCTCATAGGATGGTTGGGAGGTTAGGCTAAGGTAAAGTATGTAAAACATTTAAGACAATGACTGAAATATCTCTAAGAGCCACGTAAATGCTTGCAATTAATATTCAACCCTTGTTTTCTGGTGGAATAGTTAAGAGTTAATGAAGAAAACTTTAGTTCAGATAATTGCAACCCCTTGCAAAGTGCCTGGCACTGCTCATAACCTTGCATCCCAGAAGCCCCATTCTAAAAGTGGCTCTCACAGCACTCTGAGATTTCATTAGTGGCTATGAATTGACAGGATTCTTGGAAATGCTTTTGTTTTATTTTTGGAAAGCAAACTTTGGGTGTAGCCTTATTTGTATAACCCCTTCCTCCATCCTGCACCTTAGTCACATTCAAGGCTGGTATTTGTAGATTTTCATCCTACTTTGAAACATAAAATGGTAAAAGTTTAAAACTACAAGGAGAGTGACTTGCATTTTGGTGGCCTTTGTCTGCTGATACTTCATCGTTCTGAAGTAGTTCTTTCTACTTTTTCTCAGCTTGAGATGGAGCTCAAGAGTGGAACCTCTTTGCTGTGGTTCTAAAAATTCTTATCCTAATTTCTTGCCTGTGAACAAGAGTCTATATCTATGTATCTGACCAAATAGGGCTCCTCGCGAGCTGTTACCATGGACTTTATTGAGTAGATGGATACCCTGAACACCTCCTAGTGAGTTTGAACATTTTCATTTCAGAGGCAGACACTTCACTTCTTACATAGAAAGACAAAGACCCTGACGTGAAGCCAGTCGTTAAGACCTGGACATCCCTTTCTGCTCACAGCCAGCTAAACCTTAGGACCTCCAGAGGTTCCCTATTGCCTAGCACAAGCAGATCAGACATACATTTGAAATTACAGAGATGCCACTTGACATCTAGGGGAAGCTAAACTTTTCCAAGACAAAGAGTTTATACTGGGGCTCTATTGATAGATGAGGAAATGCAAGGGAACACGGGGAAGGGTGTGTTGCAGAATCCTGGAGCTCACCAACGAAGGATCTTCTCTAGAAAAGCTTGACTGTAGACTGCTGGTGCTTCAGTGGGGACCCCCCAAAGAGCCCCCCAATTTTGACAGAAATTATTTCCAATCAGCAAAGTTCTTGCTCACTGACTCAGCCTTGGTTGCCCTACCCTGCCCAAGCCTCTTGGGTTCCAGTCCTGTTTTATGAAGCATCACTAAGCCGACCCTGAAGAAAACATCCTATGCATAGGGCAATGAGAATGGCTACAGAGCAGCAGGGTGTTTTGCTCTTTGTTTTTATTTTTGTATTTTTTCAAGCAAGAGCCACACTGTGCTCACCGAAATGTGGAGTATTTCCATAGAGACCTACTTGCCTGCTGTTTCACATAATGAGAAGTAAAATTCCTGACATCTTCACCCCAGAACTTGTGCAATTTTTATTCTTTTACCAGATGGCTCTTTTTTTTTTTTTTTTTATAACTCTAAATAGATTTATTTTATTGTCGATGTAGTTCCACTATAGTTGACACCTCCTATGATACATGCTTAATTTGGAGGTCTTTATTTTTTTGTATTAGAGACATACTGAGTTCTACCAACATCCTCCCATCTATCCTTCTACCAATTCAAATTATTTATTTTATACACTTGCACTTCCCAAATAGTTCTCCATTTATTCAACACATATTTATTGAATAACTATTATGTGCAAGGCATTGTTGTAGATGTTGAGGATGGAACAGAAAACAAAACAGAAAAAATAAAAGCAAAATCACTATCCTTCTGTTGTGGTTAATTGCAGAAGGAGGATGGACTCCCAATTCAAAATTTAATTTGGATGTCAAGACTGATAATGCCATATACACACTGAGAGGTTATGTAAAGGTTGATTATTCATGTAAAGAGACTTTCTGGGAATAGCAGGAAAACTCTCAAGCATGGACAAAAATGGCTTAGAGTGCCAAGAATGGATGCTGGCTTGGGTTTCTTACGGTGGTTAGGGGCTGGGGTCGGGGTAAGGATTCCTATACTTGGTTGGGGACTTGAGTGATTTAAACCTCCCATCAGTACCAGGTAGGGGGCATTCAAGCTTTCTAATCATTTTCCCAGATGTGGGGCAGAAGGGGAAAAAGAATGAAGCTTAAAAGCTGTCATATCAAAAAAATGGAGTCAGTCTCTGGCCTACAGTCTTTAAATTTTTTTTTATTTTAGTACAACACACAGTAAATGCACAAAAGTCAAACATACAGCTTACGAGTTTTTAAACACATCTAGATTCATGTAACCATAATCCACGTGCCCCTTTCTAGTCATCCCTCTCCCCCAAGAAGTAAGCACTATTCTGACTTCTGTCATCAAAGATTAGTTTTTCCTGTTCTTGTAGTTTTAATAAATAGAATTATAGGATGTATATTTATAGTGGTGCCTTGGTCTTAAGTTACGTGATGATACATGTACAGGTCTGTTTCTGGACTTTATATTCAAGTTCTACCCTTACACCAATATGACACCATCTTAATTGCCACAGCTTTATAGTAGTCTCAATATTTGGTAATGGGACTCCGTCAACTTTTTTATTCAAGATTGTTTCCTATATCCTTTGCATTTTTATATAAATGTTTTAGCATCAGCTCACTCCATTTACACACATACACACACATATACACACACACACAAAATCTATATTGATGGAGATTGCATTGAATCTACACATCAGTATGAAAATTGGCATCCTTCAATCCATATTGACAATTTAAATCCATTAACATGGAATATTTTTCTATGCATTTAGGTTTTTTTAAGTTTCAACACTATTTGTTAATTTTTAGTCTAGAGATTTTTCGCTACTATAATTAGGCCTGTTCCTATGTATCTGGTTTTTTTTAATACTATTGCAAAGATACTTTTAAATTTTATTTTCTGATTATTTGAAGCATATATAATATATGTGTGTGTGATATATAAATATATATCATTAATTTTGTTGTGTATATAATAACAAAATATATTTATATCATATAAATATAATATTTATATTACATATAAATCCAGAAACCTTGTTAAATCCCCTTATTAATGATAGTAGTTTGCATATCATTTTGAATTTTTGATGTGCACAATCATAGCATATGGGAGTATGACAGTATTTCTCGTGACTTTCTAATCTTTTATCTTTATTTTTCTTGTTTCATAGTGTTCCTGGGGACCTCTTGTGCAGTGTCAAAAGATTTGGTAATAGAGGACATCTTTTTCTTGTTTCTAATTTCAGAGAGAGATACTTTCATATTTCACCATAAAATATAATGTTGGCTATAATTTGTTTGTAGATATCTTTTAACAGATTAAAGAATTTTCTTTGTATTCTTAATTTGCTATAAGCTTTTTTTTCTTAACCCTGAACAGGTGTTGAATTTTATCAAATGCCTTTTTGCTTCTATTGAGATCATATAGTTTTTCTCCTTTATTATGCTAAAATGATGATTGACATTGATTGATTTTCAAATAGTAAAGTAACCTTGCATTCTCTCGATAAACCCTCGTCTTGTCACTTTTCTACAAATTCGTTGTCCTTTGTCAGAATGGTATAGAAGACTCTGAGCCTAATGGCTTCTTTGTGGGTTTTCTCTTCTTTCTATGAAGCCCTACTCCCATCTCGTTGTCACATAAAAATTTAACATTACATACAATTTTATGCTTTTCTCTTGTTACTGTGTTTTTTTTTTGTCAGAAAAAATCTTCCCTTCTACATATTATACTTCTGTAAATTGCCGGATTCAATTTGCTCATATTTCGTTTAGGATTTTTATGCCTGTTTTTATGAGAGATACTTGCCCGTCATTTTTCTTTCTTGTAATGTCATTGCCAGATTCCGTTAGTAGGGTTTTTCTAGGCTTAGAAAACAACTTGGGAAGTTTCTCAATTTTTTTAAAGTTTGTATTTAATTGTTATGTTTTTTTTTTTTAATGTTTAGATTTGTATTCTTTATCACCACAAAACTCTAAGTTTCCATGCATTAAGAGATGCCTCTGTTTATCTTATCTCCAGAACATCACTCAGGAGTTGCTTTCTCCTTGCTAATGAGATGCTTAAATATACTGGCTTTGGAACAGGTTCACAAATCTTACTGCTGACCTTTATTGGGAAAGTGTTTACATTTTAATAAGCACCATCATGAATGATGAAAGGATGATCTGCAAATATTTTATTTTGTGTCTACTATAAACTTATGATGCTACAGCCTGAAACCCAAATCCGGGAGACGTGGAGTCATTTATAAGTTCACATTGTAAGAAAATGTCAATGTTATGAGCATTAAAAAAAAGGTCGCTAAGCCAGTATATTAGGATAAAGTTCTGTGGTGGAAGTGGAATAAAAACATTACTTTGAGGCAATAAATCAATGATATAAAATTTCTGTCTATTAAAAAAAGAGACTTAAATGATGCTTATCAGGTCCAGTCCATGTCTCAATGTAGGGATGGCCTTGAACATAATCATTACTTTCCTCGCCCTTTAGTTATCTCCTTTGTAAGATAATTACTGCAACATCTACCTCATAGGGTTGTTGAGAAGATTAAATAAGATAGTGCGAGCAAAAGGCTAACTTAGCACAATGATTTAGTACGTAGTAAATGCACAGTTAGTCAGTGAATTTCCCCTATAAATGAGTTCTATCAGTCAGATTTTTTATTTGGAAATTTTAGAAATTGAGTTTGGATTGATTTAAGTAGAAAGGCATATATTGAAAGGATACAGGTACCGCACAGAATTTCCAGAAGTGGGGAGAAATCAGATTCGTATGCCGAACAACCATGAACTATGTCCTAGATCACACTTCAGAATGGTTCTTGGGATGGCTGATTCACCACTACTGCCAGCCTTTGCTACTACAGCACGTGATTCAGGATGGTAGCCTTAGAACTCTGCTGAATCTGCATCTAGAAACCACAAGCAGTGGCCTCCACAGCCACTACCTGTCTCCAGGTTGGATTCTGAGAGGTCCCAGATGCATCATGCCACTGGCCTCCACTTCAAAGTTGAGGGTAGCATAATTCAAAGTTGAAGTCATGTATTCATGCCGAAGATGCAAAGGAATCTGGGAAAGTGAATAGTTGACATTTTCAAGTTCATTGTGGGAGGTGTTTCTTTACCCAGGCCTAGACCTCTGTCTTCTTACTAGTCTCTGCCTCTGAGGCCCCAGTCTGCGTTTAACCTATGGCTTTGTAGCAGTGACCCTATTGCAGTAGTAATAGTAAGCACTTAAGAGCAGGCACTGTGCCAAGTATTTTACATGCATTAACCTACTCACCTTATCCTCGCTTTATAGAGGAGAAGACCAAGAGGTTCAGAGAAATTAGGTGAAATTCTGGTTTAAAGATGGCAGCATAAAGTCAGTTTCCTCCCTCCTTTTTTTTCTTGGAAAGCATCCAAAAGCAGCAAGGAAAGTGAAAACATAACTTTATTTTTGGTGAAGTTAGAAGGTAGCAAAAATTTTGCATTCCGAGAAATTTCACACCTGCCTTTCTCTGCTAGTTGTGGAGAAGTTATACCTGCAAATATTTACATATGAACTTAGACACAAAAAAGATGATGTTTAGCCAGGAGCATGGTCCCAGCTCTGGCCTCAGACAACCTTCCAGCCACTAACTGGTTCAGGAAAATCTCCCCTTCTACGGAGACAGGTAATAAAAAAGAAACAATCACACAATCTATACAAGATACTATAAGGGAAAAAAGAGGACATATTGGTACAAACTATGGTAGAAACGGAAAAATGTTACCATCCACAGAGCTGATAAAAATTGTGACCAAAACTTGAACCATGATTTTAAGAGGTGAGGAGGGGCAGAGACAGAGTCATGTGTTGTCAGTACTCAAGAAAGAAGTATGCATGTGTATGTGAGGGAGAGGAGACATAAATCATCGTAGAAATAAAGAAGAAATTAGAAAAAATACAAGGGCCAATAGACTCTGCTGAAAACATGATAAAGGACAGATAGTAGAAATAAGGAAAGTAAACAACATTAAGTTGAAATAGAGAAAGAATTAAAGCAAGTTAGAGAGAAAATGATAGATAGCAGGCAGGCAAATTAAATCCAAAATCTGTACAATTGTTGTCCCCCACCTCTGAGCCCCACCCCCACCCAAGGAACAAAAAGAAAGTAATTGACAGAACAAATATTTTAAAATGAAATTCAGGAAAACTTCCCAGAAATAAAATTTGAATTTACATAATGATAGGACAGACAGACCCTGAAGGAATATAACTTTGGCAAAATTATAGAAGCAAAAAAAAAATCATGGCTCAGAGGAAAAATACTCGTGTATGTCAATGTGTGTGTGTGTGTGTGTGTGTGTGTGTGTGTGTGTGTGTGTGTTTGTGTGTGATATGGTGAAAAATTATAAAGGTGAGTGTTGGACGATCTTTAAAGCTTGTCATAATTAATTCTTGGAACTGGTGCTAGATTGGTGACATTTCCAGAGAGCATAATTTGAAATCGATTGGGCATCTCATATCCTTTGAAGGTAGGCTCTTCTCTTAAAATGTTAAAAAATAAAACACAGAGGAATTTACCCGGCAAGAGCAGCAGAACAGTCTGGCTGCTGACACGTCCATCTAGCATCACTCAGGATGAGCAATGTGTCTGTTTGAATTGGTTTTGAGACGCAGACAGTGAGATGGTCAAATTGTCAGCTGGCAAATTGGATAAGTGTGTGATTCTGCCTCCTGGGAGGAATGACATACATTTCAGTACATCTAAGACTTGTGTTTTAAAATCCTCGCCGCATTTAAAATATCAAGCTGGCTAGGTTGCTCAGATTGCTTAAACAGAAAAGATTCATTGAGCAGCCAGCTCACCTCTCTGCCCATCACCCTGTAGTCTATAAGACCCTGTGCTGTGACCCACCAGGCAGGCCCAGACCTTGGCTGCCTCGTTGTCATGGGAGATGATGACACATACAATCCATGGCTGTTCCAGGTCATGGTCTTCTCTCTTTACTAAAGGGTGACCTGAGAGATGGCCAGGACCATTACAAGGGAAGATGCAGTTTTTATTGTTCCTGGGGCTGGTGGACGAGAACCACTCAATGACCATCTCCTATTCAGAATAATATTCTCAATGCCACAGGCCAGAATCAAATCTCAGCATTCATTTGTCCACTTGAGCAGTTTCATGATGACAACCTTCTGTCACTCTCTGAAGGCTCTTAACCAATTTAATGAGAGGATGAAACTTTATACTGAAACAATATAAAATAAATGATATAAAATAAACTTTTATTTTGGAATAATTTTAGATTTCCAGAAAAGTTGCAAAGAGATCAGAGACTTTCTAAATATCTATCAACCTGATTTTCCTAATATAATCTCTATATAACTGTGGGCCATTTGCCAAGTCTCAGAGATAATTATTGGTATATTACTATTAACTCCAGACTTTATTTGGATTGCTACTGTTTTTCTATTAATATCTTTTCTTTCTGTTTCAGAATCTCACCCAAGATTCCACATGGCATTTATGTTGGATCTCTTTGTAATCTCTTCTGGTTCTTACCAGTTTTTCAGTCTTTCTGTTTCTATGAACTTGACATTTTTGAAGAGTAATAGTCAGGTATTTTATAGGATATACCTCCATTTGGGTTTCTCTGGTGTTTTCAGCATGTATATACAAGGATTATGAATTCTGGAGACGAGTACCACAGAAGCGAAGTGCCCTTCTCATTACGTCATGTCAAAGGGCACATGCTAACAATGTGATTTGTTGCAGACAATGGCAACTTTGATTAGTGGATAGGATGGTGTTATCCAAGACTCTTTTGGAAAGTTACTGTTTTTTCCTTTCCTTAGTCTTTTCTCTGGCATCGAGTCACTAAGTCCAGCCAATATTCAAGGTTGGGGAGGAAATTAACCTTTACTTTCTGGATAGGGGAGTATCTACATATATTATTTGGAATTCTGTAAAGAAGATATGTCTCCCCCATTTATTTAGTTAAGTGTTTGTTTATATTAGCATGGCCTTATGTATATTTATGTTATACTATAAATTATAATCCAATACTATGTTATTTTGTTGCTTAAATTTTTCCAGCTTCAGCTCTTGTAAGTTTTTCTGAAACTTACATGGTTCCTGTGTCCCTTTGACAAACCCCCATCCTTTTGTATTTTTTTGAACACTTTCTTGCCTCTGGCATTAGAAGATGCTCCAGGCTCATGTTGTATTTTTTCTGTCCCAACTGTAGAATCAGCCATCCTCCGAGGAGACTTCCTTCTTTTTTTCTTTTTTGAAGGAACCAAGGAAACTTATGTATGTATACTGACCAGTGTACACATATATATTGATAATTATTTCTGTATATGTCTATCTCTAAATATTAAACTACACATGAGTGCATACTGATGTCTGACTAATCAAGTACCAGACGGTTCATGCTCTCCTTTTCCCCTTGCTTATTTATAATGTCTTTTTCTGACAGTTGGAAACTTGACTACATGGATGAAAGGTTTTGATAATTCTCATATTTTAAATTATTTCTGTATAGAAGAATTTTGATCCTCCTGCCTACATCTAAGTATTAACAAGGAAATTCAAGACAAAGTCATCACTGTTTATCTCAAACTGCTGACCATATAAGAAATGATCATCCATATCCATATTGATCACTGGAGACACTAATGGAACCCAACGTACCCTCTGAAACATCACAGAAAAGTTTATATTTTGCTCAGTGGAATCTTCAGCATATTTTGTTGTTTTCAAATTCTCTGCAAATTAGTAAACTCACAGGTGATGTGTGAAAATCTCAGTCTAGCATGGTAGAAAGCGAGTGAATATATTAAGTAAGACTCCAATTTTCTTTAATAGCTTTATTTACCCATGATAAACTACATATTTAAAATGTAGAATTGATAAATTTTTACATGTGTATACATCTGTGAAACTATCACCACAATCAAGATAACGAACATATCTTTTATCTCTAAAGTTTCCTCATGACCCTTGGTAAATTTTAGTATGTAGGTGAATTTGCAGATATAAAATCTGTGAAAAATAAGTATTGACAGTATTTGTCCATCTTTACACTAATACCTCATTGTCTTTGATTATTATATTTTTATATTAGGTCTGGAAAACAAGGAATGTTAGTTTTCCTATTTTAGTCTTCTTTTTCTAAGTTTTTGGTGACTTTAGGTCCTTTGAATTTACATATGAAGTTTAAAATTAGCTCATCGACCTTTAGAAAAAGTCTGTTGGGACTCTGATTAGGGTGACATTGAATCTATAGATCAATTTGTCTGTTACTTCTATTTTAATTGTTTTCTGTTCTGATCATTAGTATTACCTTTCTTCTATTTACTTTCATTTTAATTTTCTCTCCTTTTTAATAATTTATAAAGAAGAAAGCTGAGATCCTTAATTTGAGAACTTCTCTTCTAATCTACCCATATAATGCTATGAATTTCCTCCTAAGGATAGTTTTAACAATATCCCGTGGATTTTTATATGTTGTGTTTTATTTTCCTCCATTTTAAAATATTTTTTAATTTTCCTTTTGATTCTTTCTTTGGCCTATGGTTTTTTTAAAAAATTTTTTTTTTAATTTTTTTTAGAAGTGCTATTTAGTTTCTGAATATTTGGAGATTTTTCAGAGATCATTCTGTTATTTATCTCTAATTCATTTTCACTGCATTCAGAGGATATACTTAATATGACTTAAGTCCTTTACATTTATTGGGGCTTTTTTGGTGGCCCAGAATGTGATCTATATTGGTAAATGTTCCATTTATACTTCACAAGAATATGTATTGTGCTGTTGTTGGTTGGAAGACTCTCTAAGTGTCAATTAAGTGAAGTTAACTGATAGTGTTGTTCAAATGTTCTATATCTTTACTGATTTTATTTGCTTATTCTATCCATTATTAAGAAAAAGATTTTGAACTATATTCCTATATTGAATTATATCAACTAAAATTGTGGATTTGTCCATTTCATTTTACAGTTAGTCTATTAGTTTTTGCTTATGTGTTTTAAATCTCTGTTATTAGGTACATCAATGTTTGGAATGGTTATGTACTCTTGATTAGCTGATGCATTTATCATTATGAAATGAACTTATTTATCCCTGGTATAGTCTGTGTTCTAAAATCTTTGTCTGATATTAATACAGATATACTGGCTTTCTTTTGATTAGTGCTAACATGGTATACTATGTCATACAAACTATTGTGGATTCAAATTTGAAGTGCACTTCCTATAGGCAGAGTATAGTTGGGTCTTGATTTTTTTTTTTTTTACCTGAATCTGAAAATCTCTACCTTTTAAGTGTATAAATTATTAAGTTTAGAACATTTTCATTTAATGTGATTGTTGTTATGGCTAGGTTTAAATCTATCATCTTGTTTTCTATTTATCCATATGTTCTTCATTCCCTTTTTTCTCTTTTTTTCTGACTTCTTTTTGAGTAATTAAATATTTTAATATTTTTATAGTTTTTAAAACTTTATTAGCTATAATGTTTTGCTATTGTCATTTCAGTGGTTGCTTTAGGTTTATAGTATATCTCTTTAACTGACCATAGTCTACCTTCAATTGATATTTTACCACTTCATGTTAATAGAGTGGTGGATACTTTACAAATATAATCTAATTGCCCACAAACTCCTTGTCTCCATTTTAACAATGAAGAAATTAAAGCATAGTTTTCTCAAGAGCAATCAACCGTTTTGACATATAGCTAGAATTTAAATTTAGGGGATGGGAAATGAGACAGAGTCACTATTTTTCACGTTGATATGTTTGTAGGCTAAAAAGAAGAAAATGGCTATGTGTAGCATCTTAGCTAAGGAGACATTGCTTTGAAGCTCTCTATCTGTTTCATAAATTCCAAATGTTCAAGGACCATCTAGAATAATTAGTGAAATGTGTTTTTATCCATTTTAAAAATTAGAAATAAGGTCTCTTGACTATCGAGATTCAGCTAGATATGAATGGTTTCAAAAAACGAAAGGATGGACTCCATGCTTCCTATAATATACTTCCCCTCCCAGAAGCTACAATTTTTAATTTGTTATTAATTTTTTATGTTTGATGCTTCTTCATCCAGGAGTTTTCTCCTGTGTTCTGTTCCAATTTGACTGTGATGTGAAACATATTACCTGCAGAGGACATTAGGAAGCTTCCACGGTGTCTAGAAGAGCAGCTGATGTGGCCAGAGGTGACAAATACCAGTGAGTCATGTTTATCAGGGAGAGATAGTGACATTTTCCAATGTGGCCCCATTTATAGGAAGGGGAAGCTTATCTTTAGTTAATTAATATGTGACCCCTTTGGCAAAATTCAATAGCCTAAAAAAATTCAATGAATAGTTTCTATGCGAGCCTTGTAGACCTCAGAATCTGTATTTTATATGTGTACCATTAAGCATCCAGGTTCACTGCTTTTATAAAGGGTTTAACCATTTGGCAATAAAAGGAAATATAAACAAGTATTTATTAACTTGGGGTTCCTGGAGCATATATACATACGTACATTTTCCAGGGACGAAAGTCCACAGTTTTCATCAGCTTCTTAAAGGGGGCTATGGCCCGAGGGAGCCTAAGAACTTTTACAATAAGAAGCCTTCTCTCCAGTAATAGAAAAAATTTTCAAAATAGCTCAATAAATGTGACAAGGTTTAGTCAATAAATGTAATTCAGGAACCATTTCGAACATATGCATTTGGAACTCTAAAATAGATATGAACTCAGACTTGATGGATGGGGCTTTTTGAATTTAGTTAGAACCAGATTCATATAAGCCAGTATAATGGAATGAAAATTGAATTAGAATATTCAAATACTATTTCCTGGCACTCAATTTTTCATGTGTAGGAAGCAAGTGACAAGAAAGAAAATTATTATTGATTAGTCAAAACAATTTCTCTAAAGTGTTTTTGAGGTCAGGTGATTTTTGTGGTTTTGGTTCCTTGCACAGAACTGTAGGTAGTCAGAAGGGTGACCCTCAAGCATAATGTGGTCAGAGTCTTCAAAGATTAAACTTTGTTTCCAAGGCAGTGAGGTAGGCTGATGCATGTTAGAAAGATTTAACAAGGGTGGAAATAAAAAGAGGTTTCTCGTTAACTCTCAAAGAATGAGAAAGTTTCATGTTTCGTTTCCGGAACATTTGCTGGTCAAGGTTTCACAATAAGAGGATCTATTTGTATAGCCTCTGGATTTCGTAGGACTCTTCATTTACTTTTTCCTGTTCTTGTGCTGGCTCTTTGCGGATAGAAGGCATTAGATGAGGCGGTGATCTTATTTACGAATCTGAGAACATTCCTGGTGACCTCAGTGTCAAGAGTGGGGGAGATGGATTCTAGCAGCTGCAGCCAACACGACCACTGTTTCTGGAGCACTCACTCCACACCAGACACCGTGCTATGTGCTTCTCCTTTAGCCCCTAAATGAGATAACTCAGGTAGTGTTCCCTTCTGATAGGGGTGAACAGGTGTCATCCTATACTTCTTAAATGGGGATCACCCCAGGGTGCTGAGCATTTGGGCCTCATCTTTTAATTACAAGTTTTTTCCTCAGATGCCCACATGTAACATAGAGTTTTCTGGGTTTCTTCTTTCGAGTGTTTCAAATTATGCTAGCTGAGCAGGAACAGCATTACTGTGAAATCACTTCGTCCTTGACACTTTCCCTGGTTAACTAATTAGACCTGCTTACCTTTCCTGCTCCCACAATAGTAATGCTATAGCTCACATTTACTGAGCACTTACTGTGTGCATAGCATTGTCTGATACAGTGAGTGTGTTTTCATTATATACAGAGTAGGTTCTCTTTACCAGCTCCATTTTCACATAGAAAAGCCAAGAGTAGGAGAGGTTATTTGCCTTGCCCAAGTTAGTAAAGCCAGGATTTCTGATTCCAGGAAATTTGTTCTTTTTCCCCATTCTTTCATACCACTCCTCTCTCTCTTTCCATTCTTTCCTTCCTTTTCTTTCTTTTTTTTTTTTGTAAATTTCTGTTATAGCAAATGTTAAGCATTTTTTCTTTCTTTCTTTCTTTCTTTCTTTCTTTGTAAATTTCTGTTATGGCAAATGTTAAACATTCATAAAAGTACAGCATAGTATAACAAACTCCTATGTACCCTTTACTCAGCTTAAACAATTATGAGTTTCCGGCCACACCATTTTATCTATACCCTCGTGCACTCCCTTCCATATCACCTCAAAGCCAAACCTAAGCAGCCATATGGCATGCCATCTGTAAATATCACCACATGGATCTGTAGTAGAAGCTCTTGGTGCCCTGTGTCACACCTGCTTGTCCACCTCTGATGTCTGCGGCTGTGGCAGAAGTTTCGGTGGCAGCTCAGGCTCTCACGGATAGTAATGATGTCACCCCTCAAGCATGTGCCAAGGACGTTTCTACTTCCTGCCTTGGAGTCATCTCTGAAATTTGGGGAGTTATTAACACTGGAGTTAATAGATCACCTGAGGGGCAACGGGGTGGGAGGTCATGTCCCAGCGTCCTGTGTGCAGATGGACAATTCTAGGGGGTGTTCTGCCTAGAGTCAAACCCCGATTGCCCGTGGCTGTGACCTTGATAACACGCTTTTTGATTGGGTTTTGCTTTTTCTCTCTCTTACTCTCCCTGATGCTCACTGTTGCTGCCTGAGATCCCCTCTTCCAAAAAACTACCTGAACCCAGGTTTTCACTCTCAGGCTCTGCTTTTAGGAGTAGCTCAATATTTCTAGGGCTTCCTAAGTCTTTTTAGAGAACAGAACTAGGAAACATGTTCTGTTTTGTTTGTTTTAAAATAAAATACTTCTTGAGCTCATACGGATACTTCTTAAAACCAGCACTTTTTAAAAAAGATATTCTATCTCACAACTGTACCCCTTTCTTCCACTTTGAGCAACCCAGTTCTCAAGGACACCTGAGATAATAGAATTAGAACATCACATAATTACTTGTTTGCTTTATCCCACAATGCACATAAGTCTCCAAATAATAATTTCAACATCGTCACTAACAATATAATTACTGTACACAGTTTAAAATTTGGATTTTTGTTTTTAGCGTTTCTTTTTTTGTCTTTAAGGTTAATCCTGCAAGAGATGTGCCTTATAAAAAACACCTGAGTTTTTTTTTTTTTGTTTTTGTTTTTTTCTGTGTAAGGGAAGGTGAGGCACAAAGGAGCCTTGCCTAGAAATGGGTCTGTTACACACACTGCCATGTCCATTTGGAATTTAGGACCTCCTCTTGACATAGTAGCAAATTAGAGAAGCTTAATTTGATCTTGACTCAGGATGAGGTCCCAGACTTCAACTAGGGCTAGTTCACATGTGAGCCTAAGGAATTACACTTCAGTGGTGTGGCATCTCTGTCCCTCTCAAATTGAAAACAGAAGCGCAACTCAAGGAATTAAGGAATTAAGAATTAAGGAATTAAGAAATTCTTTGTATCAAAGGGCAAGGGGAGTGTCTCATCTTATCTATTTGTTTGGAGCAAATCTGTCCTTGGAGTTAAAGACCCTTTAACAGGAAAACAAGTCCCTGCCTCTTACTCAGCTGGTGACTACCATTATGCCCACTGCCCAGGACCAACTTCTGGGACCAGGGAGTCTAGAAACAGCCTTTTCCATCAAGTACTTATCCTAGTACTTATTTTTTTTTGAAAGAAAGTGTATTATGACTGAAAATATTTAAAACCTATTGGTTTAATTTATCTCTCAACCCTATATACGTACCTATCCGTCCATTAAGCTGTCATAATTCAAGAAGACCCACAACTAAAAGCAAAAAACAAACAAACAAACAAAAATCCACTTCTATATGGCAGGATCTAAGCCAAGCTCTGGATACAGAGAAAAGTAAAGCACAATTATCCTTATTGTGATTCTTGTGGATTTTCTCTTCTCATTGCTCAGATTATCCCGAGTTGCACAGGCAGTCAAGAGACAGATAATTATAAACCTGTTAGGTGCAGATCAGTGATCCCATTCTCTATCCCTGGTCTGCAAAATGAAAGCTGCCAGAGCAGGTGAGGAGGGTTGAGGCAAGACTATTTCAAATTATCCAGATGCCCCTGGCTTCCTGTCTTAGCTGTGCATCAATAAGCGGTTTCAGGGGAAGAGATAAATTGACAATTTATCACATCGTGTAATATCTAGAGGGGGCAGATAATCAATACTCGTTGTATTTGCCATCAGGTGCAAATTCGTGGAGGCTCTGCGTTGTCTCCATGCTGCTCCAACTTTTTGTGTACTCTCCAAACCTTGACGGTGCCTACAATAAAGCTCTGTTTGGTGAATGATGAATTTCTTTTTGATGCTTAGAATTTATGGCAGGTGAAATTGCAGGACATGAGAGAGTCTATCAATTTAATTTCCTCTGGAAAAGTAGTCCTGCTTGGTTGAGTAACAACCAACCTTGAAGAGGATGGACTTAAAATAGAGAAAAGAGTAAGTTACCCCATTGACACATTTTGAACTATAAAACACAGTCTCCGGAAAGAAAATAGAGAGCCTACCTTGGGAACCAGCCATATTAATTCATCGATGTGGTATTAAAAAAGGAAAGGATAAAAGAAAAAGAATGCCCCATTTTCTCCTTTGTCACATGGTGGTTCCTGTGCCCACACATAGGCAGCGAGCGATTCGGAATTTAGGAAAATGCACAATGAACTTTCCACCGTCAACTTTAATTCTCTCTTTCTCCCTTCTGCTTCTTTCACAGAAACTCAGAAAATGTCCCTTATCCACATGGCTAGGTTTTCCTTCCATCCTCCTTGCACTGAAGCCCACCCTTTAGTCACACTGACTCCCTGTAGTGTCCTCTAAATTATGCCTCAGTCTCTCCTGGAGCATATTTTCCTGCTTCTCGCCTGATAATTTCTCTTCGTCCTTTGGGTTCCTGCCCAGACATCACCCCCTCTGGGAAGATTTTTACCCTGGACTGGATTGGCCACCCTGCCTCTGAGCTTTCTTCGCAATATCACAACACAGATAATGATCATTTTTGGAGTTCACCTCCTTCTCAAGACCAAAGGCTTCTTGAGTGCAGGCATGGTCAAGTTCAGTGCTCCATATCCCCAGTGCCAAATCCTGCAGCTGGGTCATGGGAGGAGTTCAGTTCAATTTGTTGAGTGAAAGACGAATTATGAGATGAATGAGTGCCTGTCAGTTGTGAAGAAGGCCTCCCTGGAATCAAACTCTGATAACCATGATTTAGCCATCATGCTTGAACATCTGCCTATTGTCTTTTATACAGCTCATTGAGGAACTCCATCCTGTAAGGTCTTTCAGGCTGGGGGTTTTCAATGTTGCCTTATAAAGATGGCCCAGTTAGACCTCATTCCCCTCCCCTGGATTGGTTGGAATCTCCCTGTCTCCAACTGGCAACCATAGTGGTTTTTCCAATGCAGTCACCTGGCCATGTCACATCCCAGCTTAGCATCTTCCTATGGTTCTTCACTGTCAACTCATTCAAGTCTCCATGACTTAGTGAAGCATCCACGTCTCTTTGTAGTTGGAACTCAGATGGTCTTCCCAGCCCAATTTTGTGCCTCTGCCTTTCCATTCTCCCGGAAATACTCCTTGAACTCTAATTAGAGTGCGAAGCTGTTTCCTCTGCCAGGAAACTTTCCTTCTCTGCCTAGAGAATTCCAACTCTTCCTTTATGATCCATTGCAAATGTCACTCTCTCTGAGAAGCCTTTGCAGATTTCTTCAGAGAGCTCTTCAGTCACTTTCTGTGTAGCCATAATAGTTTATTATGTTGACCCCAGTCTATCTGGGGAGATAGAAATTTTAACAGAGAAATCGTACACAGTGTAAAAAGTGATGTGTTTTCACACTTAGTGCTTTAACCATTTGTCTCTCCCTACAAATACTTTATAATAGGTCTTCAATCAGCGTTTGTTGCAAAACAGAATGGCAGGCAAACAGAACAGGCTAGAGAGTGTTATTCCGTGGGGTCTATCGTTCCTCCAGTCATGAGGGACATTGCTGCAAGTCAGTAAGGAAACAAGTGTCCTCATCATTCAGGTTTGTGCTCTGAGAGGCCTTTGGTGACCACTTGTCTAGAGTTACCCATTGCCCTGCCTTCTTTCTTTGTGATACATCACACCATCTGAAATCGCCTTGTACATTTGATTGTTTGTATGGGTGTGCATCGTTTTTCTCCCTGGGATGTTGCTCTATGAGGGCAAGGATTTACTCTCTCTTATCTGTCACTGAGTTCCCAGGCATGGGAGCAATGCATGCCATGTGCTCCAATATTTACCAACTGGTATATATTTCTTGAATGACCAAAACAAAAAGTCACGGAGGAACACACTTTAGAAATCTCTGGAGCCGGTGGAGAAGGAACTTTCTTTCATCGGGATTGGTGGGATTGTTGGGGGCTCTACACAGGATTTGAAAGTGACTGTGAATACTTCACCTGGGCTAACTTTTTACCAAACAAGATGTATCAAGAGATGCATCCAATCATCTGACTGCCAAGTACATCTGCCATCTAAAAGAGAAGACCGACTGTAATCTGTAATCTAAAAGAGAAGACCCACTGTAATCGCTGTTGTAGACTTCTGTAACCTGTGATTGTTCCCATTTTGGTCATTTCCCCGCAAAGGTATTAACCCCAAACTCCTTAAAATGAAAAAATAGGAGCATGATGGAAAGGAGAAAGATACGAGAGGGAAGGATAGATATTTAAAACACATCTGGCTCTTTCTTTTATGACTTATAGGCTTGGGATTGCAAGATAGTCACGTTGGGTGCATTTTACCAACAGTGTGTTAGTTTAGAGAGATAAGGAAAAATACATTTTTCTTACTTAGCCACCAAAGTGCAGCTCAAATGTCACCTCCTCCATGGCCATTTCTATTACCCCAGCCTTCATTTTCCTTTTTCTAATCTGAGTTCCCTATGGAATTGGTATCTCTAATTTGAGCCCTTAATTGAAGACTGTATTAAATTAGTGTCGTTTTGTTCATGTCTCTGCAGTGGGCATTTTGCTCACTATGGCTTGATGCTGTGCCTTATGGATCAATGTATTTCCATAGCAATAACACCAGGCCGAGCCCTCACCTCAAACATGAGGGTTGACTGCTGCCAAAGTGCACAGATGTCCCTGGTCACAGTACTATATACATGTGGTCTCATTTAATTTTTGAAGTGATTGTCTAGGAGTAGATATTATTTTACAAGCAAGGAAATTGAGGGCTGGAGAGGTTGAATCATCTAGCGAAAGCCACATAGCTCATAACAGGCAGAACTAAGACTCTACCAGGATTTAGCCTGTGCCTTTTCTTCTGTACCTGACTCGGAGAATGTGTTCCTTGAAGAAGAATACTAAAAACCAGGCTGAGGGGACATTGATGGTGGGCGTGGAATCTTTCTTCTGAAACTATATTTATTCTCAGACCCATAAATTTTCAAGTGCCAGCAACAGATGGCATTCCTCCTCAGGGCCTATTAGCAAGTCACAAGTGGGGACACTCTGGGTCCCCATAATTGCGCCAAAATTCACTGGTTAGAAACAGGAAAAGGGCCGTTGTGCTCAGAT